>NC_040912.2:21531894-21840607 GCF_004126475.2 Phyllostomus discolor | reverse complement strand
TCTCCCAATTAACTAATGAAGCATTGGGATTCAGAGAAGTAACGGAATTTCAGTAAGAGTGAGTGGCCTTGGTGTAACCTGAAGTCCAACTACGATTTCTATACTTTTACCATTCTAAATCAAAATGACAGCATGACACCTCACTACGTGTAGCTTTACTCCATTCTCAACAATGTAACTATGTCCTCTATGACCCTGGATTCAGTAGCCAAGGCACCAACCTGATAAGACAACTCTGTGACTTATCTACCAAGAGATGTGAGAAGTAAATTAAGACAAAAAAGAGAAAGGATGTCTGTGAAACTCTCACCTATTGGTGTAGTTCATCAGGTACTCTTTCTTCTTCCTCCTGGGCAACCAACTCCTCCCCTTCCAGGTGGGCTCAGCTGTCCCCCTGCTCCATCTCTAGGGTTGGGAGAGGGTGTCAATCCTAGTACTCTAGGGACTGGACATGTAGCCCAGGCCTGGCCATGGTGACACATCCAGGACAAAGCAGGGGGCCCAAGTCAGGGCAAACAGACATATTCGCTGGAGTTGTTTACCTTTGGTCTGGGAATAAGGATGGTGGGTTCTCTTCCCTGTCAGACCCCTAAACTGGGATGATATTGGCACCCCAGTGTTCTCACCCCTGGGCCCCTTGCCAGCGTCATCCATGTACGTACATTTCTCAGTACTTGGAGAAATAGAGAATGAGGGGACAACTGGTGGAAATGCAGAAAATAAAGATAAGCAGAAGGCCTAGAGGAAACATAGCCTGCTTTTCTGTTCTGAAGGGCCCCAAAGCAATGTCATTCTTCCAGAAGTTCCTTCAGTGTTTGAGCTCCCCCAGAACCCTTCCCATTAACCTGTGGTAGTGGTCTATCCAGTTTTGTGTTTCTTGTTGTTTTGGCTTGAGCTAGTGTGAGTTGGATTTTTGTCACTTGAACCCAAGAAGCCATGAGAAGTGCATGGCAATGAGAAAATATTAGGTTCTGTGTGGCAGAAAACAGGGACAACCACTGTTTAGCCAATAGTGTCTTCGGAGTGTGATTTCAAACAAACAATTTCCCTAGGAAGGGAGCCAATGTGCCTGCATATGGCAGGGAAGTGTGACACAAAGCACCAGACTGGTGGCAGCAAACACAAGCATGAGCCAATTTCCAAAAGCTCCACAGTTTTAATCCCTACCAGCATGTAATTTTTGTTTTTATCTCACCCTTCTATATGTAAAGCCAGACTCAAAGTGTGCACACTTAACACCATACACATACACGTACACGCCCCTTCCGGATTTTGACACGACCACATTCAGGTGAGGAAGTCATTCTTCTTTGAACTCTATCTTCATAGTCCTCAGAGACATGGCAGACGTACTGAGAAGAGTAGTAAATCTGGATAAAGTCATAACAAATTTAGTTATTGTGACTAGAGGCACAGGATAAAATAAGCCAAAAAACCATATGCTTTCAAGTTGGACCAGTCTAGCCAAGTGTCCCAGCTTTGCCACCGATAGTGATGCCAGTTGGTTAGTGTCTCTAAACATCCATTTCCTCTTCAATACTAGAGGGGAATATCAAAGTCAATTTCAAAGAATGGAAAATATCTACAAAAATAACCTAAAATAGATGCTCAATGGCTCACAGGTGTTTCTGTGGTTATAGATATTATTAATTTCACTATTAAGTCTACATAGACTTTCATTAACTAAAGCATTGAAAAAAACACATAGCAAAGAGGAAAAAAGAGTTTGAGTTTTTATGTACTAATTTTGCTTTTTCTGACTAATCACAATAAGCTTCTTCTGAAGGCACTAGCCATCAAAATTAATAGGCAAAATAAAATACTGCGAATTATAGCATTGTATTTTCACTATAGCAAACGTATTCAATGTTCTATACATACTAAGTATTCTATTGTGACTGTTCTTTCTAGTGAATCTTATCATTTAAGCCTATCATGTTTCTCTAAATATGGTCTTCCATTGGTCTTCTGTTTTCTGAAATACGATGAGAAAAATTTTACAGTCTCACAATCTAGTTCCATGACATTCATTCATACACAGTGTATTATATCATCTTTACTCAATCTCAGTTGTATATATATTTGGACAAGACTATTACATTAAAATACTTAATTTGAGAGGGATTTATTTTAAACAGAGTAAAACCAAGTTTGGAAGTGACACCCATTAGATGGGACAGAACAGTTCAGTGGTTCCCAAACATTTTGCTCAAGTCTATGGGAAACCTGAAAAAGTACTGATGATACCTGTGTCTCACTTCCTGCCCACCTGCCACATTAGCATTTAATTGTCTTGGGCGTGGCCTTGCTGATGAAATGTTTTAAAGACCACCCAACGATTCAAGCATGCAGCGCATTTAGGAACCAGTGGACTAGCTCATCTACTATGTCTCACCATTGCTCAAGCTACTCCATGTCTCTGTCTCTAAGTCTAAGCATTCATGAGAGAAATTTTTATTTTGTAACAGATACTGAAAATTTAAAAAAAAGTTTCATTCCACTAATCAAATCAATATGTCTTATTTTCCAATATTTAACATACTCTGGAAGAGACTAAAAAGGAATAAAAAGGTGTAAGACCCAGATTCTGCTTTAAACTTTTAAAAATATTATTCACATGATAGATAGAACAAAGATACCTAACAATAAAATTCTAAATGCTTCTACTGGAATAATAATCCTAAAATGACTCAATTACTTAAAGACATTGAAAATATTTTTTCAAATGCAAGTGAGCCACATGACTGCAGCCATCACAGGGGAATTCCCAGATAATTTTCTTGTACACACCAATATTTTCTTTGGTAAAGATTAGTCAAGTCTTGTTAAAATTGAGACTGATAGCTAGAAACTCCTGAACTGATATTCATCCACATTGAAGGTGACCAGAAAGCTACATATACGCAGCTTTTCCTCACTTATTACAATACTCTCTGTACTTTTTGAATCTGCCATCCAGTCTCCATTGTGTGGACCCACCAGATACAGGGCAGGCCAAAAGCAGGTTTACAGTTGTGAGTATGCAAAACAGTTTATTCTTGTATCTGTATTTATTAGTTATTATTTGCCATATAAACAACTATAAACCTAATTTGCCCCAACCTGTATATAGTATACTAATTATGTTACTTATTATATATTATTATATGTTATATATGCCACATTTACACAAATTGACACATGTGATAGATAACCCCCACATACACAGAATGCACTATTCCTCAGCCGTAATAGTCTTACCAATTGCAACAACGGTAATAAAACTTGAGGGATTAGGCTAAGTGAAATAAGTCAGAGAATGATGAATACTTTGATCTCACCTATATGTGGAATCTAAAAAAGCCAAACTCATAGAAACAGAGAACAGGTTAGTGCTTGCCAAGGGTGGGGAGTGGAGGTCGGGGAAATGGGATGTTGATAAAAAGGCACAAACTTCCAGTTATAAAATGAATAGTTCTGGGAAATACCATGGATCACATGTTGACTATAGTTTACACCATTGTATCATATACACACAGTACTCAACTCAAAATGATCTGACTTAACAATATTTGACTTCATGATGGTGAAAAAGCAATATTCATTCAATAAAAACCAGAGTTCTAATTCTGAGTTTTGTTCTTTCCCCAGGCTAGCGAAACAAGGTACACTGCTCTCATGATGCTGGGCAGAGGCAGAGAGCCACAGCTCCCGATCGGGCACCCACCATGAGGGTGAAAAACTGATACTCTCAAGGGCACTGTGTTGCCAGTGTTTGTTTGGACGTTTTGTTTTGTGTTTCCACTGAAAACCCATCATTTCTATAAAATGCCCAGCCATGTCTCCTGCTTCTGGTGAGAAAAGAACAGGATGCAACTACAGGTGCTCATCCCCTTACAATGGGGTCAGGTCCCAATAACACAAGTGTTCTGAGGACACTTAGGGTAGGCTTAGTGAAGCTATGATTGTCAGTGGGTAGGTGTATTCAGTGCTTTTCAACTCACATTTTCAATTTGTTGTGGTTTTATCGGGACATAACCCCATCGAAATTTGGGAAGTATCTGCACTTGAAAGGTGCTAAGAGAGTAGATCTTAAATGTTCTTACCACACATGTAAAAGAAAAGGTAATTATGTGACTGATGAAAGTATTAACTAATCTTATTTATTGTAGTAAACATGTCATAATATACAGGGTGATGCAAAGGTGGGTTTACAGTTGTGAGCACACAAGATACAGAGTTTATTCTTGTATTATTACTTATTAATTATTGTATTATTTTCTATATGAGTAGCTGTAAACCTGCTCTAGCTCTGCCCTCATGCTGAGGTTTTGGTAGCTCGGGGGCATTAACATGTCCATAGTATCCATATCCTTCCTCATCATACAAGGAATGGAGGGAAAGGTCCACATTTACACAGATTCCTTTAGTGCTTTGTAAAAATCCAAACTAACATCACAGCTTGGCATCATTGGACGATTTGCAAGTTTTATGTTCCGAGAATGCAATCTTCATCTGGGCCTATGATGAGGATTAAAAATAATGATGTAAAGCACAAGACTTAGCACTATGCCTGGGACATAGTAGCCACTCAATTAACATTTGTTTTTAAAATAGATGTCCAATTCTAATGCCTTTGAAATGACTGTCTTAATTTTTACAGTGTTCATAAAAAATTCCTTGAAGTCCTTTATTACAGAAGCACTACCTTACTTTATGGAAATTAGTGCCAGCTACTCTCAAACTCACTGGTTGCTTTTCGTTTTTGACTTGGAGTAGATTTCCCTTAATTGGACTTCAGTCTTTTAAAAATGAGTAGTTGCAGATATCCAAAGCTATTCTTGCCCACAGGAAGCTGTGTAAAGGATGCATAAATAATCAGAGGCAGAGTAATAGTTTACTTCTCTGGCCTTCATTAAGTCTCACTCTTTCCCCACAAAGATAGGAAACCAAAGTCATAGAACATCTGAACTCTGTCCAAACTTCAGCTGTATTTCAAAGTTTCAGGTTAGAATGAATAATACATTAATGCTATAGAACTTTTATTGTGTTCACTTTAAAATTTATATTAAGTAGATTGCTACATTATGGTAATGTACTAAATTACCTAAAGCAAAGTAATACCATGATTAACTGACTATAAACATAGGTTTATGGTCAGATTATAAAGTATTACAATGATTAACATTATGCATTTTCATAACAGAAAATTGCAGGATGAAATGTCTGTGGATTGACTCAGTGCCATTAGGAATAATAAAACAGGGGTATAACTCAATCTCCAGTTACATCTTGAGAGTAAACTTTGTCTTAAATCTCCTGTCTAAGTGGTTGGGAAATTCATTAATTTAAAATGCCCAAGTCTTGCCAAACACAGGGTAGAGAATGTGAGTATTCATCCAAATTTATGATATTGAGGCAAGTACAGCTTTACAGTTTTTGAAAGTCTTTTTCTCTAATACTTGAGTATTGAAATGGGTTGTAGTGTTAAAAAATATATACTCTCAGATTTAGAAAAACCTAGTTCTACAACAATGTAATTGACTAATTCTCTGTGGAGAAGCAGCCAACACAGAGATAAAGACCTGCAGAAGTCCCAGGTCTTTATGTTGCTCCTTGAAAGTAAAAGGGTGAGAAGCGGGCACCAATCAAAAGATTTGGACATCAGGGAAGAAAAATCATCATGACAGACTAATGCTGCAGAATGCAGTAGCCGAATTGTCTCTGCCTGTTCTCATATGGCCACATAACTGCTGTATATCTTCGGCAAATTACCTTAATTCCGTTATCTGTAAAATGGGCATATCTCTCAGTCATTGAATGGATTAGATAAAAATTGTGACTGCCCATAATAGACAGTCAATAAATCATAGTTTTTAACATTATAGTTATTACTAGTTGGTCACAAGTTGGTCACAAGTTGATCGTTATTAGATTCTGATGATAGGGAACCGTCCCAATGGGAAAAGGAGCATAGCAAAATTGGGAAGGCACATTTAAGAATACTGGCTGGTGAAAATTACATAGACCTGGGAAATTAGATTAAATCCTAAAATACATATGTGGATCATTTTATATTGCAGAGCCTCTCACTTCCTACAACAATAGCTGCAAGTCCTGGTAGAGGATGTGAGACAGGGTAACTCTTTCCCAACACAGACCTTTCATTGTAAAAACTGCTTCTTCAATGATTCATCCAGCAGGATGCAGTCACTTCAAATTGTGTTCACTTTTCCCTGGATGACAAGCGATTTCCACACTGGGGGTCATAGTTTCTGTAATTCTAGCTCTCAGCACAGTTATAGCCTTCTAATAATACATGTTCAATAATGCTAGTTTGAATTAAGAAGCAAATGAATGAATGCCTAAGGAAAAATAAATATTTTTCAAATTAATAAATTTTATTGTTGGTCTGTATTTAATTAATGTTTTAATTTCCATTGGCCTCCATATATTCAATTAGCTGTTTATTTGAAAACCACTTGCCTGCTTTCTGTGGGCTAACATATTTAAAGCAAGTATTAACTAAACAGTTCAGTCACCCTTTTACACACTGTTTCCCAGAATGCACTGTTTCTGTAAACTGAGTTATAGTAGACTGTTCAACATGGCCACTCTAACACAGTGTTCTAGAAAATAGTAAAAGTCAAAGTCACTGGTCATTAGAGCCTTTAAATCCAAAGTCACTTTGTATCCAGAGACTAAATTTTTTTAAATATTCCTTGATAAAAATAAAGCTAAATAGGCAAAAAACTTAGAATTCTTTTTTTAGTTCCATGCCTGTTGCTGACTTTAATTTTGTTTCATTTTTCTTACCCTAAAAATATTTAGACAATTTTGTTATATTATTATCAGTATATAAACTAATTTATAATGCAAAACCATTTCAAAATCTGGTTTGTAACCTATTTTTTACCTGTCTACAGTGGATAAATACAGAAATTTTAATCACCCTCACACATTTTCAACAAGCAATATGTATAGGATTTTGTGCCTGCTTCCTCTCTCCCTATGTTATGCCTGTTCTGATTATATTTTGGAAATGCAATTTTATGTCTGTTGAATCTAATAATAAAAATTGAGGCTCATACCGTGTATGTATTTTTAAGTTTATTTTCTAAGTAATTCATCTGGATGTATTTCATAAAAGTGTAAGTCTATGACAAACTGAAAAAAAGGAAAGAGACTAGTCCTCTACCACAGAGAGTTTGAGAAGTACTGTCCTAGAATATTATAGCCTTTTCTTCATGTTACACATTTTTCTTTTTTAAAAAATCTCTATAAAACTTGTTAATTTTTAATGCTGAGTTTTTATCTTCTCAAGGTGTTGCATTCCATTTGTTATTTACATGGTCACAAAGTAGATATGACTTTAGCAAAGCATAGAGTTATCAAAACTGAGTTGAACAGCTACAACAAACATCTGACCTTATTACATATTTCCCTGCTTAAAATTATTTAGTACCTTTTCCTTAACAAATACCTTTAATGCTTTTGAAGGCTTAAAAGATGCCCAAGGTCTGCCTCTGATTACTTTCTGGCCTGATGTCCTGCCCAGCCACCCACCCCACCACCAACTCTCTCCCTCTCCCCTGCAGACTACAGACATACTCTGTCATCTCGATCCCCAGGCCTCTGACTGTAAATTTACTCTCTTCATCCATGTAACCCTTCTCTCTTTCTCTCCCCTCCCTCCCCACATTCAAATCACCTGCACACACATGTACGTAAACCTATGCACACCCCCTAGTATTTTTAATGCCTACCATTTCTTGAGTTGTCAAATTATAGGGAGCTTTCTCAAGTCTTTCACCTTTTATGCTGTTATTTTATTATTTTCCTTTGATAAAGATTACTAAAATGTTTTTAATCCTCATCCATAGACATGTTTTATTGATTTGAGAGAGGGAGGAAGAGAGAGAACAAGAAAAACATCAATGTGAAATAGAAACATCAATCGGTTGCCTCCCATATGCGCCCCGACCCTGTATAGAACCCTCAATCTAGGCATGTGCTCTGACCGGGAATCAAACCTGCAGCCTTTGGGTATACAGGACAATGTTCCAACCAACTGAGCCACCGAGTCAGGGCTGTATAGTATTTTTAATAGCTATATTTTTCATTGAATCATAGTTCTGTGAGGGCAAAAAACTAGTTCTGTCTAGGCTTTTGTATTCCTAGAACCTAGCTCTGTATCTGACACATTTGGGTTCTCAATATTTATTAAACAAATTCATACATAAAAGTGGCAAGTGAATTGGGAACTTTATGAGTACAAATCCCCATAAATTCTCCTTCTGCAACATACCTTTTCACAATACCCCTCATAATATTTCAAAGCCATTATAATTATACTGCTAACTTATGGAAAGACTTCTATAATCTCTAGCCTTTTTTCTTAAATCAGTCTCTCCACAGAAAATTGTCAAAAATTCAGCTTATTTCTGACAGTTTATTTTCCCAACTCATCAAGTGTATTTAAAATTCTAATTCTGTCCTTGATGTGATACAAAAACTTACTAAGGCAAACATCAACCTGGGAAGAGATGTGGGGTAAAACCTCTTGAATTCAGTGTAGTTTGCTCTTAATTTGAAAATAGACTCTGTATAACTTCTAACTTCAGATTAATTTATATGAACTTAAAATATAGTTTGATCTTCAATACATTTTTTTCGCTTGGGTCTTTTTTAAAACTTTTTATTGATTATGCTATTACAGTTTTCCCAATTTTCTCCCTTTATCCCACCTCCACCCTCTCCCCCAACCCTCCAGCATTCCCCTGCCTTAGTTCATGTCCATGGCTTGTACATGTAAGTTCTCTGAGTCCTCTGTTTCCCATACTATTTTTTATCTCTCCCTGTCTACCTTATGGCTACTAACCATGCTTCTTCTTCCCTGTACCTTTTCACCCCTCTTCCTCCCTCCCCGCTCCCCCCTGAAATCCCTCCATGTGATGTCCATTTCTCTGATTCTGTTCCTGTTCTAGTTGTTTACTTAGTTTTTGTTTTCATTGTTTTTCTTTTAGGTTCATTTGTTGACAGTTGTGAGTTTGTTGTCATTTTACTGTTCATATTTTTTATCTGCTTTTTCTTAGATAAGTCCCTTTAACATTTCATCTAATAAGGGCTTGGTGATGATGAACTCCTTTAACTTGACCTTATCTGGGAAGCAGTTTATCTGCCCTTCCATTCTAAAGGATAGCTTTGCGGGATACAGTAATTATGGATATAGGTCCTTGCCTTTCATGACTTCAAATACTTCTTTCCAGCCCCTTCTTGCCTGTAAGGTTTCTTTTGAGAAATCACTGATAGTCTAATGGGAACTCCATTGCAGGTAATTCTCTCCTTTTCTCTTGCTTCTTGTAGGATTCTCTTTATATTTAATCTTGGGTAACAATGATGATGTGTCTTGGTGTGTTCCTCTTTGGGTCCAACTTCTTTTGGACTCTCTGGGCTTCCTGGACTTCCTGGAAGTCTATTTCCTTTACCACATTGGGAAAGTTTTCCTTCATTATTTGTTCAATAAGTGTTCAATTTCTTGCTCTTCCTCTTCTCCTTCTGGCACCCCTATAATTCGGATATTGGAACATTTCAGGTTGTCCCAGAGGTCTGTAAGAGTCTCTTCACTTTTTCAGATTCCTGTTTCTTCATTTTGATGACTGTTTATTTTTTCCTTTTGTTCCAAATCATTGCTTTGAGTCCTGGTTTCCTTCCTGTCACTGTTGGTTCCCTGAACATTCTGCTTTATTTCACTTTGGGTATCCTTCATTTGTTTTTTCATTTTTCAACTGAGCTCAATCAGATCTGTGAGCATTTTGATTACCAGGGTTTTAAATTCTCGATCAGATAGATTGGCGATCTCCTCCCTGCTTAGCTCTCTTTCTGAGGCTTTACTCTGTTCTTTCATTTGGGCCATATTTCTTTGTCTTGGCTCAGCTTATAGGTTGCAAGGGGGCGGGGCCTTAGATATTCACCTAGGCAGGGCAACCCCCCTTGCTGCAATGCACCGCTGCCAGTCTGTTTGTTCTGGTTTATTTTTTTTAATTCCTTTGTTGTTGGAGTTCCATGTAGTTTGATTTTCTGACACTTTTGATTGTTTATTGATTTCAGATTGGTGGTTATCCTCCTTTTGGTTGTACAAGGAAGTGAAGGGTCTCTACCTACACCTCCAACTTGGCCAGAACTCCTGCTTGGGTCTTTTAAAATGACACCTAGTTTCTTTCATTTAGGTATTACTTTAATTATTAATTTAAAAATATTTATTTTTTTGTCCAACTACCAGAAACCAAACACTGTGATTAAGACTCACACAGACTTCATACTCACTCTATACCTCTGAGGCTCTTCCTAATATTTCTGAGAAGCTGAGTCCTAGAATAATCAGATCACTGTGCTAAATCAAGTACTAAACTCTGGGACACCCAAGATTCAAACCCAAGCTGACTGATTGCACACCTAGTGTTATTTCAACTGCTCCTTCTTATCATCATTACTGACATTTTCTAAAAATGTACAGGGTTACTCCAGCAGTTCTTCTAAGATTATAAAAATCTGCTCTGGCTGGTGTGGCTCAGCTTTGTGGAGTATCATCTTACAAATTGAAGGGTTGTGGGTTCAATCCTAGGACAGGGTACAAGTCTGAGTTGTGGGTTTGGTCCAAATTCAGGGCATGTATAAGAGGCAACAATTTGATGCTTCTCTCTCACATTGATGTTTCTCTCCCTCTTTCCTCCCTCCCTTTCCCTCTCTCTAAAATCAATGAGCATGTCCTAGGGTGAGAATAAAAAAATTATAGAAATTTAGAATTATCACATAGAAGGTTGCAACTAAAAACACATTCAGCACATTTACTAAACCAACTGGAAACCATATGTAAGAAAAACATAAAGGAAAAAGATTAGCACAGTAGGTGATTTTGTGTGTAAAATAAATACCGAGTGACTGAGTCATATATCATCACAGCTGTCTTGATGGACAAGGAGAAGTAGATCATACTGCTCATAATCAGGTGAATTGGCTCGGTGACAACGTCAATGATCAAAAGCATGTCTGTACAACTTAAATCCAAACTTATTTGAATAATTCCCAAAGCAGGAATATCTAGAAATTTGTATATTCCACCCATGTATAATAACACACAAAATCTGAAACAGAGATGGATTAACGGGTTTACTTTCCTTTTCTAAGTGACAATGTGTGTCTCTATGCCAGATTCATCAGCTCTTTTCACAGTTCCACTTAAGTAAATGTGAAGAAAGTGAAAGACACCTGTAGGAAATGCATTGTCCTATGGAATGGAGGCCACTTCCACAGAAAGACTAGGCCTTGTCCGCAGAACACCACATTACCCAATTTCTATAAACTAGGAATGTTGGTTCAGTTGCACAGAACGTATTGCAAATATGGCCAAGTAAATTATCCAGTCCATCAGCCACAGAGTAAGTTTTCTCTTGCACGGCATATAATGTAGCCAGCTGTGTCACCAATGTTTGCTACTGACTGCAGTGAAGTCAGATGTGAGTCTAACTAGCCACAACCATAAGTTAAAATATATGACCTTCAGTTATGCGCCATTAAACAAAAAAGAAAACCTGATATGTCTATGGAAACCCTAAAAATTTAAGTTATCAATTCTAGGACAGTCCCTTAAACATGCACCTGTTAATTTCATTCTATATATTCATTTATATAAATCACTATTACATTGTTTTATAAATAACAATTTTTTAGGGAAAAAAAGGGCAGAGTGCCTGAATAAGCATTTCACCGAAGAGGACATACAGATGGCTGATAGACATATGAAAAGATGCTCAATATCACTAATCATCCTAGAAATGCAAATTAAAGCCACAGTGAGATATCACCTTACACCTGTCAGAATGGCTATCATCAATAAATCAACAAAAAACAAGTGCTGGTGAGGATGCAGATTAAAGAGAACCCTCATGCACTGTTAGTGGAATTGTGAATTTGCACAGGCTCTACAGAAGGCAGTTGGAGTTTCCTCAAATAATTAAAAATAGAATTCCCATATAATGCAGTAATTCCACTTCTTGGTATTTATCAGAAGAATACAAAACACTAATTCAAAAAGATATAAGCACCCATATGTTTACTGCAGCATTATTTACAATAGCCAAGATATGGATGCAACCTAAGTGTCCACTGATAGTCCAAAAGGTAAAGATATGGTACATATATACAATAAAATATTACTTGGCCAGAAAAAGAATGAAATCTTGCCCTTTACAACAACATGGATAGACCTAAAAGGTATATGCTGAATGAAATAAGTCAAACAGAGAAACACAAATACCATATGATTTCACTTATATATGGAATATAAAAAAAATAAATGAACAAACAAAACAAACTCATAGATACAGAGAATAAGTTGATGACTGCCAGGTTTGAGGAGGGAGGTAGAGGTAAAAAAGATGAAGGGATTAAGATGTGCAAACCACCCAGTTATAAATTTAGTCACAGGAATATAGCTTAGGAAGTATAGTCAATAATATTATAACAACTATGAGTGGAGTCGGATGCGTACTACTCTTTGGGGGTGTATACTTTGTAAGTTATGTAAATGTCTAATCACTGTGTTGTACACCTGAAACTAACATAATTTTGTGTGTCATCTGTAATAGAAAAACTCAAAAAAATTAAAAACGACAGCTTTAAAAAAAGTAAACACAGTACTCCTCAAACTAGCAGGTGGGTGCTTGGTTTAGAATACGAGGTTTTTCCCCCTCACAGTATAGCTTTGCCTCCATAATAATAATGAATCCTCTTATACGAAAGCCCCATGATACATAAACGGGAAACCAGAAATTTAAAGCAAGTTTGTTGTAATAAGGCAGATTGGCTTTTGGAAAAATGTACAAATGATCTTCAGAACAGCATTCACATGAAATGGGTTTTGATTGTTGCTTTGATCAGTGGGTTAGAAGTGATGAAGGAGAAAATCTCATCCACTCTATAAGCTGAGTGTGGAAACATGTATTAAGCAATCTGAGAAGCCTAAGTATAGAACATTAAGTCCCTAGAAACACTTTGTACGTACAAGTGAAATGGCAGAAAACAGAAATGTTCAGCCTTGCATAAATATATTTCCACTTTTCAATTTATAAGAGCAATTACTACTGTAGGAAAAGATATTTCATAGGGATTAATGACCAACTGAAGGTAATGATTTCTGCCCTCATGTTAGGCTATCAACTCCCTTCAGAGATGAAAACTAATCAATCTGTCATTATTGAGCTGGTCTTATACAGTTTTTTTTTTTTTTAAGTATCTCATTTGATACCAATAAACTCCTGGAGATAAAGGAACACAATCTTCTTCAGCAGGACCACCCTGATTGACTTTGCCCCCAAAATCTGCAGAGAAATGTAATAGCCTAGTCAGGCTATTGTAAAGCTAAAATACTTGCCTATAGCCACGTTCATATTAAGACACTGATTATATGAACTTAAGAAGCTATACTTTCCTGTGGCTGTGAGGGCTATTTGGGGTGGGAAGACTTGCTTTCTTGCACTCAAATATTATTTTGGGAGACAAGCACCAGACAGTGTCTTTGGGGCTAAAAGTACAATTGAGACTAAGGCATGGTCCCTATCCTCAAACAATTTTTAGTCCAGGGGACCAGAAAATCAAGTGAGAAAAGAACTTTAAAACAAAATGCAAAACTCTACAATGGATGGGGAGTGGGGAGAGCATGTAACCCAGTCCTTGGAGTATGTAGCCCTGTCCTGTGGCAGATGACTGGAAAAGCTCAACCATAGTAAATGACCTTGAAATAGAAAATAATCAAGCTAAAATATGGCTGTGCCTGGTAGAGGTGATAATGTGTGCAGATGCTTGGAGATGATGAAAGAAAAAATAGTACATTGAAGCCACTGCAAGTTTCTGTGTTTGGCCCAATGATTCAGGGCCTGGGTGGTGAGAGATGATGCTAGAGGACTAAGGGGAGACTAGAGCATAAAGGTCCTTGGTAAACAGCATGAATAGGTTTCACCCTGAAAGCAATGGAGAACTCATTTGTGGGTTAGGAGTAAGGAATTGACCTGATCAGATTCTAGGAAGTTAACTTTGGCAGGAGGGAAGGTGGGTCAAGGTAGCACTCAGCTGAGTCTGATGAAAAACCAGTTCTGCAGTGCAGAAGAGAGAGACATTGACATTTTTAAAGAATAATGAGGAAGAGAACTTAATATTTACTCAACACAAAAGAACTGGAGAGGAGGTGATATTCCCTAAGAAAAAGTGAAAAAAAATTACAGGTTCATAGGGTAGATAAAACTTTCACTGTGGGATTGTGAAGTTTTGGGTAAGACATTCAAATAGTCTGATAGATATGCGGATATGAAGGTCTCATTTTTATGAGAGAAAGCTGGGATAGGAATAAAGACTCTGTAAGTGTCAACAAATATATGTGCTGATTTCAGTATTCAAAGTGGATCAAATTCCCTGAGCGGTATAGTGAGAAGATTCGAGAAGAAAGACAAATACCATGTAATTTCACTCATATGTGGAATCTAATGAACAATCTGAATTAATAAGCAAAATAGAGACAGACTCATAAATAGAGAGCTGGATAACAGCTATGGGTAGGACGGGGGAATTAGGGGGTGGAGGTATTGAACAAAAAAGAAAAAGGACTCATGGACATGGACAACAGTGTGGCAATTACAGGGGGAGGGGGTATAAGGGGACTAAATAATAATAGTATAAATATAAAATATATTTAGAAAGAAAGAAAAAGGAAGAAAGGGAGGAAGGGAGGAAGGAAGGGAGGAAGGAGGAAGGAAGGAAGGAAGGAAGGAAGGAAGGAAGGAAGGAAGGAAGGAAGGAAGGAAGGAAGGAAGGGAGGAAGGAAAGAAGGCAAAGAAAGAAAAAATAAGATGTCACCCAAGGATTGAAACCATTTGAATGACGCAAACTGAGAACGCACAAGAAAAGATGCACAAAGAGGTATATAGATGAGGCAGAAACACATTACGGAGAGTGCATTGTCATAAAAGCCCTAGAGGAATTTGGTTTTTTTTTTTTAGTCCCAGCATTCCACTCCCTCTTCTTATGGCAAATCTATCTGAACTTTGATTTGGGTAAACTCTTCATTGCATTCTCAGCCATGTCCTTTGGATGAAATGGACTTCACCCCTTGGATCCAGGAGTTGAATATGTGAAATAAGCACAATTAGTAAGCCTATTCTCTTCCTGTCTACAAGTTAATCAGTGTCAATCCGATTCAATGATAGGATTATGAGTTATTCTAGAAATAGAGTCATTTTGTGGGTGTCTAGGAAGGGAGCCGACTCACACTCAGACAAGAAAAAGGGATACTAATGACATCACATTAGCTCTTAATCCCAGGCAGGTTAGGATTTGAACATCATTCTCCCCATCTTTCTATTAATAGTCCCTGTCCCAAATGGTCTCACATGTTCTCATCTTCCTACTCTCAAGCCTATCTAGGAAGGGGCTACCATACTGACCTTCTTATTTTCCTTACTTTAAATATTTTTGTCTGTCTATAAAAGAAATGTAAAATCATGGGAAAATTGAATATTGGAGAAGTTACAATGAAGAGCATAAAAATCAACACTAACCCACTAACTCAAGGAGACTGTTAAAATTTCAATATAAAATAGGAATTTAAATTGTATATGATATAACTAAATTAAATAAAACTCTTTGGTTAAACACTAAAATAGACTATAAGGAAATGAGTAAACATGTCAACTGGGCTTTTTTGTATGGTGAGAATGTATTTTTTTTCTTTCTCCCTGGTAGAGTTCACAGGTTATCTCTGCATATTACCTTAATGTGAAGAAATTTTATAGTTTTTTTTCTTCTCAATTTTACTATGGTTCTTTTCTCTATATCAGAGACTGGGAGAATCCAAAAATGAAACACTCAGCAACTATAATTCTCCTTTTCTCCCAGAAAAGGAACAAAGTCTGTGTTTGAAGTCAAAAGGACTTCAAGAAGTGGCTGGTGTCATAAAAATAAAACAAGAATAATACGTTACAATTGTAGTATAATATATAAATATTAATAAATATATAAATATAATGTATATAAATAAAACAAGTATAACATATACAATATATGCACATTTTATATATATTTATACATATAAAATATGCAACTAAAGTTTCATGCCACTATTGGGTAGGCATGTGATTCCAGACCACATGTTTTAAACCAGTGCATGTGTATACATTTATTGAAATTGAGATGGTAAAAAAATTACCCATGTGATCTTGACAAAATTATCTGGGTCAGAAGTTAACAACACTGAGCTTAACCCATGAATCTAACACCAATGAACTTGGGCAAGTAATTCTGTCCACTTTTTTTTCATGTCAGTCAGGAAAAAAAATGGATTTTTTTGCAAACTTAAAATGAGGTTACTCTCTTTCAAGCAATCAGTATTTCCAAGAGAATTATTTTTTTTTACAAATCACATTCTATTAAAAAAAACTTCATAGAAAACTACATTTTGTAAAAGCCCCAACTTCCTTTCTAAGGCGAACTGTTAAGCAGTGGTATTTTAGTTGACATGTAACTCTCCATGTAGTCGTTTGGAACTTAACAATGAAATAACATTTGAGCAACACGTGATATATCAAATGCTTTCCCTTCTGGTAACACACAATGTGTACCACCTCAGAAAGTCCAAGTGAGATTTAAGGTGACTCCAAATATTAATTCTATGATATAAATGAAAAGCTTCCTCAAATATTCAAATGTTGCATTTCTCCAGACAAGCATTCTTTCAACGTTTGATGAGTCCTAACCAAAGCTGATATTAAAATCATGCTCTGGGGAAACTTAATGTTAACCTGTCAAGTGGTTTAGATTCTTTCCAAGATAGAACAAAAGTTAATTTTATACCAGATGACAAAATGTACTGCATAACCCCATACTCTGTAGAAGTTGTATGAAATTCCCTATCTCTTGAGTCAGAGGTCCCTTTAGCATGAAGACGGGTCTGTATTACCTTTTGTTTCTGTCTAGTTCAGTCCCTACCCACAATCCATGGATGAGCTTTCCATCAGGTGGTTGTCCCAGGATTTTCTCTTCCATGTGCTTGTCTCAACAAACAAAAGAAAGCATTTGAGAGTTTTTGTTTCATTTTAGTGAACAGACAACTAATAGCTATGAACCATTATTCAGCATGTACATTATAATTCCGACACAACCCAATAAAGAACCATATGATTTTAATCATCTGTGGGATATGAAATTGAAAGCAACAAACAAATAAGAACTCATAGACACAGACAACAGTGTGGTGGTGGTTACTAGAAGGAAGGAGGTTGGGGGCAGTAAAAGGTGAAGGGGGTCAAATATATGGTGACAGAAGGTTTGACTTTGGGTGGTGGACACACAGTGCAATATACAGATGATATATCATAGAAATGTACACATAAAACCTATATAATCTTATCAAGCAATGTCATCCCCATAAATCTAATTTAAAAAAAAAATTCACAGTAACTTTTATGCTGCTGTGGATTTAACTCATTTTCAGAACAGGTGCCTCTACTGATTTAGACATTGTTGGCTAAACTACTGCCTATGCAGTGTTATTGGGGTTTTTGTTTTTGTTTTTGATTTTGTTTTTGTTTTTTGGTGGGGAGGGGGGTATGGTAGGAGCAATCCTGAGATGGTGGCTAAGATTTCTTATCATTTTCAGAAACTTCTACTTCTTTAAAGCCTCTGGGTATTTTGGTCACATCAGGACTCAAATTATAGCAGGTTATGAGGAAGAGGGAGTAGATGAATGGGTTCCATCTACTTTATCATAGTTACTCCGTACCTCTCTCTGGAATTTGACTCCTGTCTGAGTTTAGAGCAATTAAAATGCAATCATCCCCAACTCTCAGCCCAAGCCAAATGCTTTACACTTTTCTATTTAAGGAATGTTTGTCCCGTAAGCCAAAATTTCAGCCTCTGTTTGTCCCTAGGCTGGAAAGGCTTCTCCTTACCCAGCTGTTTAGATGAAGCAGAGATAGTAGGACCGAGTCCTGACCTCTCACTAACTCCCCACGTCCCTCCCAGGACAGCAGCCCCTAAAGCACCTCTGTGAAACTCCGGGACTTTATGAATCACAGTGTGAAGACCACTAGTATAGAATAGCTTCTCAGAGCTCTACCAGGTCCCAAACCCTGGGATTCTGTATAACTCAAGACTATCAGTTTCTTTGGTAACATGCATCCTTCCTAGTTATTTGGGATTTTAGTATGGTCCCTCATATTCAAATATATGAGGGGTTACATTAGGGACCAGGTTTCCTGTACAGTCACCATGATTTGCGGACACAACATAGAGCAGATTATGCTGTTAGATCTCTAATCCATCAAAAATGCCAAAATGTATTTTATTTTACCTCCCCCAGGATGGAGTCATTAAAGATTATGGTAACAGATGAACATAGGTAAGTTACAGAACAAGGAAGTTTAAAAGCATTTCATCTGTTGAATATGCTAGAAAATGTCCATGTTCTTTTAGATTGAGACCAAGAAGGCCCTTCCCTGATATATTACAGAGCCTTATATCTAGGTGTAGGGCTAGATGAACCCTTAGCTTTAATCCTATAACCGGAAGGGCAGAGCATATTTGTCTGGAGCTGATACTGCCCTCTGGCTGCCAATCTGAATTAAATCCTGACAGAAACAGGTCTATAGTTCTTCGAGAAACACCTTCAGTATAAGGACTAAAATTCTCTGAGTCAGTTCTTCATTTGAGTTATGAAGTTAATACTCCATACTCTCTCAAAGGTTTAGCATGGCAAAAGGTCTCATACCAGTGCCACTTTGAGTACTCAGTACTGTATTTTCAATGAGAGGAAGTCGAGTTATTTTTTAATCACATTCCCTAAAAATAAAAATAAATGAACTTTATAGAAAATCACAATGAGACCAATTCTTTTACCAGCATTTCTGAGATGGCTTTCACATGTTTTTGCATAATGAAAGGGCTAATATAACATAACAAATCCTAAACTGTTTTCACAAGGAGTGGGAAAAAGATGTGTAAAAGTATGCTCTGTCTTGCTTCCTTCTGTTCACAATGTATCTAAATAAAACAAATGGTGTTCTTGCTCTTTCTGTCTGTTTCTCAATCTGTTTGGATAGTAGCCACCATTCCGCAGCCAACCATAATATCTGACACTTCCTGACATCATGAAAGCCACCATCTGTCTATCACCAAAACTCTGTACTTTTTAAAGACTACTGGCTTGATCCTTAATGAAGCTTCACATTGAATGTACAGATCAGTTTAGAGGCCATACAGGGAATAATTGACAAAAGGAATCTGTATAACATCACATTCCATTAGATTTAGTCTGAAAACACAAAATGAAATATTAAGGTCCCTTTGCAGGTGGAAAAAAAAAAAGCTTGGTTTAGTTTCAATTGTGTTTCATTTCCGATTTGCCTGTGAAAGTTTAGACAGAGCTGAATATAAGAATAAACCTTAACTAAAACCTAAGCTTTAAATCCAGTATTTTCAGTCTTGAAAATTAAACAGTTAGACATGACTTTTCTGTGTGTATATTTGAGCTCTGGAAAAAAAAAAGAAAAATCCATCAATTACTTTTCCAAGGCTTGAGAAAATCATGCCATTTAAAATTGAATCAACTTCTTTAACACCTGAGCGATTATCCAGGAAACAAAAGAAGGTTCTGTATGTCTTCACTAGTAAATGTCACAGGTGAACACAAACAACTGAGAGCTGGCAATGTCAAGTCACTCTTTGTTTTATTCAACTATTGTGCCTTTATTATGTGCGACAAGGGAATACACTAACAAGGGAGACTGAGGAAGAATATTTTCTGGGATGATATTAAGTTCTTACAGAAGAAGTAAAGCTTTCCAGGAAAAAGACAGAATACAATATTTCATATACAACTTTCATTACCGCACTCCATTGCTGTGATTATACGATAGGTTGATTTTTCACCAATATCTTTTTTTCTCTCCTTACCCCAATATTATTACCATGGTTCTTTTAACAATCTTATAAATCCAAGTTCTGTGAGGTCATGGAATTTTCTCTAGCAAGCTAAAGAAAATAGTAGAGGATAGATAGATAGATAATAGTTATTTTTATATATGTATATGTAAGTATATAAATACAGAAAGACAAAGACAAAAAAGAGAATATATTGTCTAAAGCAACCTAAATTTGAATCTTAAACTGGGGGAAAGCTACTTATGAAGTTCTAATATGAGTTTTTGTGGGAGTTGAAGTTTCATTTCTACAGAAAATAACTTGGTAAAATAAAATTTAGTACATGCTTACTCTGTGCCAGGTACGAGGTCAAGAAATTCATACATTTTATTTCATTCAACTCTATGTCTTGAGCACTATTATCCCATTTTGTTGAAGACAAAGCTGGAGTTTAGAGAGAGTAACTAACTCACCTGAGATCCCATAGCTAATAAGTACTAGTTCTGAGATTCATATCAAGATGGCCTGATTCAAAGTCTGTGATCCCTCCCACCACCATCCTACGTTACCTTAGTTAGACGACATACTCTGATATGCTCAAGCTATGATATTATAAAACTTGGGGCAGTGGCATGGAAGAGGGTAAAAAAAAGTGTTTGTAAGAATATCTTCACCACATGAGTGGCAGCCTTCAAAACCATCATTATAAATACCTAAACACTTATTTCTGCAAGGATGCTAATGCTCTGGAAAGGCAAGTGACTTTTAGACAAATTATGAGCCTTAAAGGAAAAGATCTCATTGTGTTTTGTCCACATTGTATATATAGAAAGAGCCCTGAGTTTATTAAAGAGCAGCCTTGTTGCTATTCTTTTTCGTGTCCAACTCTGCATCAATAGTTTCAGGTGGAAAGTGAAGAATGAATTATCCACTGGAAATAATAGTGAGGGAAGCAGAATGATTTACTTGAGTAGGATAGTCTGTCATAACACTAGACTTGAGTCCACTCAAACAGAGACTTAAAACCAACAGATGCTCAGGGGAGCTATATTCAACATGTTATCTGAGGGCCTTCCCACCTTGTCATGGATATAGCTATAAAATATATTTTCTGAACAAACTAAGAAAAAATCATGCATCTTAATATCACTGTGTCTTTTAATTTTTACTTGCCACCTTACTTATTTAAAATAGAAAGAAAAGTAAAAATATCCAGCCTTGAGCTGAAGTAGCAAAATAAGTACATAGTCCTTTCATTGTATGTGTCCTGAATGCTAGTATGTATGTAGTTTGTGTATGTGTGTAGTATGTGTATGTGTGTAGTATATGTATGTGTGTAGTATGCTAGTGTTGGTTCTGTCTATAGGCATTTAGTTTTACCCTCTAGTTTATTAATATTTAATTCCTTCTCATTTGTTACATACAAACACATATTTATTTCATGCCACACTTTCCCTCTGCTATAGAATTCAGATTTGTGTTTCCCAACCTAGACATGGAGTGTTGTCATTTTTAAAATAGAAACAATAAATGAGAAAAAATGAAAGCAAGTTGCTTAAATAAAAAGTGAATAAATTATTCAGACCAGCTGTCTGGATTTGGAAAGAACTTTTCCATGTTGACTAAAACCTCTTAATTTGTCATGTGCTACTGTGAAAGAACAAGGTATAAACACATTGGGACCAGAATGCTATTGTCTGCTGAAATTATCTGGTCTACCATAAATCAGACACCTCAATATATCTTAATCTTAATCTGTAAAATATGGGGAAAACAGCTTTTTAGAATGATGCATATTTTTTTACTTTAAAAAGATCCAAGGTGTTAATGAAAGTTTATGTTTGACATTTTAAAAGGATGGAAAAGTTCTAGGGACTATAATATGTATGTCTTATAATAACAGTAATAATTTTTAAATCCCGTGAGAAAACAGAAAGAGACAGAGACTGATAGTGTTTGTTCATGGTCCTTCATAACCTGTTAAAGGCTTTCTATGGTGGGAACCAGGAAATTTAAAAAGTATTCTCTTCTCAATACAAAGGCTACTTGGCCTTCACTCTTTAAATCTCAACTTAATGATCTTTTTCTACATAGTTTTATTATGTTTTGATTTATATTAATTATAGCCTACAAATAGAAGAGTTAGATTAAGAGATTCTCATTTTATGTGTAATTCCATAAATTTACCTTCTTTAAGCATTTAAAAAATATTACACATAATGGGTGATTCTAAAGTAAAATCTCTTGCATAAGCAATGGTCTCTTCTGATGCTAAAATCCTATGGAACTATTACTCATGCAAATGCAATTTGCAAATACTTGTTTCAAAAATTTTTTTAACTTAAAAAGTATAATATTTTTAGCCTATTGATGAAAACTGCATTACAATTCACACTGTAGTGATTATTGTTGATTTCTGTTTTGGCAATATTTTTGATAGTATTAATATAACTCAAAAATAAAATAAAAACCTTGATTCTTTCCTCAAAGACACCCAAGAAGGAACCTTGTACCTCATATTTCTGTTTAGAGGAAGTAACTGGAAAAAAATTTATCATCACCACACCAGGTTGGGTGCTTTTCCAATAAGATGCACAGATGACCTGCATTGGGTATGCAGGCAATTTTAACTGCACCTACGGTGTAAGTGTGGGCTAGAAAGAGAAAAAAGCAATCATAGTTTATAAATAATATTCAGCATAAATAGGCCCAAAGATATTTCTAGAAATACCTAGAGTATAGGAAGTTGTGTTGTAGGCTGTTTGTCTTCCATTAGTTATGCAAATTTACCAAGTCAAGTAATATGAAAAAGTCTGCATTAAGTAAGAATGTTTATAACATTTGAAAATAAGACCCAAGTTTTAATACAGTACATTTTAAGGTTTCTTTACTTCTTTTTAAAATTATATTTTATTGATTATGCCATTACGGTGGTCCCAATATTTCCCCCTTTGCCACCCTCCACTCAGCACCCCCTATTGCCTCAGGCAATCCCCCCACCATTATTCACGTCCATGGGTCATGCATGTAAGTTCCTTGGCCACTCCATTTCCTATACTGTACTCTACATCCTCATAGCAATTCTGTAACTACTTATTTGTACTTCTTAATCCCCTCACCTTCTCACCCTTACCCCCACATCCTCCTCCCATCTAGCAACCATCAAAATTCTCTCCATATCTATGATTCTGTCTCTTTTTTATTTCCTTAGTTTGTTTTTTAAAGATTTTATTTATTTATTTTTAGAGAGAGGAGAAGGAAAGGAGAAATAAAGGTAGAGAAACATTAATGTATGGTTGCTCTCACATGCCCCCAACTGGGGACCAGGCCCACAGCCCAGGCATATGCCCTGATTGGGAATTGAACCAGTGACCCTTTAGTTTGCAGGCCCACACTCAATCCACTGAGCTACACCAGCCAGGGCTGTTTTGTTTTGTGTTTTTAGATTCAATTGTTGATAGATGTGTATTAATACCATTTTATTGTCCTTAGTTTTATCTTCTTTTTCTTAATAAGTCCCTTTAACAGTTCATATAATAATGGTTTCGTAATGACAAACTTCTGTAGTTTTTTCTTGTCTGGGAAGCTCTTTATCTGCCCTTCAATTCTAAATGATAGCTTTCTGGGTAAAGTAATCTTGGCTGTAGGTCCCTGCTTTTCATAACTTTGCATATTTTTTGCTGTTCTCCTCTAGCCTGCAAAGTTTCTTTTGAGAAATCATCTGACAGTTTTATGGGAATTTCCCTGTAGGTAACTAACTTTTTCTCTCAATGCTTTTAAGATTGTCTCTTTATCTGTACTTTTGGTATTTAATTATGATGGTTCTTGGAGTGGACCTCTTTGCATCCATCTTGTTTGGGACTTTCTGTGCTTCCTAAACTTTCATGTCTATTTCCTTCACCAAATTAGGGGAGTTTTCTTTCATTATTTTTTCAAATAGATTTCCAATTTCTTGCTCTCTCACTTTTTCTTCTGGCACCCCTATGATGTGAATGTTGGAAAGCTTAAAGTTGCCCCAAAGTCTGCTTACACTATCTTCATGGGGGTTTTTTTTGTATTTTTTTTCTTTTTTTTTGTTTTGATTGCTTGTTTTTTGCTTCCTATGTTCCAAATCATTGATTTGATTCTTGGCTTCACACCCTCTATTGTTGTTTCCCTGTAGATTGTTCTTTATTTCAATTACTGTATCCTTTGTTTCTGACTGATCTCTTTTGTTCTGTTGAAGTCCTCCCAAAGTTCCTTTTTAAAAAGATTTTATTATTTTTAGAGAAAGGGGAAGGGAAGGAGAAAGAGAGGGAAAGAAATATCAATGTGTGGTTGCCTCTCACACACCTACTGAGGACCTGGCCTGCAACCGAGGCATGTGCCCTGACTGGGAATCGAACTGGCATAGTTAGGTTTGCAGCCTGTGCTCAATCCACTGAGCTACACCAGTCAGGGCTGTTCTTTAAGCATCCTTATAACCAGTGTTTTGAACTCTGCATCTGATAGATCCCAAACAGCAAATTTCAAACCTATTGTTTAATAAAACATAGATGCTCTTCTCACTGCCTTCATAGAACCAGATAATCATAACATTAAATGCAAAAAGTGAAAAAAAGTTATAAAATACTGAGAATATGTATATTTCTATTATCTTTGGATTTAATTAGGTATACATAATTGGCATTCTTAAGTAGAATATTTAGACTTATTAATATATTAGAATATTAGATGGCAAGATAAATAAGTATGTTAAGTGAAAAGCAAAATGTTATACATATAAGTTTTAAGATAATGTACATTAAAGAAAGTAAAGACTAGAAGAAATAAAGAAGCAAGATACATAATAAATATTCAAAAATCAGTTGCATAGTTATACACCAATAATAAATGATCAGAAATGGAAACTAAGAAAACAATCCCATTCACAAGTACATCAAAAAAATAAACAAAATACCAAGAAATAAATTTAACCAAGGAGGTAAAAGACCTGTACTCAGAAAATTATAAGACACTAAAGAAAGTAAAATACAAATAAATGGAAGCATACACTGTGCTCTTACACAGCAAGAATTAACATCATTAAAAAGTCCATACTACCAAAAGCAATCTATAAATTCAACACAACTCCTATCAAAATAGCTATGGTGTCTTTCATGGAACTAGAACACATAAAAATTTATATAAAATTCCAAAAATTTATATGGAACCACAAAAGACCTTGAAGAGCCACAGTAATCTTGAGAAAGAAGAGCAAAATTGGAGTATCACACTACCTGATCTCAAACTATAATACAAGGCCATGGTAATAAAAACATCATGGTACTGGTATAAAAACAGTCATGTAGATCAATGGAACAGACTAGAAAGCTCAGAAAGAGCCCTATGTCTATATGGTCAATAATCTATGAAAAAGGAGGCAAGAATATACAGAGGACTAAAGACAGCCCATTCAGTAAATGGTGTTGGGAAAATTAGACAGATACCTGCAAAAGAATAAAAAGAAAAAGCAACAGAAAAAGGACGGATGGAAGGAAGGAGGGAAGGAAGGAAGGAACGAACGAACTAGACCATCTTCTTACACAATACACAACAATAAACTCAAAATGGATAAAAGACTTAAATGTGTGACTTGAAACCATAAAATTCCTAAAAGAAAACACAGGCAGTTAAATTTCTGACATTTCTCTTAGAAGTATTTTTCCTGATATACCTTCTTGGGCAAGGAAAACAAAAGAAAAAAATAAACAAATGAGAGTACATCAAACCAAAAACATTTTCTACAGCAAGCAAAATCAATAAAATGAAAAGACAACCTAGTGAATGGAAGTAGATATCCACCAATGTACATCTGATAATGGGTTAACATCCAAAATTTATAAAGAATTCATACAACTCAACATCAAAAGAATCTAAACAACATGCAAAGAACCTGAAAGATACTTCTCCAAAGAGGACATACAGGTAGACAACAGGTACATGAAAAGATGCTCAATGTTGGTAATCATCATAAAAATGCAAATTAAAATCACAATGAGATATCAACTCACCTATCACAATGGCTATCATCAATAAATCCATAAACCAGTGTTGGTGAAGATGAGAATAGGAACCCTTGTGCACTGTTGGTAGGAATGCAGATGGGTGCAGCCACTGTGGAAAACAGTATGGAGGTTCCTCAAAAATTTAGAAATGAGAGTACCTATGATCTAGAGATTCTACTTTTAGTATATACCTAAGAAATCCAAACCACTAATTCCAAAATATATGTGCAACCCTATGTTCATTGAAGCATTATTTATAATAGCCAACATATGGAAGCAGCTCAAGTGCTCATCAGTAGACAAGTGGATAAAATAGTGGTGGTACAAATGTACAATAGAATATTACTAAACCATGGAAAGAATGAAATCTTAATCATTTATGACAGCATGGATAGACCTAGAGGGTATTACACTAAGTGAAATAAGTCAGAAAGACAAATACTATAGGATTTCACTTATATGTGGAATCTAAAGAACAAAATACATGGACAAACAAAAGTGAAACAGACTCATTGATTCACAGAACAGACTGATGGTTGCCAGAGGGGTTGGTGAACTGGATGAAAAAGGTGAAGGGATTAAGAAATACAAATCGATAGTTACAAAATAGTCATGGGGATGTAAAGTATAGCATAGGGAAAATCTTCAGTAATTTTGTAATAACTATGGATGGCGCCAGGTAGTTACTGGGAAAACACTTTGTAAAGTGTATCATTGTCTAACCACTATGTTATACATCTGAAACTAATACAAAATAATGTGGAGTGTAAACTATAACTAAAAAATGAAATTTTTAAAAAGACTGGAAGGATAAATCTTACTAGTGTTTGTTATGGATGAAGAGTCAGTGTTAAATGTCTGTATTATTCTTTTTAGTTATCCACATTGCCCAAATTCTTTACTATATACATACACATGTATTTACATATATACCCACAAGTATATATATATATATATATATATATATATATATCTTTCTTACTAAGAATATTTGCTCATTATTTTATTTAAAAGGGAACCTTTATCATATCATGCTTAGGTTATTCCCTAGCAATGTCAAATTAATTTCTTGACTGTTGTCCTTTTCTTCCACAATTAATCTCACTCAAAATCGCTTTCCTTTATTCGCAAAGAAGTTTTCTTACTTTCTTTGGTTTCAAAGATGCATGCAACAAAGACACATAGAAACAGCATCTTAAATCAAATCGGGACATTGGTGATGTCAAGATGCCAATTTCAGGTTTCTTTCCTATTCCTCAATTTGTTTCATCCTTTCTGTTTTCACACTAAGATCTACTGCTCATGAAATGAGTAATTACTACTTGTGATTTAAGTTTGGGTTTTATTTTTTGTTTTGGGGTTTTTTGAAAATTTTAATTTTTTTATGGTCAAATCAACTATGAAGTTCACATTTTGTGGTTTTCCAAAGAAGTAACTACATTTTCATTGCATACTTTAGATCTATCACACAAAGCTTCCTTGGCATTTTTAACCATGAGTTTCCTTCACTGCTCTTTTAATGCTCTTTATCCAGTGCCATACATAGTCATCAGAAATAAATATATATAGTTACAAAGGCATTAGGGCTTTACTCTGTTCCAAAATAAAAGAAATCTAAAAGGTACAAGAATCAAATTATTCTTTTGACCAATCCTTACTAACATTATGAAATTATACATAAACTTTGGAAGTGACTTCACAACTTTCTTACCAATATATTTCTAAAAATAACTAAATATCTTTTCCATGGAAATGTATAAAAAAGTCCTTTGTTATTTTAACTCCAACAACTCAATAATGTTTTCCTACTACAAAATAAACATATTATTTAATGAAATTATAATGATGATTTTTGCAGAATACGATATGTTAATTATAGAATATTATTTGGAACCTCTATTTTACCTTAGTTCTAAAGAATTTAATATAGAAAGTAGCATACAAAATTTTAAAAACAAAGAATTTAACTCAAATGTGGTCAAAAGTAAAATACACAAATATATGCATGAATATATATATATATAAAATATTTGAAATAGATCATGTAGATGGGATGGCAATGTTTCTGATACATGTATATGCAACAAGTGTTTGTGTTTTCAATATATAGCCATGATTCTTAAAGAGATAAAAAATATTTGACTATAGTGCTATAACTTAAAATACTGTACCTTATAAAATATATACCAAAACCAGAAGTGTCTACAATGTTTTGTATTACTTGTTTTAATTTACTTAAACGGTGAAGCAAAAAGAGAAGCTTCCTCTCCAAATTTTACATCTCCCATTTTTTTCCCTCTAATATTGCTTCATTTTACAAATCAAAACTATTGCAATGTGAACATCTGCATGCAGACACTCTCATTTACAAGAAACTACATTTACAAAAACAAAACACCAGGAAATGTGAGAGGGAAGAGAGCTGCCACCCAGAATCCTGTAGCTAAGCAACAGGATGTCTTCTTTTCAGTAACCACATTAACCAATCACCCCCTGTGGACTCCAGAGCTCCATAGGATTTCCACCCTTTGACTCTAACTTAAGCCATTTCTGGGCTTTTTCACCTCCGGCCATCAATGCTATTCTGTCAAGTTTATGAGGTATGGATTACCATCTCAGAATTGGTCACAACAGTCCTACTGATGTTCTACTCTCTAACCAACCATCTGTGGGATACCGGTTAGAACTGAGAAAAATAACATGAATAACAAATATAAGTATCCATGAAAGAGAATAGCTGCAATGGATGAGGATTATCTACATAGGAGACAATATTAGTCCTAAATCTCTGAAATTTTTCCATGTGTAAATTTCCCAATGTCAAACATAATAAAAAATATTTATACCTAAAAATATATATTAGTAATAGAACTGTCTGCAATAGCCCAGCAGTGAAATGGTCCTCTAGGAGGAAACATCCTAAGCTCAACACTCTTGATTTTTTTTTTCTTTTTTTTTTTTTAGTTCAGGAAAATACCTTTAGAAATGTATATATTTGTCAGACACCTAGGACTGCTGGAACCTAACAAACCATTTTTAAATTTTTTTAAAGGAACAATGCCATCTTAACAGATGGGTGTTAGCATAGGCATGCCAGGGAATCAAAATGTACATCACATTCCACTACAAGGGGGCAGAATCTCATCCAGAATTGTCCGTCTGTGCCACTGGCGAGAGGAACATTCCGCTTCAACTCCACCTCAGAGCCAGATTATTCACAACAATAACTTCTAAAGCCACAAAATTTTTTTTGCTTGTTTTTTTTGGCTTTTGAGTCTAAGAATTTACATTGCCCTGGGAAAAGTAGGACAGGAGCCATTGCGGGGAAATTTTAAGCAGCAAAAAGATTATTATGGCCCATTTAATTTTTCAACTGAGTGGCTTACCTAAACAGGAAAACCATTTTGTGGAAGTCAGCATATAATTTTTGTTAAATAGAACCCCAGAGATTCCTTATGCCTAAATTATTTTGAAATATTTCCCCTCATTTTGGAACCTATAGAAAGCCACCTTAAGTTGGATCTTAAGGGGTATCACTAGAACTGTACTACACAGCAGAGTGGTATTCACAGTCGTAACTGAACGCACAGTGTAGGACTCGCCCTCTAGTTCCAGCATATTCACCAACGGTAGCATTAAAGACACCGCTCACAGACTCTCTGGCTTTGACTGGAGTGTAAGAGAGACTTTCCTACTGGGAATATTGGGTAAACACTTTGTAAACTACACTATATCTAACCACTATGTTGTACACCTGGAACCAATATAAAATAATATGGAAAGCAAACTGTAATTTTAAAAAAGGATTTTAAATTGCTAGAAATCTTAGTGTATAAAAAAAAACCTAACCCCCTGAATTGTCTTGGATGACTTAGAAAAATGCAAATGTTATCCTTCCACTGTATCCATCAACAGTGTATTATTTTCCTGTTTAAAGGCTATTCAGTCATTTATTCATTTACTCATTTTCAAAGTATTACACATTTCTGCCTGTCAATTTGAAGATAATAATGTCATGTTCTATCATCTTCAATAAATAAAAGCCTGAAACAAAAAAAAAAGACATTCCTGAAAGACTTAAAATTTTGAGCCTTTGTATTGTAGGTTCTCTGTCTGCCTTGAATTTATGACTTCATAACCCCTACCAAACCAATCTTTCACTGATATCAGACTGAGTCACTCATGCGTAATGGGCTTTAATTCTGAGCACGCTGCAAGAATGAAAGGTCTGGTTGCCTGTGATAATGGGAACTTGGGAGCTAATATCAATTACAGAGACAATATTTTTTAATTAGGCCTGAACACAATTTCATCTCAAAATTTGCACGGCTCCTATGGACATTTGCTTCCCCTACAAGACTTGTTATGCCACTACTAGTATATTCAATCGTACTAGGTATTAAAAATAACTAGTTTCAATAAATTATTTTAAGGTTATTAATTCACATCCATTTTCCAATCCTTGTTAATAAGATAAATACATATTTTTAAGGATTACAGTAAATTAAAGCCTATTAGAGACACGGGGTCACAAAATACCAAGGAACATTGTAATTTTATACCAATAATCATGTCATACAGTCTTAAATGTTATGACTTTTTTCTTTTTACTTCTGCAAGATTTTTCCATCTTATTGTTTTTGTTTTAATGAGAAGCAATATTGCTTATTACAATCATAGTAACAAAGTTCAGGTAAAACAAATTCCCCATTGGCTAGTAATATAGTGCTCTATCGAAACCGTTACATTAAATGTATCTGGTACATGTTGTATTACTACATTTACAGGTTTAAGGCAAAATAATATTTGATATTAAAATGCAATGGAGATTCTCTGGTTTTTAAATTAAGAGCAAATCAGAGAATGTTGACGAAACTTCCTCAACTCACCTTTCCCATCAACCTAATTAGTAATTAAATATATTGCAGAACTTTAAGAAGTGATATATTAAGTTGTATACACTACATAAAGGCATCATTCTCCTTCTTTAAATACACATATTCCAACTAAACTTCTTTCATAACATGAACCATAAAATCACCTGATTAACAGCTATAAAACAAAACATAATTTTTTCACCATTTTCCAAATGTATTATTCCTTTTGGTAAACTACTGTGGGGGAAAAGAGTGCAGCTGTTACAAACACAAAGTTATGTCCCATTGTCTGTGAGAATTATCTAAATGTTACTTACTTGCTTTCATTTGCTCTTCTCATTTGCAAATGTGCCAAGTTGACTAGCCTTGCTATTAAAATAAAGACTACCTTAGCCAAAGAAGAAATTGGACAGATTCTCAGCTTTGTCTGCAAACACGAAGAGCAAAAATACTCTAATGGAAGCAGCATGATTCTTCATTATGGACCCCTCCAGGTCTTGAAAATCATCCAAGGAGCTATCTCATCAAAAGTTGAAAATCTTCCAAGGATCCCTTCACACATACCCTTTTTAAACTGGCGAGTTCCTATCAAAGATTGTCTCCATTGAAAGGGGCTTCTGGAATGATTTATATTTTCTTAAGTTTGTCCAAGTTATACCTATGCACCAAAACAAAAGGGAGATTCAACATACCTCATTTCATATTTAAGATGGAATACCCCCAAGGAAGAAGTAACCTGTCACCATGATTTCTAAGGACACGTCTTGCCTATTGTTTGCTGATGAAAATTGTCAAGTGGGTTCTGTCTTTACTTCTAAATATACATTTTCCTTCAGCCCCCAAGGAATGAAAGTACTACAGACCTCTTTCAGTTAAGAATTTTCTCATAGTTATACATACATATATCACAGACATATCCCCTTTTTACTACTAAAGCATTTCCAACTAGGTGCCTCAAAGCTATGAAAAAGTTTTGCCAATGAAAAGTTAATTTCAATGATATTGTTTTCTTTTTGAATTAGCATTTACATTCCAAGTACTCAAAAGCATTTTTAAATGTATAGTAAAGAAAATTATATATCCAGTAGTATTTATCCATATGTAGCAGATTATTAATAATCCATTATAATCTTCATATTTGCTTAAATGCTGTTACTTAACATCTCCCTATTCTATATTAATCAAAAATGGAATAGGAAAGGGAAATTATCAGATTGCACCACCAAAATAAGAAGCTGAACTTAAGGTAGAATCTGTGGGTACAGGAAGAGGAGACCTGTAGATGTCTGGAGAGAGTGGCGATAGGAGCCACGCTGCAGAGAAACCCCCAACTGCCACTGGAATGATGCCAGAATGCACATGCTCCCAGAGAGAGCAAAGGCCTGGCTGCTTTCTCCAGGTCAATCCCAGAAGTACTGTGTGCCTTTGATTCCACTGCCCTTTACAGTGGTCCTTCTCCTGCACACAGGTTACTGCTGTCTCCAACTCTTCCTATGTGACGGTGCCCAGGTAACGGCTTTCGAGCAGGGCTTCAGAGCACTCACCGAAATATAGGGAAAAGTAGTCAATTTTGTATGAGGCACCATTTGGAAGCTGAAAGAATTTTCAACTAAGAAAAATCCAAAACTAAAGGATAAGGTATTGACTGAAGGAGGAATATATTTTAAGATAAAACACCTACTGAATTGTTTGATAAAAAGTGTTATCCTATTGTGGGAGTCTTGGTCAAATACTATGTTTCTTTTAACATGGCTTAATTTACATCCTGATGGGTAAATTAAGTTATTTAGAGCTTCTCTTTCACTTTTGCCGATTTTCCAGAGGGAAAGTTATAGAAATTTAGAAAACTGTGACAAAGGAACACGCCAGAATCCCATTATAGTATCCCATAATACTTTTATGTATTAGTATTCATTATTTTATCTCACTGGAAACATACTATTGGTTATATATTTTTTATTTACTGTACTATCTAAAGAATTCTGCACTTAGCTCTTTTTTAACAATGACATTTTTAATGGGTGCTTAATATTTCATTAATATGCCACTAAAAATTTGTGATTTTTAAATAATATTTTTAAACAACCTATTTCTAGTTTTTCACTTTTAACACCAACCAATGCATTATTTTTTCCTTACTCACTTTTTTAAAATAGATTTTTTGTTTGAGAATAATTGTAGATATATAGAAAAGTTGCAATGATAACACAGAAAGCTTATACATCTCTCATCTCAGCCTTCAGTTTTGCCTACTGTTAGAATATTACATTGTCATGATTCACTTACCAAAACTAAGAAAACAACACTGGGGCATTATTATTAATTAAACTTCAGACTTCATTATAATTTCACCAGTTTCTCCAAATAATTTATGTTTAATGATTCAGAGCATTGATAAAGAAGAAAAAGTAACTAGATGATGTTTAATAGACTGTATAGGTAGTATATTTGTCTTTATGTTGTTTAACAAGAAATCAGTCATCACCATTAATTTTAAGGCCACCTAATTTTGTCCTAAAATCTAATAATAATTAGTAAAAAAATAATATTATTATTTTAATAATATTAATTAAACACTAAAAGTACAAACGGATGTGTTTCTGTTTAAATTAGAATATCACTAATGTCATTGGAGAGAACATATTTTCACAACGTGTGTGTATACATTTTGATGTATTTTGTACAGACAGTCTTTATGGAACTGCAATTATGTGCTCAACCCCCCTCTCAGGTGGTGCAAAAGGAAAATAAAATTATACCTAAAATAGTTGACTCTCTCCTCAGAAGCCTAAAAATCTAAAAGTAATAAAAACAATGGGAAATTCATAAAGTGAGTATGTAAGCATTGCGGCAAGGGAGAGCACAAAAATGATCCAGAAGTTTTCCTGGAACATGTGAGAGATGCTAAAAAAAATCATTCATATATACATAACACACACACACGCACAAAGATGTAGTCAAAGTGTCTTGCAGAAAACAGGGGACTTTTACCAGAATTTCAATCACTCTCCTTGGAATTACAACAGTGGTTACTGATGACTGACAGTGCTGCTGAGGGCTCACTACTTGTCAGGAACCTCTGGGTAAGCGGTCCATGCTCCAAACGAGTGGAAGCATACAGCCCCACAAAAGCAGCTTGTTCAAACTCCCCCATTCAATGAATTGTAAGTCTCAGTGTAAACCTCTGGATCAGAAACAAACATTTTTGGTGGGCCTTGGAAAGATGTGTTGGGATATATATACACATATATATAGGGGGGACTTAACTTTGTTCTAAGCATACTTTTATACATGTTTCATGTATTTATTCATATAATCCCAACAACACCCCTATAAAGCCAGATCTACTATGACCTCCATTTAAAGTTGAGAAGACTGCATCACAGGAAGCCACATAGCATGTCCAAGTTTGTCTAAGTAGCAAGTAGAGCGTCACCATTCAAACCCAGGCTGTCTGACACTGGAGCTCAAGCCAATGACTGCCCTCTGCCTGCCAGAAAGGAAAAAAAGAGGCATTCAGTCCTAGTGGGGTGAAACCATGAAGGCAGAAAGAAGATAAAAATGTCAGTTGGCTGAAATGAAGTGGATGCTTTGGTAGGAAGCTTTGAAAATTAGGTAGGTAGGAGAGTTTAGATTTGAAAGACAATAGTATTCCCATTTATATCTCATTTTCACAATAATATCATAACAAATAGAAAAGCAGACTGCTACACTGATAGAATACAGCATTAGTTTTGAAGTACATGGTTTCTCTTTCTGTTTCACATAAATCTTCTGTTGATTTAGCCTGTTTTTCTTAAGCAAAAGATATACACCATTTTCACATGTGCCCAAAGAGTATAAGCACAATTGCAGACATTTGGTTAACTCTACATCGTCTAGGTTCAAGTGCTCTGAAACATATTCCCTTTTGTGTTTAATGTGTGTTGTAGGAAATATTGAAAATGTTAAAGATATCCATATTTTAAACTCTGTCCATCTGGTCATATCTGATTAGTTGTGTTTATTTTTGTCCCATACCCTTTAGAGCAAATTTAATCATTTAATCTATTTTTCTTTAATTCTCACTTGAGGATGTATTTATTGATTCTGGAGAGAGAGGGAGAGGAGGAGAAAGAGGAAGAGAGAGAATTAAATGTAGGGAGAGGGAGGGGTGGGGGTGAAGGGGGAAAGAGAGAGGGAGAGAGAAACATTGATGCAAAAGAAACATCCATCAGTTGCTTCCCATACATGCCCCAACTGGGGACCAAACTCACAACCTAGGTATGTACCCTGACTGGGGATCAAACCCACCACCCTTCAGTTCACTGGACAATGCTGAAACCAACTGAGCCACACCACCCAGGGATAATCTTTTCTTTTTTAACTTTATTTTTTTGTTGACACTATTACAGATATCCCCTTTTTGCCAACCACTTACCCACCACCACCCAGCCTTGTCACCCCTTCCCTCTGGCCATCACCACACACACTGTTGTCTGCGTCTATGAATTATGCATATATGATCTTTGGCTAATCCTTTCACCTTCTTTCTGTGCTTAACACAATGCTAGACTTTGCTGTGGCTCCAAAAGGCATAATCTTACCACTCACCCAAGATTAGCATAATCCTCTCCCACCCAGAGCAATTTGCAGGTTGACAATATTCATGATCTAAAAACAAGAGTAACTTTAATATTTTTCAAGGCTCAATTATCAAGGTACTCCCTCACCCTCATCTTCCTCCAAATCCTCCTCCTCCTCTTTAAATTTTGGTTTTCTCTGCAGGCTGTTTAAGTTTGTGATAGTAACTGGGTATTTGTAAAAGTTTTGCTTAGTATTTTGCTAATTTCATATACTTTAAAACCGTGTTTAATATATTTCCTACTATGTATAATTAAGAAGTTGAATACAATATATTTTTATAATATATAATTTTCAAATTTGGCTCAAATTTTATTCTCTTGGTTCCACAATGTTTGGGAAAGTAAAATATTATTCTTCAGACTGTATAATAATTATTAAAGCTCATATTTATTGAGTAGATAATATATGTTTTACAAATACTAATATAATCCTCACGACAACACTTTCGGGTAACTACCATCATTATCCTACTCTACAGACTGAGCCATAAATTAAGACACTGAGGTAAACGGCCCCACATTACACATCTATTAACCTGTGGTGCTAGGGTTCAACACAGACATTTTGACTCTAGAGCACATGTAGTTAAACACATCATGATCATTTTACTTAATGTACAATAAAAAGAAGTGTGTTGACTAATATATTGGTGTTTGAAATAACCTGCAAAAATATAACATGGAAACAGAAAATGTTATGTGCACATTCAGAGAGACACTGAGAGAAAACAAAAATTTTAAAAATTATCAGGAAATGTTGAAACTAATTTTGAATTGCAGTCCATGTTATATTTTTCCCAATTACTCAACTGTCTGTGCTTACCTAGCATCGCTGTAAAGCAGCTATCATAGGTACCACTGTGAAAAGTGGGAAGGGTGTTATCCAAGTGCTTGAATGAGTACATAGTGCTCTCACTGTTTACTGAAGTATGTGACTCCATAATTACTATCTCCCTTGTTAATATTTCACCTTTAGTGTTCTTTATAGGGGCATGTTTATTGCTTGAGTACTTCTGAAGGGAGTTAGAAAAATATATATTACATGTAAGTAAAAGTGTCTACCAATGTACACAGTGCTTCAGAAACATCACACACTCTATATGCTGATAGGAAAGACACCTGGGATCTGTTGACAGTTCCTTCTGTTCAGTAACTGCAGTCCGATATGTGGTCTACTTTATTGTTGATAGATTCTATGAAGCTAGAATAAAATATGTTTACTATTTATAACATGGTTAAATGCAAGAATTAATATGATCTTTCTGGAATCAACCAAACAATTACAAATAAAGGAGCAAAGATAATAAGTGTTTTAATATTTGCAATTGGGTGATAAAACAACTCACAATTATTAAAATAGAATACAAAGAAAAATTATATTTTCATCTCCAATATTTATGTTGGCTACTTAATGACCAAACCAAAATTTCTGAATAATTCAGACATACATAAGAGGTATTTGCTCTTGGGTTTTTCTTTTGCTTTGTTCTATTTTGTTTCTAAGTTCCCTAGTGATCTAGACATAGGCAATAGTCAATGGTAAAAGATTTTATAGTCAAAGGTAGTTGCCAGAATTGAACTAAAACATGGTAGATGGGTTGATTCCCGCACCATGTCTGTGGAATTAGAATTTCCACAGAATAGATTATCTAAAATAAAGTCTTTAGAGCACTCTTGCTAGTGATAGTATAAGAAGTGGCTTTGATAAACTTTTGGAATCATATTTTTGGCCTTGAAAATACACAGTTATAACCAACTCAGCAACTTATCTAATTTTTTAAATCCTCAAGGCTTTTTAAATTTTTTTTAGTTTTCTCATTTGTATAATGGCAATAAACTTGAAGGGTAGGTATAAGAATTAAATGCCATCACACATACTGGACACCTAGCTCATATATTAGAAATTAGGAGATATTATAAGGAAGACCTCAAATGTGTCTTCCATTGTTTGAGACCAAATTCTAGCTGTGTAACCTGAATACTATATAGAACTTAAATCAGTGCTCAAAAAGACCAACACTAAAAAATATCATTACTTCTTCCCATTCTACTCATCATCACCAATTCTATTCCACTTTTCCTATTCTCTTTTCCCTGTCCTCTATTTCTTCCCTTTCCCTCCCTTTCCTGAACAGTAACACAATAGACCAGTAAATACATGGGACATTGCCATATTCCCCCTGAAATAGTCCAACCCTGACAGTTTTGCCTCATCAACAGAAGTTGTGCAATTTTAATCTCTTCCAATTCTCTTCTAAACAGCCAGATGTTTTATTTGCCATCACCACTGGACAGACTGAATGAAAAGAATAAATGTAATCCAAACATATTGCCTAAGAAACAGCATGTGACTTTCAGAGCAAGATAAACAATGGGAAAACTAATGCTAACTTATAAATGATTAACTATGGAACACTAGTTAACAATCTATTTTTTAAAAATATCTTTCCAAATCTATCCACTTTAGCTTTAGATTTCAATGTTCAAAGCCAATGTTTTTACAGACAACCTTGAAAAAGAAAAAAAATGAGCAACAATATCTATTTACTTAGAGAAGTTAAATGATGCATGTAACATCTCTGTGACACAGTTCATGACGGTGACTAACATTAGCCCTTAAATTATATTTGTCATTCATTTGGCCTGCAAAGTGGCCTATACTTATTTATGTTGATTTTTATAAGATGATGACCTTCAATTTTCAACTAACACTGAAAAATAAACATACTCTGGTTAAGCAAGAAAATTCAAATTTTCTAAATTAGTCAATCACCAAAGCAGGACTTAGTCCACAAATATCCCACATTACATGTGTTTACAGAGAACAAGGCATAAGATAGTGGCTTCTAGATTTTTCTATTACTTGCCCTCCTTCCTTCTTACTCAGTAAAAAAAAATTGTAAGCATTTGATCCTATTCATAAGCACAATCCCATCTCCATTATTTTTTCGAGTTTTAGTCTCTGGCAAAATAATACATCTCTCCATACCACCAATTCTTCACCTATAAAATGGAAATAGCAATTATAGTAGCCTTCTGAGAGAATTAAGAGAAGATTAAATGAGATAATACTCATAAAGCTCTTTAAACAATGATTAGGATAGAGTGAGTGCTCAATAGATGGTAGTTACTAATACCCCCAATAATACTATGTAAAAACTTCATTCAGTCTACTCACCACAGAGACATTTCTAGCTGATAAGAGTAGGAGAAATTCATTAAACCACCAGTGTAAATTAACAACTTAATGATTAGTATCACCTTAAACAGAAGGTCAAGAATCAAACATGTGAGTCAGAGAGATCCCTTTGGCAGTATTTGAACAGTTTACAGACATGTGTCCAGATGTGAGATTATGACAATAGTCAAAATGAAGATGTCAAAGACCCCGATGCAGGCAAGGGCAACCATTGTGTAAACAATGGGAGGCACGTGAGATACATGAAAGAGACAGGAACTACACAAGTATATCACTGAAGTAATATGGGTGGTATCAAATAAATATATTTTTAACTTTCTAGAGCAGGGTCCCATTTTATTTTTTTCGGTACATACTTCATGTCTATCAATTATCATTAACTCAAAATTTATTTCAAATTTTACAGTTTAAAAATAATTTTACTATGTCTCATTGTAGAAGATTGAGAGCATGCTTACAGCTGATAAAATATGATTAGCTTCATTAGTATATCTGGCTAAACTATCCACATATTAATCAATATATTTATGTAAATTGCTAATTTTCATGTCTCGCAACAAAGGTGTAAATTGTGGCATCATCTGACCTTCAAGGCACATGTGATACTACTGATGCTTTTTCTTCTTACTAAGTTGTACAACTGCTAAAATTAATTGCACCCCAGGGCTATTATATTATGCATGAATTGTCGCGCAAATAAATGACAATGTTTGAGAAGGAGTAAAAGAATTGGGATTTAGATATGTTCTCAGTGAATGCTGCCAGCTACATGACAACTGACATGATACCCAATTACAAGATCACTAATTAAGGCTATCAAACAAGCCCAAGCATTTTTGTCTATCACTAGCATTTTTTGACCTTGGCTTTGGAATTTTCTTTCAGTAAATAGGAAAAACATGCATTCAGAATATTTTTTCTGGATTTTTGAAACTAGAGATTATCATTTAATAAGTCATAACATGGTAATTTTGCTGTATCCAATTTTAACATGTAACAAAATAGCAACAATATGCTTTTATTTTATTTCTTCCTGTCTTAGAACTCCAACAGAGCTAGGAAAGTCATGTATACAATAGACAGGTAGATCTTTTTTATGAGATCAAGGTTAAAGTTGTTATCTATAACCTGTTTTATGTAACCTTCCTGGTAACCTCAAAGCAAAAGCCTATAGCTGACACACAAGAAATAAAGATGGGGAATTAGACCACACCATTACAGAAAATCACCAGTTCACAAGGACAGGAAAAAAGAACCAACAGAAATACAAAAGAGAAAGAAATTATAAAATGGCATTAGTAAATCCTTACATATCAATAATTAAATATAAATAGACTGAATTTACCAATCAAAAAGCACAGGGTGGTCAGATAAATTTTTTTAAAAATTTAATTATTGTTCAAGTACAGCTTTCTGCCCTTTTCCCCCATCCCAGCCCATCCCCCCTTGTTATTGTCCATGTGTCCTTTATATTAGTTCCTTGGATAAATTTTTAAAAAGAGATTCAACTATATAGAGCCTACAAGAGACTCACTTAAACTTTAAAGATACACACACAGACAAATGAAGTAATGGGAATATATATTTCATGCAAGTGAAAACCCACAAAAGGAGGGGTATCTATGCTTATATCAGACAAAATAGACTTTAAGTCAAAAATGGTAATAAGAAACAAGGGGGTCATTATATAATAATAAAGTGGGTAAATTTATCAAGTACTGTAACAGTCATAAATACATATGCACCCAGCATCAGAGCACCTCGCTATATTAAGCTACTACTAACATTTCTGAGGGAGAAATAGAGAACATTACAATTAATAGGGGAGTTTAGTAATCTATTTCCAGCAATAGATAGACATCCAGACAAAAAATCACACCACACTTAAACTATATGTTAGACCAGACTGACTTAACAGACATTTACAAAAAGAAATTGTATCCAATGGCAATAGAACACACATTTTTCTCAAGTGCACATGGAATATTCTCCAGGACGGATTATATGATAGGCCACAACACAATTCTTAGCAAATGCAAGGTGACTGAAATCATACCAAGCATCATTCCGACCATAATGGTATAAAACTAGAAATCAACAGGAGGAAAGCTGGACAATTTACAAGCTTGTATAAACTAAACAACATGCTGTTGAACAACCAACAGATCAAAGAAGAAATCAAAAGGGGAAAAAATCATCTCAAAACAAATGAAAATGGAAACATAACACATAAAAATCATGGAATGTTGTAAAAAGCAATGCTTAGAGAATTTTATAGCAATAAATGCTTACTTTAAGAAACAAAAAAGATCTCAAATAAATAACCTAACTTTACATCTTCAAAGAGCTGAGAAAAGAAGAACAAACTAAGCCCAAAGTGAGCAAAACAAAGGAAAAAAAAACAAAGATTGGACTAGAAATTAGAATAGGTACCAGTAAAACAAACAAAAAATCAACAAAACTAAGAACTAGTATTATGAAAAGATAAATAAAGTTAACAATATCAAAACCACAGTGAAATATCTATCATCTCACGCCTGTTAAAATGGCTATCATCAAAAAGATAAGAGATGACAAATGCTGGCAAGGATGTGGAGAAAATGCAACCCTTGTGGACTGTTGTGGGAATGGAATTAGTGCAGCCACTGTGGAAAAGGGTAGGGAGGTTCCTCAAGGAATTAAAAATACAACTGTCATATGATCCAGAATTAAAAATACAACTGCCATATGATCCAGCAATCCCACTTCTGAGTACATACACAAAGAAAATGCAAGCAGAATATTGAAAAGATATTTGCATTTCCCTGTGCACTGCATCATTATTCACAATAGCCAAGCTGTGGAAACAACCTAAGCACCTGGCAATGGATAAAGAAAATGTGCTGTACACACACACACACACACACACACACACACAGGAATATCATCCAGCTTTGAAGAAGGAAATGGTGGACCTTGAGGGCATTATGCTATGAGATAAGTCAAACAAAGAAAATAATGCTATCACTCATGTGCAGACTCTAAAAATGTCAAACTCATAGAAAGTAAAATGGGGGTTACTAGAGGCTAAAGGGCAGGAATTAGGAAAATATTTAGGGTATAAACTTGCAACTGGTAGATAAGTTCTGGAAATCTAATGCACATATACTGACTATAGTCAGTAATACTATGCTATAAATTTCAAAGTTGCCAGATCTTACTTGGTCTCAAGAATAATAATAATGTCATAACCATATTGCAATAGGTAAATGTATCAAATCAATGCACTCTACATCTTAACTTACAGTTGTATGTCAGTTATGTTTCAATAAATATGTTATATTATTATTTTTCTGGATTTTATTGGAAAATGATAATCATTCCTACCTCCAGGATTAGATTTCACGGTTAGGGACAGTAAATCTGATTTGTATTTTCTCTTATTTAAATTGCTTTTTTTTCTCGAATCAATTCCATTCTTCTTAAAACAGAGCCCTATGATTATTCAAAACAATACAATTGATATATTCTTAGTGGAAGGCTAGGTCATTTCCTGGCCAAGTTTCTGCAACTGTGAGAGTGGAGGATAAAAGTGCATAAAGAGAAGAGCTAAAGACAGAAGAGGAATAAGAAGAAGGAAGACCGATAGAGAAGCTGTGAACACCTACATTAAAACAGAGACCTGATTAACAGCATTTGCCCACCAATGATGTGGAAGCAGTGCTGCTGCTAATGGTTGGACTTTCAACTCATCCTCCTCATACAGGACCTTGATTTTGGCCTTGGCATCCAGCTCACTGCAGAAACTGGCCATTCTGCTCCAGACTAGACTATCTGCCTAACTGACCCACAGAAAGAGAAATAATAAATGTCTGTTGTAAGCCACTGAGTTTTGGGACCGCTGGTGAAAACTGATACATTGCATTAACCCACCAAGATTGTAATTTGATTCATCAGCCAGGGTGTCTTTAGCTGAAAAATACAACCAGCAACACAACTGACACAGCAGAGTTGTCACGACCCCATGGTTGAAGCATACTGGCCTTGATGACAGGAGATCAAGTTCTGCAGCTGAAAGTGCTGTTGGTAGAATTTAATGTCAGTGATTTAAAAACTGTTTTATGGGTACCCTGGTTTGTAGAAACAGCTTCAAAGTCTATCTTGAAAGAAAGGCCAACATTCTGCTTGGCGTCTATGGACCACTTGTGTTAAATGTAGGACTACTATTTCAGGAAAGTTTTATTTCAAAAAAGGCCCACCTGAAAATAAATTTTTATAAAGAGGTGAATATCATTAATTTTGTCCAACTGCACTGGGTATTTTTAAGCCAAGATCCAGAGAAGTTAAGGTGGTTTGTTCAAATTCTTGTTAAGTGGGACTCGGAGAAAAGGAACCCAAACTCTCTTCATCCACCTGACTCAGGGTTTTGCCTCCTACAACTTCCTGAGACTTAATTTGGAGGACAACAACAGCTTCTAAAACTCCAAAGGGCTAGCACCTCATGAACCAACAAGTGACTTAGCATCTGTAGTTTGATGCTTTTTAATTTAATTAACAAATATTTATTAAGCAACAATCATCGTCACCTACAAGTAGGTAGGTCCTGCTCTGTACATGTTGCTTTCTGAAGGAGAAAGCCAACCTAAAGTTATAAAATAGCAGGGCCGAGGTAGCATTTTTACAGATCTCAAAGTCTCATTGCCTCTGTGTGTTTATTAAGGCAAGCAAAAATGCATTCCCTCTCCCCTTTCTTCTTTTTTTAATTCAGTCCTTTCATTCTGACATTTTATATATATATAGCTTTTAGTATTCAGTGTTTTTAATGTAATCAATACAAAGAATAGAAACTTTACACCAATACTAAGCCATCATGATACTGAATTGCTCAGCCACTAAAGTATACTTTGAATATTGTAAGTGAGCTCTATTCTTTTTGCAAACCAAGAATGAGTTGTATTTGCTTAAATGTCAGGGCTAATGAGTACTCTGTCTTATTGCCTTTCTTCCACTTTGTAGAAAGTAGTGAACTCTCAGTTGAAATATGTTCCAACATAACTATTTAGTAGGTAGTAAAGTGATATATATAAAACAAATATCCCTTGTTCTTTGTTAAGAAAACTCCTGTGTCATGGTAAATTCCACATTTGGTTTACCAAAGATGCAACTTTATCAAACAGTCGTTGTTAAAAGTTATCATACCCATTTCCCTACACAGAATAAATGAATATGCACATGAATGACAAATTTACAAAAAGTTATTACACTGATAAATTCAAGAACACATTTTTAAAAATCTTGCCAAAACCCTGAAAAACAGAGTGGGAGCAAACTTTTAAAGAGTCACATTTGAGCCCCTTCACTACTTCAGAATTGTTAATAAGGAACTGCTACATGTTAGATGTATTTTAGACAGTATGCTCCTCTCTGGTACCAATAAAGACTTCTTAACACATTTCAAACTTGATAAAATTGAGGCAACTCTTTCTTAATTTACCTCACAAGTAAGAAAAATCTCGTTCCTGCCTTGGAGAAGACAGTGGAGAAACCTCATTGGATTCAGCTCAGCTACTAATTTGGAGAGCAGGTGCCACTTTTACTACATGTGGTCATTTGATACTGCACAGTCTGACAAGGCAAAAGTTATTACCACCTCATTCTCACAGATAAGGAAACTGAGGATCAAAAACATACGACAAACATAGTAACTTTGTAGTAGAGCAACCTTACGGATACTACTTGTAGTTGCCAGACCACAGCTTCCCCACCCCCAAAAAAGATATTCACATCCTATTCATTAAAACCTGTGGCAAAGGGGAATTAAGGTTGCTAATTAACTGATGTTAAAATAGGTAAATTATCCTGGACTAATTAAAGTGAGCCAATATAATCATATGGGTCCTTAACAGAGAAAAGAGGAGGCAGTAGATACAACTCAGAGAGAGATTAGAAGGTGTGGAGATGCTGGCCTTGAAGATGGAGGAAGACAAGCCAAAGAGCACAGCAGCCTCTAGAGACTGGAAGAGGCCAGCCTCTCTTCTAAAGCCTCCAGAGAGGAACACAGCCCTGCCAACACCTTGATTTCAGAACTACAGAACTGTCAGAAAATAAGTTTGTGTTATAAGACATTAAGTCCATGCTAATTTGTGACAGCAGAAAAAGGAAACTAATACACCTCCCTAACCAAGAGATCGCCCCAGTAGAATCATGAAAAGATATCAGATGAACCCAAACATTGGATCATTCTAGCAAATACTTAAGGAGTACCCAAAACATCCAAGTGCATGAAAAATAAGAAAAAGCAGAAGCTGCCATAGACTTGAGGCTTGACTGGGTTTCAGAATAGAAAAAAGGTGTTAGTGGGAAAACTGATGAAATATGTACAGTCACTAATTTATTTATTAGTAATGTGACAGGGTTAATTTTTTAGTTTTGACAAATGAATCATGCTTATGTTAACATTGGGAAAACCGGGGTGAAGGGGAGATGAAAACTCTGTTCTCTGTAATTTTTCTGTAAATTAGAAATTATTCTAAAAAATTTTATTAAAGTACATATTTATTTACATGGTCATCTATAAGTGTATATATTATGCAGATATATAACATATGGTACATGTAGCATATTATATATTTGTATCATATATCACATGTCATATATTATGTTACATAAATAGCAAAGACACATGCCTGAGAGGCAGCTTTAGAAGCCACATCTTCTAGTTCTATTGAGTTGGCCAAAAGTTCTTTGTTCTTTTTTCGTGGGATGGCTCTAATAGCATTTAGTTGTCTTTAACTTCATTTGAAATAATTTTGCTGGATCATATGGTGACAGCTGTCATATCAATGTACATGTTTTTTAAAAAATCAAAATTGGTGAATTTTTGTGCAGCCATTTTAATATTGAAGATGAAAGAAAATACACAACATTTTTAGCATATTATGCTTTATTATTTCAAGAAAGGTAAAAATGCAACTGAAACACACACAAAAAATATGTGTACAGTGTATGGAGAAGGTACTGTGACTGATCGAACGTGTCAAAAGTGGTTTGTAAAGTATCTTAGTATTGATATTTTGGCCAAATAATTCCTTGCTGTGGGGCTCTAATGCATTTGAAGAAGTTTAACAGCACCCCTGGCCTCTACCCACTAGAAGCCAATAGCAGGAGATAGCTGACATACTCAAAATATCTAAATCAGTAAAGGTATTGGTGAAAATTAAAAACGCGTCTTTATTTTACAGAAAAAAACTAAATGGACTTTTGACCAACCCAATTCGTTTTATTTCCCCCTTTCCTCCTCAGTTTACTGTTCTCTCCTTAACCCACTCTGACTCACCCTGCCTGACCTATCCACTCCACTAATTCTATTAAAGACAAGATTATAAGAATGAGGTTATACTACTTGCTTAAAAGTAATAAGTGAATGTTTTTTTAAAAAAAATCTTAGAAGTGTGTGGATTAAGTAATGAGTTACAACTAATTCTCTTTTTATTAAATTCTCAGGGATTTTTACTGCTTAGTCACATCTGTCCTGGTGGAAGTTTATTTTAAATCAGGAATAATCTGCCTACATTAGTTTCTGATGTTGATGGTGGCCTCAAACTAAGTGTTCTGAAGCAAGTACTACAAAAAAGACATCATTTGGGGTTGGGTGGAAAATAATGATCTTCTGAGTTATAATAACAGTTAACACTCACTGAACTCACTAGGATCCAGGCACTGTTATCAGCCTTTTACATGTATCTTATTTAAGCCACAGATTAACCTCCTGATGTGAGACCAACCATCTTTACTCATTTCCAAATGAAAAGACTTGAGACAGAAAAGTCGAGCAACTTATTACATGGACTATAGGGGAGGAAGGCAGACTTTAAACCTCACCAGTCTGATTCCAGGATTTGTTACCTGACCACAACTGTGCAAGCATTTGGGCTGAAAGTATGGCTGAGTACCACTTTATAGAAAATGATGATATTAATAGCCAACATTTATTCAGAAATTATTTCCCTTAAACCTCATAACCATCCCTATGAGGTCTGTATGGTCACAGATCAGATTCCCTAGGATAGAGATTAGAACGCAGGAAGTTTATAGGGACATTTGCCTCAGGACTGACACCCATAGGGAGGGGCAAGAAGCAAGACTGCGTAGATGCTGGAGTTGGGCTGTCATGCAAACACAACACAGATGTCAGCCATTTTCCCAGGGAGCTCAGGAGCTAGGGTGGCCCTGCAGAGGTGTTCAAGTTTGGGCAAAATGAAGCCAAGTGCTAATAACTCCTCAGTAACCCATCACTGGATGTAGGCTGACCCTAGGAAGGGTTGAGGCCTTGGGTGAGGCTCTCAGCTGTGAATCATCAGCTCCAACTCCCTCAGCAGCTGGAGAATAAGCACTTCAGTCCTGAAGTGTAGGCGGGGTGCTAGGTGAATTCTGGGTGGTGTGCCACATACTTCAAGATGGAAAAAAAAAAAAAAGGAAAAGAAAAGAAAACGGAGGAATGAAATAAATAGGAGGCGACACAGATGAGGCATGATTCTAAATCGGTTACCAGTATGAGTCCTAACCAGTGTGCTATGCTGCCTTGGGGTACACAAGAACTACTGGGGGCAAAAGAAAAGGTTAGCTGGAGTGTCAGTACAACCACATAGAAAGCTACCTAATTCTGACCAGGATTTCACAGGCCATGGTCAAATGCTCCCTGAGAAGGGACAGAAAAAGGCAAGAGTGAATTCAGTGTTCATTTTGAGTTTAGTTACAGTGATTTTTAGCTATCTTTTTTAAATGAGGATACAATTCTTCACATCATTCTTTAAAAAACAAGATATTAAATTTTTTTCAAGCTTACATTAAAAAATATGCAAGATTAAAAATGGAAGTTCAACCCTGATGTATTAGTAGTATAAGAATAGAACTCCCACACCAGAAACCTCCAACTTTCCAGTGGATGAAGCTATCTTCAACTAGAACTCACAGTTGCATAAGGAACTCTGCTGCAAGAGAATAGAATTCTGTGTGTAAACATATCTGTGGAAATTGGTATGCAATATATTTTTATATATTTAGTCTAGCTCAACTTATTTAATGGCCAACTATCATAAATAACTCCAAAAAAGTATTTTCCTTTTTTCTGGCTAATCGAATAGCACTTGAATGAACTGTGAATGAAGCTCTTCTCCCCCTCACCACCCACAGAAGTACAGAAACTATCTTATCATGCCTTTGAAGGGCTCTAATTTCCAATATATCAAAGAGTGAATCAAATTCTTCCCATTCCATATTTAACAGATGTGAACTGCTTGGGAAGATCTGAAGGCGGGTAATTCCAAACAGGATGACTTGGGAGTGTTACTAGGAGAATTTAGAAGGAGCTGGAGGAGACAATAAAGGGGACGGTGGAGAAAGAGGAGGCAGAAATGGAGGAGATTGAGGTTTAACTATAGAACTAGTAAATAGCTACAAGGTTATTAGAAATGAAGATTTCAGAAACTTTGTATTCCAATGCTCTGACTCCTAGGTCTCTGTAAAGTTGTTAACAAGTCCTACTCTTCCCACCGTTTCACTTTCATCTTGTCTTCAAATATAAACACAAAAAAAACTGTCAAATACCTTCTTCTTTCCAAAATCAAGCTATATGGCTATGGTAGAACATTCCCCATATTTTATAGTCCAATAAACATTGTCTAAAAAGGAAATGACTCTGGTCTGGTGTTAGTTCCTAAAAAATTTATCCTATGATGCCCATTTTAATTTTCTAAGCATTCCCAAAGTAACTGTTTATCAGTCTATGTGAACACTTGACCAGGGTATGACATCATGCTCACATGTCAATTCAGTTCCGAATTATTCTACTCTTTAATAATTGCAAGATTTCAATCTTTGACTTCAGGCTGTTAATGGTTTCCCAGTGGTAAACAATCCCAATGGTAGGTAAACACACATAAAAACTATTTTTGCATCAATTTTTTTACTGTACTATACCATGAAGATTATTTTCCTTAGTGTAAAAAGACATTTTCAAAATAGCAGAACTGCCATCCATAGAAGGGTTCAAGAAGGCCAACACCGGGTAATTCCATGTCATAGAGTTAAGTCCTGCTGCTTTCTTTCTGTCGCCTATGGGCCTTACAGTCTTCCCAACATAGTGGTACATCTACCACACAAATGTAATGTATTTATTTACTCAGCAAGTGGTTATTGAGAAAAAGTTTTTACTTGATTACTATGTACTAAATACTGAGCTGAACACTGAGGGAACAAAGAAAAATAAGGCAAAATCTGAGCCTATAGAGTTTATATACTTTTTTGCCATCACTGGAAACTCATTTTAATTCATTGAAAGACCTATTAAATTTGAAAAGCTTCCTAAAAAATTTTAAGTCACTAGGGTAGAACCAAAGTATGATGTTCATTATCAACATTAACACCAAGGATCACATATTCTACCATAGGACTTTTCAGAACCTTGAACATGCTAAGATGCATGGTGAATCTGCAGAAGCAAAACAAAATATAGTGTTGGCCAAATTTATATGGCCAGGGATTTCCCTTTTCTCCTTGAGAACTCTTAAGGGAATAGGGTTTTGCAAAAGAATCAAGGTTTCCAAACTGGGTGTGAAACAACAGACGTGAGAAATGTGTCTATACTATTGCACTCCCTGTCATTCTGTTATCACTGAGCAAGTCAAAGGGAATTCCAGGGCAACCAATGAATAAGTACATGAGTAAATGATGCAGACCATATGCATAAGACAACCAATGTTACATAAAGATCTTGTAGAAGAAATAGAGATCTATTTTTTATACTAATGTGAGTAGCTTCAGAATGTATTCTATACATATATACATTGATTCCCAAATTTAGAAAGCCTATATACAAAACTGGATGGAGAATGTTGGCATCATTCAGGATTTTTCTTTTAGGAAATTTTTTTAAACTCTTCCAATAGAACCCAGTGCTATCTCATAAAATGGTGATTCTCAAACTTTAGTCTACAGAGAACCTACATCAAAATTCTTAGAATATTCATTAAAAATTATAAATTTCTTAATCTTCCAAAAATCATAATGCCTCAAGGTGGTATGCATAAAACTGAAAGTTTTAACAATTCTAGTAATTCTTATGCACAACAAAATTGGAGAGGCACTGAACTAGAGTCTAGTCTGTATTCCACTTGGTTCCTCATTTTAAGAAACACCTCCTTAGAATGCTTCATTTTGAATTTTCCAAGCAATGGAATAAAATGTCACTAGAGCTAACAGGAATCCACAGGTGAAAAAGAAGCACAATTATGTCAAGTACGGCAACCTTATTAAAATTCAAACCTTCTAATGGGGAAAAAATAAGAAAAAACAAAGATGGCTAGTTTGGGATTAATTTCCATCTCATTATTGCAAATTGGAAGAGCTAAAGTCAGAGGAAGGAAGATAATGAGCTTGAATATGATGAGATAATATATTTCTAAGCATCTTTAATACATATTTACTTCTTAAGAAGTTAAAAATCAGTATCTAGAATGAAAGACGATTCTGGGAAAATGGCAAGCTGAACGTAAAATTCCTGGGTCCCTTGTCCTCCCCTCAACTCCTTGTTAAAGAGGCTTAAAAATACATTAACCTGGATGGCAACAGCACAGTTAGGTATTTTTCATTGCTGGGAATGTCTGAGAGAGAATCAATAATATCAACAGACATTAGGGTTAAGGCTACTGTGAGATTTCGTTGTCGATGTAGCGTAGGGAAGAGGATATCTTTGCTTTCTGTTGAGAGTGACCTATTATTCATCTATTAAAAGAAATCTAGAAAAAGGCACACTCATAAACTGAGTCATCTGTGGCCCATTGATCAAAATGAGTCATTTCTCTCTGCTTGGTTCTGTAGAGACCTAAACCAAAAGGAACCTCTCCCTGTTCCCAGTAGAGTACTCACAGCTTTTCCTGCCCTGCAGAAGGTGCTCCAAGACAGCCACAAGCAAGGAAGTCACCAGGTCTGTCGGTCCTGTGCTGACGTTTCTTACACCTATGAGCAGACAATGAAAAATTACAAACAACCAATGCAGACACTATAAAGATACTGACTATATGAAAAAGTTAATTACCCAATAGAAAACATAGTCAAAGGATATAAAAAGCAACACAGAAACATCCACTTAAAAAAATCTCTTGAATATGTATATAAGACATGCACAAAATTATGCATTTCAGAATTACAAAAAAATGGAAATAACCCATTTTTAAAATTATTGTTTATTCATGTAGTTGAATATTAAATTGAAATGAATTAAATAGAAACACATGAATCAATATGGATAAATCTCAAAAACCTAACATTACATGAGAAAAAGCAAATACATGGATTATAAATGCACTATGATGTTATATTCATAATTTTCTCAACCATAGTTATTCATATAAAAAATATAATGATAAATACTAATAAAAAATAAACTCTGTGTTTTGTGTGCTCAAAACTGTAAATCTACTTTTGCCCTACCCTGTATTTATGCATTTTTATGTAGATAGACAAAATCTGCAATAGCAATGACAAACAGCAAATTGAACATTATGATTACTTCTGAAAAAGGAAAGAAGAAAATATGGCCAGAGAACTTGGTGAATTCAGAGATTCACTATTGAATCACTAATGTTTTATTCATAAAACAAAGCAAAAAAAGGGGGGATGGGGAAAATTATGATTTCAGTCATGTGTTCAATGATATATATAATATGTTTCTATATGCTTAAAATATGTTATTTAATGCAAGGAGGATATGAAAGACCTCAGCTTAGTTGAGTTACAACTCAAGCTCTCAATTAGAAAGCAAAACTCTAAATGTCAATTACGATAAATAAAAAAGACAATCTAGATACAACTGATAAAATAACTGTACTCTAAAGATAAAGACATGCTTTTATAAGCTTTGAGACAGAAAGAAATCACTAAGTCAAAGAAAGGATAATCACACTAGAAACAAACTTCTAATCTTCAACCCCAGACAGCAAAATATATCATTTATAATCTGTTTTGAGAATAGAAGTGTGATTTCAAAATTCTACTCTTAGCAAATATGTAATTATTGTCTGAAAGCAAAGGACTTCTAGTTTCCTGTCCCACAAATAAAGAGTTTGGAAGAGGCCACTCTGTCCTAACAATAAGTAAAAAGCTGAACATACTGAAAAATTAACAGCCTTTTCCTGGATGAGCAAGACAAGGGAGGTCGCAGGGTAAACCTCTTCCCCCAAGGTCGGTGGGACAGAGAAAGGAATACAGCGCGCCATGGCTGCTGGAGAGGAGGCTCGCCAGTGGAAACCACCCCCAAGAACCAGTGTGGACAGGGAAGGCGGGGATGACATTGAGGGTTAAAAACGCTGGGTGGGAGGATACTTTCATGGGGCGGGGACACAATAGTGTGATATATGCCTCTCGTTGCTGACCGGGTTCCCAGAGTAGAGAGAGGATAAGGTTCTCCCACCTCTGGCGAGGGTGGGAAAAAGAAACCATTTTTAAGTAGGGCAGAACACGCTGTTTTCTTAACAAAGCCTGTACACAGAGGGAACTAGTCAACCAGATCCTAGCGTGCGGGGGTATAAGCAGAGCCCACTTGTCCTGGGGAAAGGGACCATCCAACAGCAGCTCCCTCTGCCTTCCAGGTAGGAGAAGGAAAATACCCAACTCCAGACCATTGCAGCCATTCTGTCTCACCTAAGGAGAGAGGAAAAAAGCTTAGAAGCCCTGATGAAGTTCACAGCTGAGTGGCATGGGGTCTCCAACATGGTGACAGTTAATCGTATGACCAGGGAACACTTATCCCCCCCTACAGCTTACCACCACTATTCACAGCAGTTCCTTTTCCCCAATGCATCATGTGCAGCTGCCATGAAAACAAAAGAAAGTCCTTCTCTGACATGCAGAAAATAATGTATATATGGTCTTCTATAATCATATACACACACACTTATACACTGAGGGAAATACTAGGCATGCTCCTGCCAAAAGACAATTTACTGAGAACACAATTAACAAAATATGGGTAAATAATGTTCAGTAACAGTGATTATATATATGCATGTATATGTATGTATATATATTCAAACTTATATGACTAGGAATTATAATAAAAGTATTAAGTAATGATTCTCAAAATATAGAACTACTGCATTCAGAAATAAAAATTCCAAACTACTAATGTTCAGCAATTGGGGAGTTAAATGGATTGCAAACCTCTTCTTTAGTAGAGGTTTTGGGAAATGTTTTATGCATTCATGTGAAATGTTCTTTTACAGTAGACATACAGTATGGGGCAAACATAGGTTTACAGTTGTTCATATGGAAAATAATACAAAAGATAACAAATAATAATACAAGAATAAATTCTGTGTTTCACATGCTCACAACAGCAAACCTACTTTGCCCAAACTGTATGTTAACACAGGAGGATGCAATGGGAGTGGAAGCAGAAACACAATGAAAAATGCAATACTATTTTCAATTCATAGTTGACAGCAAAATAGGAAAAGAAAGAAACAAGCCAGCATTAAAAATAATTAGAACCGGGCAAAAAGAAAAATCCCTCAATAATTAACATAAAATATGAAAATATTTAAAAATATCATTAAGCACAGTACACATAAAGGATTGCATTTATACAAAGGCAAATTGTATCAGATTGAATAAAATAAGGAACTGGAGCAGACATGCCATTTGCAAAAGATACATGGAAAACAAAATAACAAAGACAAGTTGAAAACAAAGGAATGAGCATATCATAGAATTACAACCAAAAAAAAAGTAGAGCAATTATATTAACATCAGATCATCAGCAATCCAAAGTGAAAGGCACAGAAGGGACTAATTATATCTAATAGTTACTGCACACTTGCTATTTAAATTGAACAATGTCAAATTATCATTTTAGGTCAAAAGAAGTCATATATTTGCAATTTCAAAAATGTCAACATATAAAACTATTAAAGTATTTAAAAAGTAAATCAAACACATCACTACATAATAATTCTAGTAAAGCACAGATTATTCAACAGTGAAAAATGATCGACATTGTTAAGAAAAAAGGTAAAACTTGTAAAATTATATTAATAAATGTGAAAATACATTTGCTAAAATTCATCAACCATTTCTAACAAAACTTCTAAGAAAAACAGAACTAGAGGAAGAGGCTACAAAAAACACATAAAATTTAATGTCAAATATTTATTGAACTATGAAATAATACACAGTACAAAGAAAATATGAAGTACATGAGATGACCACTCACACCATATTCATTCAAGTTTCTTATAATATGTTACAGAGGAAAACTTTTTTCAAAAGCAGCATAAATATAGAAAATTGAGAGAAACCAATTATTTATATTCTGATCATACGATTGGTTTTAGAAATGAAAAATTAAAAAGTTTCTTCTAAAAAAATTTAAATTAGCCCTGGCTGGTGTAGCTCAATGGATTGAACATGGGCCGTGAAGCAAACAGTTGCCAGTTTGATTCCGAGTCTGGGCACATGCCTAGGTTGCAGGCCAGGTCCCCAGTGGGGGGTCACATGAGAGGCAACCACACATTGATGTTTCTCTCTCTCTTTCTCCCTCCCTTTCTCTCTCTCTAAAAATAAATAAATAAAATATTTTTAAAAAAAGATAAATAAATTTAAACTTAACAAGAGTGATTTGCCCTAAAGCTGAACAAATTTGCAAACTCAGTAGTTTTTTATTTATAATTTTACTGGGCAGTTAAAAATAGCAAGAAGAAGGAAACCACAATATTAATTTGTTTTCAAATAAGTTTCCAATTTCCTGTTCTTTTTTTTCTCCTTCTGACACCCCTATGTTTCAGATACTGGAATGTTTAAAGTTGTCCTGGAGGTTCCTCAGTCTCTCCTCATTTCTTTTAATTCTTATTTCTTCATTCTGTTCCAGTTGGTTATTTCTTCCTTTTGTTCCGAATCGTTGATTTGAATTCATGTTTCCTTCCCTTCACTGTTGGTTCCCTGTATATTATTCTTTATTTCACCTGGTATAGTGTTCACTTCTTCCTTTATTTTGTGTCCTTACTCAATCATTTCTGGGAGCATTCTAATCACCAGTGTTTTGAACTCTGCATCTGATAGGTTGGATATCTCCTCATTGCTTAGTTCTTTTTCTGGAGTTTTGATCTGTTCTTTCATTTGGGTAATTCTTTTGTCTCGGCTCACCTGTTATGATAGAAGGTATGGAGTCTTAGGTATTCACCAGGGTGGGGCAATCCACTTCACTGTGTTGTCATGCTGTGTGTAGGAGAGGGGTCAGAGAAGGAATAATACAGCTTGCTCAGCTCAGTGGGGCAGCTCTTGCCCCACTTTCAGTCACTTTCCTCGCTTCCCACAAGTGAATTATGCTCTTTCTGGTGCTTCCCTGGTGCTGATTCCCAGGTGGGTGGGCTTGTGTATGTTCTAGGATCCTGTGGGCCCCTCTAAGGGACTCTTCTATAAGATAGGGAGTTTCTGCAGCTACTGCAACCCCCACCAGTTTTTACAGCCAGAGGTTTTGAGGCTATATTTCCCCAAGCTGTCTTGCTCCCCAGTTATTCCTCCCAGTTTATCCACATGGGAATGTGGAACCTCCTGGCCCACCAGCTGCCACCTCACCTGCCCAGTCTGCCAGCCACCACTTTGTCATGTGTCCTCACCACATAGCTGCACATCTCCACCCCTCCTACTGATCTAAATGAATATTTCTTCTTTAACTCCTTCATTGTTGATCCTTCATTGTTTTCACATGGATCACTTCTTCACAATAGTAACATATTCTAGATAAAATTAAGCTGTAAGGGCTTCACCAAAAAAAGTTAATTTAAAAATAAAGAAATTTGGGGAAAGTATTCTTGTAAACTTCAGGTGGTGGTAAACTTTTACAAGGCCAGAAATTCAAAACTGGAAAAGAAAAACATTATATATTTGACAATGTTAAATAAATTTATTTTTAAAAGATATAATTGTTGAAAGAGAGACTGGGAGAAAACTGTTGCAACACAAATAAAAACAAAAAAATGATAATGTTCACAATAAGATGAAGACAAGACAAACCACCCAACAGAAAAATAAACACATGAATTCTCAGAAGAGAAATGGCAAATGGCCAATGAATATGAAAGGATGCTTATTGTAGTCAGCAGGGAAATTCAGTGAGATGCCATTTTGGGCACATTGAATTTGCAGACATACACACACACACAAAACACTCAATAGGCCACATGTGGACGCAGGTGCTTCTGTGAGTAAGATTGTAAACCTCTCCAACTGTTTGGAAATCCACTAAGCTCAAAACACTCACACTTTGAACAAGCAAATCTCCTTTTGAGGATTTATTACCCAGGTATCAATATATAAATTTATTGACAATATATTTTTATTTATTCCATATTTCTTCACAGTTGAAAAAATAGAGACACAAACAAAAACAGTTATCAAATGGTGAATAGCTGGCCACATTCTGATACATTTCATTTTTTAAATATCAGAAAGCTATTACAGGGGAGGAAAAACTCTAATGCTCTTTGGGTCTCTGGCTAGCCTTATGAATTAAACTGACAGAAAACAGACTAACAGGAGAAAAGCACACAATTTTTTTTTAAATTTCCAAGTACATGTGAGCCTTCACAAAAGAATGAAGACCCAAACATGTGATCAGAACAGGAAGCTTTATATCTTTCAGACAAACAAAAAATTTGTGAAGAATTGATAATTAAAAAAATGGGTTTGGGCTAGGATTATTAAATGGTGAAGAAGTAGGTAGGAATTAATATAAAGATCAGTTTCACAAAATTTGTTTGTACAAATATCTTGACCCCACTTTCCCCATCTCTGATGATAAGACTAACTTCCTACCTTCCGAGGGAGGGTACCTTTCACATGGAAATTGTACCTTCTGCTTTTGGGAAGAAAAAGAACACTGCTTTCATAATCATGTTGGTTATTCATTCAATACAACCAATACGTCAAAGTGGCTTCATTTGAGGTGCCATGTTTTGGTTTCTTTCACTATATAAAATAATTGCTTAGTTTCACATGAATTGATAACATGATATATTTGGATTTGATTTACAAATCTATTATTTCATGTTCAGTTTATCTGGAAATCATCTACAACCATTTTTTCATATTTTAAAATGTCACTTTCTTTAAATTATATAATTTTTAAACTATGGAAGTATTCCATGGAATTAGCTGACATTAAACTAAAAAAATGACCCAATGGAATCCCTTTTTTAATCTTAATTTTGATGTATTCATAGTCAGAGATCATCTTCTCACCAATCATTTAATTCTGCGAATCATTTTAATCAAAAACCAGGGAAATCATCTTCAATTCTTTATCTGTAAGCAAGCTGCCTCTAAGGTCTATTAGTTTTTCACTTAATTTTTTTGCATTTATCACATCCATTTTATTATGATAGTCATTATTATTATCAAAGTATTTATCATCTGAAACCTAAATTATTTACTTAGTTTAGACCCAATGTCATGGCATCTGTCCTCTCTTTTGGCACTCCCTCTCCCCAACTTCTTTTCAAACCACCGCTCTATCGTTTTTCTCAAGTGCCTACCATCATCTCTTACTACAACATATCCCAACAACTCCTTCTGCTGGCTTTTAAGTTCTACCATATCCATTCCTTCTCTTTTACTAACTAGCCCTGGTCTTCTATAATGGAGGCCTTTAACCTCCATCCTGAATGAAAGCTGGCCAGGCGTGTTATGGTTACCCCAATCATGTTAGCAATTTACTAACTTTTTAAAAGAACAGGATTTGACTTTCATTTACAGCATAAGTCCAAATGCAGTTTGAGAGAGGGTGGGCAGCAAGACTGCCCTCTATTGTCCCAAGCAACTTAGCTCCTTCTCAAACTTACAGTACCACCCCCAGCTCTGATGTTTTACCAAATCTCTCCTCCACAGAATGAAATTCATTCATCATTCAGAGTGACTTCAGTTACGAAAGTATTCTTCCAAGAACACAGAGTATCCAGTCTCTCCAAAAGAAATTCTAGAAAGCATATCTTTCTCTAACATGTTATTTTTCCACATCTGTGTTTTTTCAGCTCCACTTACAGATATGTATCCAGGGTGATTGTCTGTTTGTCCTTCTGACTAATCTGCCTGTATGCAGAATTCTCTTTAATTCCAAATTCTTGCACTCTCCCACATGGAATACTTCCCTCTTTCCTATCTACCTGCATAAATGCAATTTACTCACAAGGGCTGGCTCAAATTTTCCTCTTGCTTAGAGCTTGTTCTGACTAGATCAGAATGTATCTCCCCGGTTAGCAAATGTTCTGTTTCTATCTCGTCAGTGCTAGCTTTGTCTCCTGATCAGGATGCAAGTTACCAGCAATCAGGCACTTTTTTCTTTCTTTTTGTTTCTCCAATCACAAAGACCTACATAGTGATCAATAAGCATCTGTTGATCAGTTGAATACTGTAAGCCATAACAGTTTGACAGATCAATGTAAAAACAAATATATTCCAAAAATAAACATAATTGCTAAGCAACCATTTTTCATTTTCAATAATTTGTGCAGTATCACAAAAAGCCCATTGTATGAATCAAAAAAGCAATAGGCTGTTCATTATTTATCAAAACCATTTTAGTGTATCAGAGTAAAATGGAATGTTATATATTTAAATCATATTTTCTTCCCCAGAGGTATTAATTCAAACTACCTAAAAATCAAGGGTTTCAAGAAAGCTCTTTCTTGTATTTGAAGACATCGAACCACTAGTCATTGTGTCTCAGTTATAATAAAGAATATACCATGGGGAAATGCAGGAGTCCAAGAAATGCTGTGAAAGAAAAGAAACAAGGGAAATTTTCCATTAAGATACTGTATAGTAAATATTTCTTATATTTTAGATATTCCTAGGAATGCCAGAAGAGAGGAATTAGCCATCAGTGATGAACATGACTGCCTGAGAAATTCATATCAGAGCACATTACCATGCATGCTATATAATAGTTCTGAACATTTTTCCAGATGGATTCACATGTTTGAGAACAGTATTTCTCCTTCATAATTTCTTTCAGCATTGAAAAACTGACTTTGAAAATTGATATAAATATATAGATTTCCCATAATGTTAATTCACTTTATATAATATTCTATAGGAAATTTTAAAAATCTTTATTTTTTATGGCAATGGAAAAATTCTTTTGGAATATGAAATGGGCTAGTCAATATAATAAGATAGTTAAGTAGTATATTTTGCTTAGGGACCATCTGTTTTGTTTTGATTTCTTAGAGAAAAAAGAAAAGAGTCAATTAATAAAAAATATTTGTAAAAATGGTGCTAATTTAAAATCAATTCTTTCTTTTCAATAAAAAAGAACATAAATAAAATTAATTCTTCCTATATTCAAAAAATTCTTTTTGATTTTCTTTCAAATTTCTAGAGCTCTTCTAAGTTAACTATGCTTAAGGTTTTCATGAAAATCATGTTGTATGACTATCTCTCTAAACCTCAGGTTTAACAGTTCAAAGTTGTGAACTAATTAGTTGTGAACTACAACAATTTATTTTTTAAAATAACAGAATTAAATTTTTAAAAACAAACACTAACACAAAAAAATTTAGAAAATATGTAGGAAAGCAATGCAAATAAAATTTTACCACAAAATGGGAAAAAAACATGAATTACAAAACATGAGTAGGACAAGTCCATAGTCTTACGGGCCCCTAGTGAAGAGCTTATATGTTTGCCAATACATGTGAGCATTTTATTTAAGTAAGGATTTTCTTTAAAAAGTACTAGCTATAACAACAAAAGTAGCACAACCTGTATGAAAGAAGATGTTACTTTTCTACAATAGAGATTCTCCTTGCTTATTCAATATCATGTTAATTAAAACTTAGATTTGAGCCCTGGCCCCATAGCTCAGTTGGTTGAAGCATTTTTTTGTACACCAAAAGGTTGTGGGTTTGATTCCTGGTCATGACACATGCCTGGGTTATGGGAATCCCCCATTGAGGTGCAGATTGGAGACAACTAATCTCTCTCTCTCTCTCTTTCTCTCTCTCTTCCTCTGTCCCTCTTCTTCCCTCTCTTCCCCTCTAAATATATCCTCCAGTGAGGATTAAAAAAAAAACAATTTAGGTTTGACACTTCCTGTAGCTTATTTTTAGATATAAAATTCTATGACTATATTCACTATATTGGATTCCCAATAGGCAAAGTCAATTTTGTTGGTTATTCCTCCTTTTACTTAAGACAAATACCCGTTATAACCATCAACCATTTGCTGAGGTTATTTTTAAGATTTTCATTCATTTAATAACTACTCAATCACATTTTAGTTAAGAATTGTTAAAAGTGGAAGCTGAATCAATTGTAGCTTTTAGATATATTTAATAATAAATATCGTTAATTTTACTTAATACTACTTTTCTACTTTTTTCTTTTAACAATGTATATTTAATTGTGTAAAAGTAGTTTCAAGTGATACCAAGAAGGTGGAACTTTATGCCAGTTCTTTTAATAATTAAAATCCAGGAATTCATGAGACCATTTTTTTTCTGATATAAACAGCTTCCACCTTTGGCTGCTAATTGATTGTGCCATGAGCAAGGGCAGAGTAAAGATCAATTATCACACTGTGGTACTTATAACACACAGGTAAGTATAATTAGCCTCTAAAATCCAGATTCAGTGAAGGGATATTTTATTTCTCTTCAATGACTAAGGATGAAATCTCCCTTCCCAAACCATGTATAATTAGCCTTAAAAAGTGACTTACATGAGGTGAGGCAATGGTTGAGTTTAACATATAGGCTTTAGCGTCTAAAAACTTATTTAATTTTATGGCTAAATTACCTGCTCCTTTACAAACTTCAGTTCTGTTTTTAATGGCATAATCACTCATAACCAACCTTGGCGATATATTAAAGAGAAGGTATTTTTCATATAAATTTTATAAACTTTTTCTCATATAAATTGTTCTCACTATGCACCAGAGTGTGACCTCTGATAACTATTCCTTCAGTCAAAGCCCAATAATTAGATCTAGTGAGTAATTATAGTAGTAAAGGACACTTTACCAGGGGAACTACAGATGGTGGCACAGGAGCTCTGTGCAAAAGAAAAACTGTATAATGCTCCTGTCACACTTCTTTATATATTACTTCAGAAAAGTCCTTACTGAAATTTACTTGTTTATATAGCCAAAGTTTAAACTCAATGCTCTCACCTTTACATATAGAGAATTACGGTAAAAATTAAATTTAATTGTATTCAAGGAATACGATTTAAGGAAAACACAAAATTCAGTTTTCAAAGGCTCAGTGTCAAATCTGAGAATCTATCATAATCAGCATTACAACTCAGAGAGTCTTGAGTTGTAATTATTCAGTATCTTTTGAAAAGTTTAATAGAAAGAATGCTCCCATGCCTTTTTAAAAAATTGAAAGAATAAACATTAAAAGAAATAAAAAATGGGGAAAAAACCAGAAATGACCAAGGTAAGAAAAATTTTTCATGACATACACATGTTTCTAGTGATCTCTATTACCTCCATTTTCCAAATGTAGGGATATAAAACATTCCATACACGTCCAGGTCTGGAGACCATGTTTGTGTTGTGGATTGGCAATGAGAAAGGGCAAATGGCTTGAGTTTAGCCACAGCAAAGGCATTGGCCATAAAAAAGAAATAGTCAGCCAAGATAGGAGAAAATCACATTATTCAGTATGTCCATGCAGGTGGACAAGGTACAGACATGAAAAGATCAAAGAGTTAGCATGTGACATCTGATTCTATTTCCTCCTTGGAGTGGACATTGCTATGCCTAAAAGTATTCCACATCGTCAGAAACTGGTCAGAAGTCTACAGTTCAACCTTGTGCCTCTCTGAGGCAGGATAATGGCTCTTGGATTCATTTAACATTCATTAAATCATTATTTATTGAACATTCATTACCTACGTGTCTGGTCCTCTTTGGGGTACTATATACACAATGGAGGACAAAACATGTAGTATGATCCCTGCCTTCAAGAGCTTATTATGACCTAGCGGCAAAGACAGACAATAATCAAAGACACAAGTACACAAATACAGGTTAAGATAAAATGCAGAGTTGATGCGTGGGTCACCGGCCAGCAGTGATCAAGGAACGCTGTGGATGGCTCGTCAAAAAACACGTGAGAAAAAACCTGCAGAGACAAACTAGTTTCTGTGGGGAAGTAGGGACAGAATGGCCACCCCCCCTAGTGGGGAATGTGCCGATTTACTGTCCATACCTGCTTTTATTGGGCTCATTTTGCATAATAATTCAGGTAAAGTACAGTACTCATCAGGGGGAAGTAAGGAACTATAGAAAACAAGGAACTCTGCCGGTCTATTTTGAGTCGGGGTCAAAGAGCTGTAAGACTTTGAGGAACAAACTAACTTCCTCCTTGGACCCCTCTCATTCAACTGAAAGCATTCTAAACAAAGAAGGTTTCACAGTAATTTACATATTCTTTCTTAGGCCTGATCACCCGGAGAACCCTCCCTTTTCAGCACAGAGCTGCACCACCCTGTCATTGTTTCAGGCTTAGGTGGAACACGGGAACTAAGGCAACCAAGAGATAAGGAGATTTTCTCCCAGACAATGAGAACTCAGGCTATGTCAAAGCCGAGGAGCGAGGGTCCATCACCCCCTTTTGCTGTAGCCCCCAAAGTCCTTCTTTTGGGGGGCCTCCCAAAGTGATCATGCCTGTCTTAGGTCATTCCCCCCTTGGGGAATCTTACCCATCTTTGGCTAACTGACCAAGCTTTTTGGGGTTCAGTTATGAATAAAGCAACAGAAGCAGCATTCCTGCCAGGGAGATAAGCTTTTGTCTCCTTGCTGGCTTACGGTTCCAAGGGCGTTCCCTTAGCCTTAGCCTAGGTGGGGGTTTCAGCTTCTGATACCAGTCAGGGCGGTTCCCAACATAGAGTCTTATGTTGAGTTCCCTAGAAACAGAACCCAAGGTCAGGATTCTTGTTCACAAGACTTATTGAGGGAGTACTCTCAGGAAAACTGGAGTAGTGAAGCAGGAGAATCATGGGACAAAGCTAAGAAAGAAGGTGGTCTCAGCTGGGGACTAGCTCAAGACTGACCCCATGGGGATCCCTGGAGCATGAACTGCACCCCTGAGTTGGTCTCACATTGAGGAAAGGAGGAACCCTTTTTGCAATCCTGGTTAGCCACTGGGTGAGGGCTGTGAAGCAGAGTAAGGGTGGCAGAAGGGCCACACATTTTTTTTAACGATATCCAAGTTGATTTTGGAAACTTGTATAGTATTTACCTTGGACAAATAAAGACCAAAAACAGTCAAAGTAGTGAAAGAGATCACCAGGCACTACAAGAAGATGGTACCAGTAGAATGCAGAGAGGCGAACAGGCAACAGACTGTGCAGAGTCATGAAGGCCTCATTTAAAATGTCGGGTTTAATCCTAAAAGCAATGGGCAGTTTCAAGGGTTATAAGAAAGGCACTTAATCAGATATGGATTGCTAAAAGATCTTTGGCAAAAAAGAATAAGAGATGGTCAAGATCTTGGGATATCAGTCAGGTGATAGTTGTAGGAGTCTAAAAGGAAATAACAATGGTTGGAACTTCAGTAGTTAGTGGTAGTGAACATGAAGAAATACAACTGAAATCAAGAGATAATTGCCATGTTAAACTGACAGGACATGTTGATGGATGGCTGTCATAAAGAGGATAATGAGGGCCCTGACCAGTGTGGCTCAGTTGACTGGGCATCATCCAGCAAAGTGAAGGGTCACCAGTTTGATTCCTAGTCAGGGCACACCTGAGAGGCAACTGATTGATGTTTCTCTCTCACACTGATGTTTCTTACTCTCTTCCCTTTCTTCCCCTCTTTCTAAAAATAAATAAATAAAATCTTAAAAGAAAAGGAGTATAATGAGTTATAACAATACTATACAAGTTTGCTATCTTTTATTATTTATTATTATTATTATTATTATTATTATTCTCACCTAAGGACATTTTTTCATTGCTTTTAGAGAGAGAGGAAGGGAAGAAAGAGAGAGAAAAACATTGATGGATTGCCTCCCATATGCACCTGGACTGGGGATCAAACCCACAACCTCTGTATGTTCCCTGACCAGGAATTGAACCCACAACCTTTTGGCTATGGGACAACACTCCAACCAACTCAGCCACATTGGCCAGGGCATTGTATTATTTTCTTTAGCTGTGCTGTACTACCCAGGTACTGGCACAGATAGAGAGTCCATTAACCTCAACCCCACTTGATGATTTGGCTGGATGTAATGAAAACAGCAAAGGTACAAGAGAGTTTAGGTCACTGGTTTGAGAGTTATTGAAATAGTGAGCCACAGAACACAAACTGGATCAAGAGGTAATAAAGACAAGATGGGGTTCTGAGTATGGAGAGACAAAAGAATCAATAGGCTGGAGCTACTGGCTAGGAAGCATAGAGGTTTGTCCTACCTACTGTGTAGAGTTAGTCCAGCTGTTCTAATTGTGAAATTATCCAAATAAAATATATCAAATTTAATAGCAATAAGTCCCTGAAAGAATACATTAAAAAATTCAAGATATAATTTTTCACAGGAAGACAAAATCTGGTAATCCACTGTCAATGCGGACATGACTCAACAGTGTAATGCAATGGTACTCAAAGCAAATTCAGCACTGAGGAGGTGGCAGGAGAAGCGTTGTGTGATAGTTAGGTGCCAGTTAGGCAGTGTGCTCATCATGAGGACTGTATAGCAAATTCCTCATTGCAACTCCAGAACAGATGAAAGGAAATTTGGAAAACCACTAGAGACATACAAAAAACGCTAAAGTAAATCCTGAGCCGTGTCAGGGGATGAATTCTGAGGTCACGGTGATCTCACTATTTGATTTGCTCGGATAAGGGCTTCGGTTCCTCATTTTCGAATGTATACACACAACCTCTGTGAGCCTTGTGTACATTTTGAAGTTCTAGAATTCCACTACTCTCAAGTAAATAGAAACAGGAGTGATGCCAGGAAGAGAAATCCGCAGCGCATTCCCTGGAATCGTTCGGAACGGCCTGACAGGCTGCCCCAATTGGCAATGTGGATCTTGGAGTCTTGAAAAACACAGCTGTGTAGACCAGGGTGCAGATCAAAGGTTAGAATGCCTATTTTTATTTTAATGTTGTGAAAAATTCTCTGGTCCAAGAACCACAGAGATTTTGACATAAAGGCTCCATAGAGGGAAGTCAAAGGCCCTCAGTGCAGAAGGCCCTTGGAAGGATCACATATTAGTGAATGGGTGGAAATGAAAGGGCTCAGATTTTTTTTTCAAATCATTAAAAATTGCAACATGAATTTTGGAAGTCTAAAAATACTCTTAATGCAAGCAGAACAGATTTTAAAAGTTTCCATACTAAACTTTTACTTCTGCAAATAAACAACATGCTGTGTATAGCAACAGTGACTTGTTGTTCTGGGTTTCTCTGGGTTTCTGTGTTTCTTAAAGGTGATTATAGATGTGTCGAGATTACATGTGGTATTCCAGAAGCAGAGCTGATCTCATTATCGATTTATTTTTTGCTGGGCTGGGACTGCCTCTACATTAATGCTTGTTGTGATCAAATAAAGTAGGAAAATATGGTAAGGCTGTGATATTTGCTACTAAAAAATATTGTTTTAAAAAGAGAACAGCACTGTACTAACCACTTCATGCCATGTTTCCCTAATATGACATCATATTTTCACTTCTCACTGCCTTACACCGTTGAAATTTTGCCTCAGAATATATCTTCTTAAAGCCAAAAAGTCTGCAAAATTATTTCTGATGACCAGAGGCCTATTTATCTACATCCACCCTGAGGTAACCTTCTGCAATTGGACAAGCCCTCATAGCCCAATGCTTTTTTCAGATAGGAACTGAAGCTGTTGAGTTTTGTATTAAATTATATTACCAGATATGCCAGGGTCAATCCCAACAGGAAGAACCTCCAGCAACTGAACACGATTGAACTTTCTACTCCTCAGTGGTTCCCGAGATTTTGAGGGGAACGGCCAGCTGTTTAGAGAGTTCACTTGAGTAGCTTTCTGTCTCATTTATTTTATAAGTTCCTTACTTTTAGCAGGATTTGGGAGGAGCAGTGTTTTATATTCCTAGTGAGTACCAGTTCTCAAATATACCTGGTAAAATGTAAAAAAGTACAAGATTAGTGATCTCTTTAATAGTTTCTTAAAGTGCCCTTTATTTTCATTTCTGTAGTCTATGTGTTATTTAAGAAAGTTATTATAGCATTTTGCAGGTATCCATGACCTTAATGAGGGTGGACTTTTAATGTATTACAGACTGTTTTCTTAGCAACTTTAATACATACTGTGCCTTTAAACTGGTGTGCATGTTATAAAAGCAATTTGCTTTTCATTTGAATACATTACTACCAGAGCAATGTATAGTTAAAAGAGTTTTATCTATAGTTAATTATTTAGCTCAGGGCTTAAAGCTGTGTGGTAAATGGGTTTCTCATTTTCTTAACAGAAGGTTAGTTCGGGCTTTTAAATGCTATCACAAGTTGGCAGCCAGGAGATCTCTAGTTGCCTCTATTCTTTCAATTTGTTCTGTGCTACCTGCTATCAGCTTCAATATCCAGGTTTGCCAGCTGCTCTCATGCATTCGGGGCAGCATCAGGCAACACAGCTATTATGTACAATCGCACAACCATTCCTAACCACTTAAATCTAACATCACCTCCCAACAACAAACACAAATAGGTTCAAACCTGTCCCACTCTGTGAGTGTACCAAGGTGTCAAGTGATTTAAATCAAGATTTTATGTCAGATCGATTAGGTGAGTGTGAGAAAAATAAAACGTGACCCTGTCTAAAATTAGAATGTCTCTCTCTCTCTCTTTCTCTCACTGTGTGAATATGAATATTCTACTGAAAACTAGGGTAGCTGCTGCTCTCTGTTACTCCTGTTTTCCAGGCCTGGGAACAGATGGTGCACCACCTGACTCAGAAGAGTCTAATGTAAGATTCATTGTGCTTCACAGGAAATCCAAGATCAAGCAACATTACAGAAGGTGACACAGCCCCTCAGCAACCAGTAGCCCAGTATGACATAGTCAAGTGGAGAGGGAAGAGGGGAGGAGAGCAAGAAATTAAGAGAAAAAAATAAGAAAAGCAAAATACAGAGAGTGCAAGCAGTCTACCTACTTGGAAAATAAAACCTTCAGCCCTTGAAGGCTAATATTTGAAAATACTATCAACCTCCATCTTAAACCCTTACCCCAAGACAGTAATAACTTTCTCTCTAAAGGACTCTAGTTATTTCGTTGTTGTCAACACAAAAAGATTGTTCTGATGTCCTTCTAGATATGTCTTAAATTCAAGTCACTTTTAAGGAACAATAGTGGAGGATGCTAGTGACAAGTGTGTTATATTTGTAACTTTACCAATTCAATGGAGAAGGGGCCTAGGACAGAATAACTTGAATTACATGGGCCAAGGTGTCCTCATGACTTTTTTTAAAAGAGAGAAAGCACAGTAGTGCAAACATCTACAAAGCCCTTGTCCACTTAACCTAGAAAAGGAGTTGGCAAACTATGACCTATGCACCAAATTTGGCTCACTGTCTGTGTTTTTTAAGTAAAGTTTTATTGGAACACAGTGATGCTCATGCATTTGTTTATTGTCTGTGGCTGCTTTTGCACATTAGCAGAGATGAGTAATTACAACAGAAAACTTACAGTGCACAAAGCCTGAATTGTTTACCATCTGACCGTACAGAGAAAGTTTGCTGAGTCCTGGTTTAAAACATCATTCCTTCTTATAATCTACACATGAACACACAGTGTCACCAAAGCAAAGAAGTCTGTGGAAACGCCTAGAATATGAGTATCCTATACTTTTGACTCACTATCTTTTAGAAAGAAAGTAGTTCCCCTGGGAATAAATCCCTTGTCATTTGGCAGTGATATTGTTTCTCTCGTTTCCCCACCCACCACCACTAGCAGTTCAAATCAGCATTAGCAAAAATATGTAAAGATGGATTCTTCATGCCTGAATGTCAGCTTCTGAATTTCTTATAAAATGCACGTGTGTATATACATACACACAATGCCTTATGGCAAGTATAAGCTAATTTGTAGCCTTCCTACCCTTATCCTGTTAAATCTTATTGAATAATTTTTCCCGTGAAGCTGTCACAACAAAAAAAAAATAGTTTTAGGTTTTAGAAAAATACCACGTGAGGATGTATTCCTAACCTTGTTATCTCTGTAGCTGGTTGTAACGCAGACTCACCCCCAGAGACAGAGTGGCATTAAAGTGCAGTCAAGACATTTACAAATAAATTACAGCCTGAAAAAAATCATAATAAGTGAAACAGCATTTCATCCACAAAGAGCACACTTGAAAATCCGTTATCAAAGTCAATTTGCTATTTCCACCCTACATTAGCCTAATACAATGCACACACGGCACAGTCGGTGGTGTTCCAGCACAGGCTCTCCAAAAAATAAGCCTTTAAGGATTTCCAAATATCTGAGAAACTGCATTACTGGTCAAGATAATGGCATTTTTATAACAAATGAAAAATAGCAGCTGAAATGCACAAGGGCATGAGATTGGGCATGAACAATCTGGTTCCAATACAATCCCACCATCTGCCACTCTATGCATCATTCAGCGCTTTCTCTATTTTATGTTTTAAATCAGTAGTAAATCAGTATTAGCTAGAGGGGTGACTGTGAGACACGAGGATACCTTTTTTTTTTTTTTTTACCAGCCTTCTCCCATACTGCACTGAACCTGAGAATACTGTCTTCTGTGTTGACAAGCCAGCCTCCCCTCAACCCAAAAGTCATTTTTCTCCTAGATGAAGAAGACACTGATGGACAGATGGGTGGCTTGTTGGAGTTACTGAGGATAATTTTACCTTACAGAAAACCTTGTATACACGAGGACAAAAACATTAAAAAATAATTGAATCATTTGCAGTACATGCATCTCCCTCCGCCAGGTCAGCATTCCCTCGTGTTAGGTAGCAAGAACATCATAGATCATGAAAGATATGGGGAATCTCCCTGTTTCTCCCTTGGAGCCTTTTCAGCAGGTCCAATAAATATCTAAATGGCTCACTGGACTGTTTCTGTGAAATTTGGATGGGTGCTAAGGGAGATTTTTTTCCAATGAGAATCAACTTGCCATGGGTGATCACTTTAATAATAGGCTCCATGATTGGCATATATACATTTCTTGTGTCCTTTTATTTATCAAATATTTCATAATAAAATAGGAAGAAAGGAATATTTTTAGCAACATCTTTTAAAAGACAATGATTGACTTTTTTTTCCTCACTGACCTAATTAAAATGGCAGAAACAAATCTGAGGTCATTTCTTCAGCATCACAATCCTTGATGAAATCTACAAAGATGTTTGTTTTTTTTCTTAAAAGTATCATAATCCACAGAGCAAAGTTTTAAACAAGGTAAATCAATACTCAGTTGCCCCATTGATACTGTCTTCTATAGCCAGAAAATAAACTGCTGAACCTGTCAATGTAATTAGAGATAAATGATAAGGTTTTGGTGTCTCCCTGACTATATACACTATTTCAATGACACATTTTAGTTTCATCTCAAGATTGAGCCCACTAAAAATGCTATTAAGCTTCCCAGCAAAGGTAAGGAACAAACAAAGTTGATTACAGCTTTTAGCAACAATTTAATTTTGATTCCCCAAATTTAAACAAATATGTATATTTAATTTATACCTTCATGAATGTTATACAAATATTTTCTACTAACTCAAATAACAGCAGAGAAAGCTAACTTCTGATGCTATACGGAGGAACTTATATCAATGTTTGGAAAAAATATTCTGAGGAAGGAGCTCAGTCTCCCCCTTCATAGCCCCACATGGACTAAATCAATGCAAGGAGGCTAATTTCACATTGACCTGAAAAAATATTAGTATTAGAAGTTCTACCATTATGTTGGTATGTTTTCAGATTGTCTACACTTAGATCAACAAAATGAAGTAAAGTGATCCACTCAACAAACATTTACTCAATACTTGCTATGTCCTGTGGGGAATGGGAGATAGTTTGCAATAAAAGGCTTCTGGAAGAAAGTGACACCTAAGTGAGTTCTTAGAATTAGCTAGGTCAGGGTGGAAAAGGAGAGTGTCTTCTTAATACTAAAAGCAAAGACCCAGAGCAGAGGAACTAACTAGTGTCTGACAATAATGCAGGCAGTTTGGCTTTGCTAAATCAAAAAGTACAAGACAGTGAGTAGCTAGAGGTGTGCCTGGAGATGTAGGCAAGGACTAAATGAGGTTTTGTTCTAAATTAAGTAGCTTGAGATGTATCTCCTAAATTATAAGAAGAAATTGAAAGTCTTGCCCTGGCTGAGTAGCTCAGTTGGTTAGAGTGTCATCCCAATATGCCAAGGTTGTGGGTCAGATCACCAGTCAGAGGACTTGCAAGAAGTAACATGTGTTAGTTATATGACATGTCCAGAGTAGGCAAATTAGTAGAGGAACAAATTATATTAGTAGTCACTAGGGGCCTGGCAGTTGGAAGGAACAGAGAGTAACTGCTGATGGGTACGGGGTTTCTTTTTGAGGTAATGGACATGTTCTGGAATCAGATCATAGTAGTGGTTACACAACTATGTGAGTATATTTAAAACCACTTCGGAAGGATGGATTTTATGATATGTAAATTATAGTTTAATAAAGCTCTTATGTAAAGAAAAAAGAAGCAACAAATGAATGAATAAATAAGTAGAACAACAAATCAATATTTCTGTTTTTCTTTCTCTATCTCTCCCTTGTCTTTGTCTCTATCTCTGTCTTTTTCTCAAATCAATTTTAAAAAGAAATTGAAAGTCTAAGCAGACAGTGTTATATATCTAAATCTGTATTTCTGACAGATCATCCTGTAGCTGGGGTAAAGATGGATTTGATTGGTATAAGAATGGAGAAAGGAGACAATTAAGACTCTAATAAAGAGAGAGCAGCCAGATGAAAGCTAATGAGGATGAGAACCAAAGTGATGGTCATAAGGATGGATTAGAGAGGATAGACTGAGATTTGAAAGTCAGAAGTATTCTATAATTAACTATAAATACATGGTGGGTAGGGGGAGAAGTAGCTACTTGCAAGTTTCTATCTATGTTTCCTGGCTATAATTTCACCAGCAGATCTAAAAAATGTGGCATGGGTAGAGAAATTTGGTAGAGAAAGGCACATATGCCTTTGGACATATTATAGGTCAGTTTCCTACGGAACAGTCATTTGGTGGTGCCCAGTAGCCTGAGGGATATGTAAGTCTAGGGAGATGTTTGAACTATATGTTTTAGTTTGGAAGATAAAGACATGTGAATAGATGAGGTACTCCAATAAGCAGAAGAAACTGAGGGGAAAGAGAAGATGAAACAGAAGACAGAGAAGCAGTAGTCAGAAAAATAGAAGGCCCAGGAAAATGCCTAATCAAAAAAGCCAAAAGAAATGTCTCAATAATAGATAAAGAAGGATCAATAATGGCCAAAATAACAGTTAGGATAAAAAAATAAACAGTAGGGAAGACCTCAGTTAGCAATGAAGAACAATTGGGAGCCATATTAGAGTGGATCAAGGAGCAAACAGGAGGTGAATGTGGCGTATTATTATGATAAGGCAAAAATGATTGGGCTGATTCTCAAATGTCAGCAAAAGGAAAATAACCCCAACATCATTTCTAGTTATTTTTGCCAGAGACTATGGTCTGTGTTATACCTCTGCTAACAGGTACTATGTTGTAATTTTTCCAAACCTCTGACTCTGTGCTTAATGCACCCTTGATCATAAGAAAATAAAATTTGAATGATGGAGAGATACCAACATTAGGAGGCAGATAATATTACTACTTAATAGAAATGGCATCTAAGATAATGGAAGTAGAAAGAAAAACTAAGCAAGGTAGTAGAATTTGGGCTTAGAAGGTGGTGAATGTCCACATTATAATTCTTGAGTCCTTTGAAATTACTTCTCCACGAGGACATTCTCACAAAGGGCCAATTTTTGTTCATCCTTCACTTTAGCAGGAAGTGCTTCATGTTTATATACTCGATCAAGGCCAGCACACAGCTTGCTTTGGGGACATGTGATATTCTGTATGAAAAGAGCAACAGTAATTAAGCCATATTACATTCTGAGCAAAAGTGTCCTCTAAAATGTGGCCAAATATTATAAATCACCATAAATTCTCCCATTTCTATTTTTTACTGAAGAGTAATAGAAGACAATAATAGTTTAAAATCTGATTCATAGGCAAAAATGGCTTCCTTTATAAAAGAACCAATTTCACAAAGCCACTGATGAAGTTCAGATGATTCAATCACCAGCCTCAACTTTAAGTGAAACTCATACTTTTCCCCTCACTTTGACCAGAATATATTACTATTGCAAAGCAATTTGCACTTTGCAATTTTAAAGTGAGCAGAAAGGACTAGACTTGCCAGAAGGCACTCGGGCAATTGTCACAGGCAGATTGTTTATTCTACCTAGAAGTTTATTATTATTTTCATGGTATTCTGCAAAGATCGAGCAAAAGTGCTAACAGGCTCTGGTGGGTTTTTTAAAAAGGTGGCATTTAGAGTATTATAAAGCAATAAACCATCAAGTTGCTTGGCAGATTATATATGTAGGTAGTTCATACAACTATATTAGTGGGGAATATAATTTCATTCATTCCAGAACTGTGTGGCCCAGCCCAAAAAACAATCTGGAGGAATTTTCTTGTTTTTTTGGTTTTTTTTTTTCAGATTTTGGTGGGGGAGCCCTACAAATGACTCAGTGTTGGACGATAGTAAACTAGAGCATCTGAAACTGGGAACTATATTGACACCAGAAATCATGATTCTGTCCTTCTTAGACTTCAGATAAATAGGTAAGAATAGTTAAGAGTTCCCTAATGAAAGCAACAATCTCAGAACTCAAGGAAGGAAAAAAGAAGGAGCTTCTTTTGCAATGACACATAATGGGACAAAATCAAGCTCATGTTCTTATTATGAAATAAAATTACTCAAGTTGGGAACCAGAGAAGCATCTGTATTAGTTTTCTGGGGCTGCTGTAACAAAGTACCACAAACTGCGTTGCTTAAGCCACCCTGAAAGTTCTTCTGCCACAGTTCTGGTGGCTAGAATCTCAAATCAAAGTGTTGGAAGGGTTGGCTCCTATCAAAGGCTAAGAGGAAGAATCTCTTCCATGCCTCTCTGCCAGCTGCAGGTGGTTTGTTGCCAATCTTTGGTTGTCCCTTGGCTTGTACACACATCACCTCGACCTCTGCCTTCATGCTCACATGGTATTCTCCCTGTGTGCATGTGTCTAAAGTTCTCCTTTTTATGAGGACACCAATCATGTTGGATTAGATGTGCACCCTAGTCCAGTATGACTTCATTCTAACTATTTCCAAATAAAAGCACATTTTGAGGTTACTGGAAGTTAGGATTTCACCAAATTAATCGGGGTGAGAAGAGGCACATTTTAAATCATAACAGCACCCCAGATGTCTCTATCTTTCCACATACTATTGTCTCAAAGTTCAGTTAATCCACCTTCAATCTTCTACAGAGAAGATTGGCTGACTTTTCCCCAGCTCTGCCCTTGCCCTTGTAGTGCTGTATTTCCCCCTCAGTGAACTGGGATGCCTCAAAGGCAGGGCCCCTGACCATGTTTTTCCTCTGTGTATGCCCGGTGACTAGTTGCGTGCCGGCTTGCTCTTAAAATAATATCTATTTAACAAGTTTCAAGTGAAAGACTCCTCATTGATTTCTTAAAATTTATTTCTCATTAGATATCCAGTTTTAAACCTCCCCTCTACTTTTAACCATTCTTTTCACTGTTAAACAGAAATATCTTTGAAATCTTTTTACCATGCTCAAAAATTTTCAATGGCATCTCATGAGTTACAAGATAAAAATGTAAACTCCTTAGCTGCACATCAGGAACTTCATCCTTGCTTCAGTTTACCCCTTTGGTCTCAATTCCTCAAATGCCTCTTCTACCCCCTATCCAATAAAAGCAGTAATTGTAGCTCTTTGAAAACCTTATACTCTCATGTCTCCAAAGAGAAGATTTGTAAATCTTCTCTTCCTAGAACAGGTTCTTCATCCCATTGGCTCAAACACATCCTCCTTTGTGAACTATTTATCAGCTCTTCTAGTATACCTTTTATGTACATCCATATCAGAATGGTTTACACATTGTCTATTTAAATGCTTGCTTTAGTATTTTAATTTCCACAGCACTCTGAACTCCCTCTGCTTCTTGAGGATCAGATACAAGGCATTTCTTTTTTTTTCATCTTTGTATTCTTAACACATAACATAGGTCAAGGGCGGGCACTGAATAAACATTTGTGGAAAAAATAAACACAGGGCAGAAAAACTATATGGTCCAATGTTCATTTACAGAGCTTACTTCGGACACTTTTGTTGGAAATAGGATATGAAAGTGATTGTAGCTCTTCCAGATCAGAAGCCAGAGTCAACAGAACACATACTTCAGCAACGACCTCAATGTCAGCCTTCTACCTGTCATAGCCAGGCAAAGACAGAGCAGCTTAGAAGTTTCCTTTGTTCTTAATGCTTTACAAATGTTTCCTGACACCGAGGTAGCGAAGAAGGCTCAATTTTCTTTGGCTTATAATCTAGGAATGAATGCCTAGTAGAGGCCATGACTCTCACAAATCATATGGAGATGTGGGCAATACTGGCATTTTCTTTCTTAAGCAATATTAACTGAACAAGCAGTTACCAATGCTCAGATAATAACATCAAACCCAATTAACTAAAATTAGCAATTAAGGGGAAAGTGTGTGTGTACACGTGTGTGTGTGAAGTTGTCTGATCATGGCCCATAGAGATTTTTCTCTTTAGTGCCAATATTCAGACATAGAGGTTTGAGTTTACTAAGGAACACAGTGGGCTTCCTTGTTGGGAACCACCCTGCCTGGTATCAGAAGCTGAAACCCCCACCTAGGCTGAGGCTAAGGGAACACCCTTGGAACCGTAAGCCAGCAAGGAGACAAAAGCTTATCTCCCTGGCAGGAATGCTGCTTCTGCTGCTTTATTCATAACTGAACCCCAAAAAGCTTGGTCAGTTAGCCAAAGACAGATAAGATTTCCCCAAGGGGGGAATGACTTAAGACAGGCACAATCATTTTGGGAGGCCCCCCAAAAGAAGGACTTGGGGGGCTGTAGCAAAAGGGGGTGATGGACCCTCGCTCCTCGGCTTTGACAAAGCCTGAGTTCTCATCGTCTGGGAGAAAATCTCCTTATCTCTTGATTGCCTTAGTTCCCTTGCTCCACCTAAGCCTGAAACAATGACAGGGTGGTGCAGCTCTGTGCTGAAAAGGGCAGATTCCCCAGGTGATCAGGCCTAAGAAAGAATATGTAAATTACTGTGAAACCTTCTTTGTTTAGAATGCTCTCAGTTGAATGAAAGGGGTCCAAGGAGGAAGTTAGTTTGTTCCTCAAAGTCTTACAGCTCTTTGACCCCCACTAAAAATAGACCGGCAGAGTTCCTTGTTTTCTATGGTTCCTTACTTCCCCCTAATGAGTACTGTACTTTACCTGAATTATTATGCAAAATGAGCCCAATAAAAGCAGATATGGATGGTAAATCGGAGCGCTCCCCACTAGGGGGGTGGCCATTCCATCCCTACTTCCCCACAGAAACTAGTTTGTCTCTGTGCATGTTTTTTTCTCACATGTTTTTCGATGAGCCATCCACAGCGTTCCGTGGTCACTGCTGGCCGGTGACCCACGCCACACTTCCTTACATAGAAAGAAAGCAATAACAGCAAAACACTTCAAGGAGGTGGAGAATCTGAAAGTTTGTAGCTATGAGGCACAGGCGTTGCTGCCAGGGACATTTAATCTACTATTTCTAGCTTTTGTCATTCAGGCATCATTTATTATGAGAGCTGGCAGGTTAATTTTCCATACCTCTCTGTGGTATATACAAGATGATTGTAGGCATTGCAAATGAAAAGATGTTTCTCTCATCAAGAAGATCACAGCCTGCCCTCGCCAGTGTAGCTCAGTTGTTTGGAGCATTGTCCTGTGACCGAAAGTTTGCAGGTTCGAGTCCTGGTCAGGGCACATACCTAGGCTGTAGGTTTGATCCCCAGCTTGGATGTGTACAGAAAGCAACCTGTGTGGGGGCTCTACCTGCAGGGCACCCCTTGGCTGCCACAGATGAGAGTAAGTCTACCAAGACATGACCTACTTGGAGAGGAAAGGTGGCCGATCTCTCAAAGGAGAAGGGCCAGGAGCCTGTTCCTCAGTGGGCTTTTATTGGGTTCATTTGCACAGGAATACAGATAAAAGCTCATTAATCATTGCCAGGCAGTAAGGATGAAACAATAGATAACGAAGAACTCTGAGGGCCTATTTTGAGTCAGGGTCAGATAGCTAAGGAGCTATAAAACTTTGAGGAGCAAACTCACTTCTTGTTTGGACCCATATCACTTAGTTGAGAGCATTCTAAACAAAGCAGGTTTCACAAGATTTTACATATTCTTTCTTAGGCCTGATCACCGGGAACCCGCCCTTTTCCAGCACAGGGCTGCACCATCCTCAGTCATTGTTTCAGGCTTAGGTGGAGCAAGGGAAGTAAGGCAGCCAAGAGATTAGGAGACTTCTTGTAAACAATGAGGACTCAGGCTTTGTCAAAGCCAAGAGGAAAGGGTCCATCACCCCCTTTTGCTATAGCCCCCAAAGTCCTTCCTTGGGGGCCTCCCACGTGATTGTGCCTCTCTTAGATTGTTCTCCCCTTTGGGGGATCGTACCCGTCATTGGCTAACCAACCAAGCATTGGGGGGCAGTTATGAATGAAGAAAAAGGAACAAAAGTAGCGCTCCTGCCAGGGAGATAAGCTTTTGTCTCCTTGGTGGTTTATGGTCCAAGGTCGCTCCCTCAGACTTAGCCTTGGTGGGGTTACAGCTTCTGAAACCAGGCAGGGTGGTTTCCAACACAACCAACTGATACTTCTTTCTCTATCACATCAATGTTTCTCCCTTTGCCGTCCTCTCTCCCATCCACTTTCTGTAAGAACAATGAAAAAGTGTCCTCAGATGAGAATTAGAAAAAAAAAAAAAAGGCCACAACCTATTAAGGAAGGCATATCTTCAAATAAAAATTGTGTCAAAATGTGTCAAAAAGTTTTGCATCAAGTATATTGTAATCTCTGAACAAGAAGTAATTAACATTGTCTCCACTGTTCATTACAAAAAAAGAAAAAGAAAAGAAACTAGAGTTCCATGAACCTTCCTTATTGCTGCACAGTATCACTGACAACCTTTCCCAATGTGGGAGAGAGTGGACTGGGCAGAGAAAATAAATGTTGCTTCTCTCTGATCTTGGTCAAGGTCATTGACCAAGTCCATAGTGGGAGACTGGAGGACAGAAGGAAGATAAAAAGCCCAGTTACATCTGTCCTTCTCACGCTGCCCTGAATGGCATCTTCAGTAGTGGCTATGTCTCCTCCATAGCTCCACACATGCCAGGCAGTCCTGCCATGTTCCTGAATTCCACATCCTCTGACCCAGTATTCTGAGGATGGAGTTAGTCTCTTACCCATACCACTCAGTTTTTTTAACATCCCCTGTTGGGCTTCTTAGCTTGTCCATCAACTGTGTGACCCATTCTGTATATTTAGTTCCCTCTTTTTAAAAGTACTTTGTGATTTTGTTTTACTGTTGTACATTGACTGATACACACAATACAAAACAAACCAAAACCACAATAAGAAATGTGAACTTTTTTCTCCAGATCTGGGATTTCTATGTGCAAAGAATGCAGTAGTCGCAAAGGTTACTAATAATTATCTCATTTCTTATGTCACATTGTTACACTTCAAAATCAGCTTTAGAGTCCAAATTACTAATATGTTTTTAAAAAATGAATGCCAGAAATTCTTCAGATTTTTTTAAAAAGTGGAATGTCACTAATCAGTCAAATAATTGGGATTCCAAGGCTATGAATAAAGCCTAGCACAATATCACAGCAAAAAATAAATAGTCCAATCTTCATTAATAAAAAATGCTAGAAATTTACCCTTTAATTTCAACTTTGCTATAACTTTGATGTTAATAATAATAATCTCATTACCTTAAGGAGAGGAACTGAATTTTTTTTATTAACTGAATTTAATAACAATAATAGAGATAATATGAAACAAACATGTAATACTGATACCAATAATAATACATAATGAAGAAAAACTATTAATAGTATTAATATTAACACTATAAAACAAATATCTATGAGTTGTTTTTTATGCTAAATGTCTACCATTAAACAGCTGACAAAGACGTCACTCTTTGGACCTCAGTTTTCTCTGGGGAAACTGAAGAATTTGGATGAGATAATCCTTCCCAAACATAGACTGGTTCACAGGTCTTACAGGTTGTGATAATTAAACATAATATTTGTCTCTATTGCAATTTCTGTTACTTGAATCAAACATAAAATAATTATTTGAGAAATATTATCTTTTTTTTCAAAGATTTTATTTATTTACTTTTAGAGAGGGGAGGGAGGGAGAAAGAGAGAGAGAGAAACATCAATGTGCGGTTGCTGGGGGTTATGGCCTGCAACCCAGGCATGTACCCTGGCTGGGAATTGAACCTGCGACACTTTGGTTCACAGCCTGTGCTCAATCCACTGAGCTACGCCAGCCAGGGCTAGAGAAATGTTATCTTTAAAAAGAAATAGTGTAAGACCCTCCACGTGTCCTCAAGGGAGCACATTGGGTGCTCAGTGGAAGCCAGATGCACTGGCTCATGATTCAGTCACTCAGCTTCTGACTCACTTGGTGATCCTACCTCATATACTAGTTTTAAACTGCACACTGCTTTTTTAAATTCTTAGTTAAATATTTTTTAAATTATATCCATAATTGACCACTTGTTAAAGTCAGGAAGCACATGGAACACTGATGTTGAAATGCAATAAGGAAGCTGGGAGCATAATGATATAATTCTGCAAGTTTTGTTCAATATTTTCTTCATCAGATCAAAATTCTTGTGCACACTGGGTACTTCAAAAGTCAATTTGAAAAACACAAACTAATCTAATAATTATTATATATGGCTTAGAACTATGAAAAATAAAAATTATACTACATACAATACTACTTGCAGACATTTGAAATAACAGCTTGAACCTTCTCTCTTATCTATCCAGTTAGAAAAAAAATAAATAAAATTATAAAACCAAGCCAGTTAATTATTTTTAAAGTAAATAATTCTACACATCTGACTACAATGGCATCTTTTTTTCTCATATTGTAAGATGCATTTCAAAAATGTATGTTTTAAGCCCTGGCTAGTGTGGCTCAGTGAATTGAGTGCTAGCCTGTGAACCAAAGGGTCACCAGTTTGATTCACAGTCAGGGCTCATGCCTGGGCTGCAGGCCAGTAAGGTCCTGCATGCCTGGGCTGCAGGTCCCCAGTAAGGGGTATGCAAGAGGCAACCACACACTGATATTTTTCTCCTTCTTTCTCCTTCCCGTCCTCCTTCTAAAAATTAAATAAATAAAATATTTTTAAAATAAAAAGCAAAAATATATGTTTTGATATTTATTCACATAAGCAAATATGATACACTGATAGGTTTTTTAATTTATTTTTCAACAATATATGATGTTTCAAATAAAATTTCAATTTAAAACTTTTAGTTGAAAGGTTAAAATTTACATTTTTAAATATTATTTCTCTTCTTAAGTTGGCATTAAATGATTTTATATTTGGGGGTAATGTAGTAATCCAAAGCAATATATATGGTTTTATACATATACATATAGAGTTATTAAAATATTTTTACTATATGTCACTGAAACATTATTTTAAATATTAAAGCCCTACGGACTATGTGGAAACATCCCACTGAAGAGTTTTTTTTTTTTTTTAGGTAAAAGGGCTTGAGAAATGCTCACTGTGGAAAAATTCAGATCTTTTTAGTTAAGACTTCATGAATCATGTGGCTTTGATGATTCAGACAGAAAAAACAATTGCATTTACAATAGCATCAAACAGTAAAATAGGAATAAAGTTTAACCAAGAAAGTGAATGATCTATATACTACAAGTTGTAAGACATTGATGAAAGACACTGAAGAAGATACAAATAAATGGAAAGATATCCTGTGTTCATGGATCAGAAAATGTAATATTATTAAAATTTTTACACTACCCAAAGCCATTCATAGATTCAATACAATCTCATTCAAAATTGCAATGACACTTTTCACAAATATAAGGGGGGAAAACTAAAATTCAAATAGAACCACAAAAGACCCCAAGTAACCAAAGCAGTACTGAGAAAGAATAAAGCTGGAAGTATTACACTTTCTGATTTCAAACTATAGTACAAAGCCATACTAATCAAAACAGTGTGATGCTAGTGTCAAAACAGACTTATAGACCAACAGAACAAAATTGAAAGCCAAAAAATAAACCCACACATATACAGTCAACCAAAATTTGAAAAGGGAGCCAATGATATTTAGTGGGGAAAGAATGCTCTCTTCAGTAAATGGTACTGGAAAAATGAATATTCACATCAAAAGAATGAAATTGGACCCTTATCTACATCACTTACATAGACTGATTCAAAATGGATTTAGGAATTAAAAGGTGACCTAAAACTATAAAACTTCTAGAAAACATAGGGTTGAATCTCTTAGACATTAGTCTTTACAATGATTTTTTGTATATGACAACAAAAGTATTAGCAACGAAAGTAAAAATCACAACTGGGACTACATCACATGAAAAAGCTTCTGCACAGCAAAAGAAACAATCAATGACTTAGAAACACAGCCCACAATTGGTAGAAAATATTTGCAAACCTTATACCTGATAAGGAGTAAATATTCAAAATATATAAAGAACTCATATAATTCAGTAGCAAAAAATAATTGAATAATTTGATTTTAAAATGGGCAAAGGACTTGAATAGGCATTTTACTAAAGAAGACATACAAATGGCAAACAGGTACATTAAAAGGTGATCATATCACTAAGCATCAGGGAAATGCAAATTAATAATCACAATGAGATATCACCTCACATCTGTCAGAATGGCTATTATAAAAGAGATAAAAAATAAATGCTGCCCTGGCTGGCATAGCTCAGTGGATTGAGCGCAGGCTGCGAACCAAAGTGTCGCAGGTTCGATTCCCAGTCAGGGCACATGCCTGGGTCGCAGGCCACGGCCCCCAGCAACCACACATGGATGTTTCTCTCTCTCTCTCTTTCTCCCTCCCTTCTCTCTCTAAAAATAAATAAATAAATAAATCTTAAAAAAAAAAAAAAGAAAACATTAGGTACCCAAGTGTGCTGAGTACCAGTATAATCTTTGTGTACATTAGCCCCCTTAGATTGTATGTATTTAAAAAAAAAAAATTAAAAAGAAAAAAAAAAACAAAATAAATGCTGGTGAAGATATGGAGAAAAGAAAAACATGGTATACTTTTAGTGGGAATGTAAATTGGAAAACAGAATGAAAGCATCTCAAGAAATAGAACTACCATATGATCTTGAAATTCCACCTCTGGGTATATAACCAAAGGAAACAAAATCATCCTTGAAGAGGTATCTACACCCCATGTTCATTGCAGCATTATTCACAATAGCCAAGTAATGGGAAAAAATCTGACTGCCCATTGACAAGTGAACAGATAAAAAATGTTATATATGTATACAATGAAATATTATTCAGATATTTTTTAAAAAGAATCCCTGTCTTCTGCAAATGCACAGCTGGACCTTGAGGGCATTATGCTAAGAGATATAAGTCAGAGAAAGACAAATGATTTCATTTACGTGTGGGATCTCAAAAAAGTTGACCTCATAGAAAGAGTGGAATTATGGTTATCAAGAGTTGCAGGTGGGGAAATACAGAGATGTTGGTCATAGGTACAAGTTTTCAGTTACTATAAACCCCTAGAATTTACTACATAGCAAGGTAACCATAGTTAACAATACTCAATTGTACATTTGAAGGTAGCTATAAGAGAAGATCTTAAATATTCTTACCAAAACAGAAAAAATTACATGAGTGAAAATGTTAACTAACCTTATCACGGTAAACATCATGTAATATATGCATGTAGAAAATCACCACAATGTGCACGTTAATCTTAAAGAATGTCAAAGGTCAGTTATATATCAGTAAACTTGGAGGGATTAAAACAGCCAGTGGACAATTTCTCTGGTCCCTGTCTCTATTTTGGTGATTGCCAAAGCTCCTGTAAACTCCATCGGCATGGGTCCCTGAATAGTTGCAAATCATCCCCACTAACCCATGTTGGACATGCAGTGCAAACAAGAAACATTTTTTATTGGAGTAAGTCACTATATTTCAGACGTTTGCCACAGGGATCGAATCTCACATGTTAATGCTGCATAGCGCATATCACATAATAAGAACACCTAAATATGTGTTTACTGTTTTCTGGCCACAAATAATTAACCTTGTTCCAATACTGTCTAGTGTCCTTTCTGTGAAGCCAAAGTAATAATACTGATATTGCCTAATTCAAAGGTGTTGCATGAAGCTCAGAGATCTAAATGGCGTTTTTTAAATGTGAGAATGGAAATCTGTGAATGGAAAGTATTACCTCACCGCTACTCTTTGTACTGTCAGCTGATTATGCCCTTAGATTCAGCTTTTTTATTCTTGTATTTATTCCTCTCTAGTCTTGCTCTTTCAGGGCCAGACATTGCCACCAGTAAAACATGCTCTTCGATATATTTCAGAAAGAAAGTGCCCTTTTTGAGTTATTAAAAATACTGGTTATTTTTAAATAAATAAATCGCCAAATTTGAATTGGCATCTTCTTAGTGACTGGAAGGTAACTCCAAGGTCCCTAAAATAAGGCATTCTTCGTCAAAATTAACTTCTAAAATAAGCCTGTTGAAAACAACTGTGAGAAAAGGAAACAAAATGTCTAAAAACCAGAATTCATCCCAAGGGAATAGGTTTTCTAAAATAAGAATGAAAGGCTGTAAAAGCATAATCTGCAAAGAAGTGTAATCCTTAGAAGGATAATTTAAATGTCTTTTCTCTTTAAAGGCAGGCTACGTTCATGAAGTGATTAGCTTGTACTTCTAAACCCCATCTCCTCTTTCCCTTGCTTCTCTTCACTGTTTCAGTGAGATTCCTGGGCTTGTAAACATTCTACAGTGAACTTTAAAACTCCATTTTTGGCACATTAACACAGAGTTCTCTTCGATACCCAAAACTGTTGCCACTGTGAGAATGTGCCAAGCGAGAGCTCAGGTAGAAAAATACAGAACATTCACTTGACAAGCTGGCCAGAGACCATGGTTCCCCAAGAGCCTCTATGGTGCATAGTTAGATAGGAGGCTGTACTGTGGTTTTCCAAACAGCAAAATGTTATTTGTAATGTCTTTTCAACTTAATCTGTTTATCGCATATAAGATTTTTCACATATTAGTCAATGAAACATGAGCTGTATGATCATATTGCCTCTTAAGCTTCCATTTCACTCTAGTTGCTCTGGCTTTTCTCACTGAAATGCCCTGTTTACAGGGACACAAACACAAAGAGCTGTTTTAAATAGGAAGCCAACATTCGGGTGCCAGACAGCACGCTGGTGCCACATAGCACGCATTCCGGAGTGCAAACTGCAAACCAAGACCTCTCTGTGCTAAACGGCACAGTATCTCCCATCCTACTTCATTAGAGTAGATTTCCTTCACGATGCCAGCTGCACTCCTGGCACCAGACATGAAGACTCGGGCTCAATTATCCCCGCTGAAACTATCGCTGGTGTCCTTGCGCCAGACGTGCGCCTCTGACCTGTCTGCTATCAGGCTAACTTGGAAAGTACATGTCCTCCAGGCCTGTTTCAGACTTTTCTCCAAGTTTTCCCTGGATTTTGTACTTTTGCCTCATTTTTGTGGGCACCGGGTTAGATAAAGAGTTGATTGCTGTTTTGATAGCTGTTGCACAGGAATGAATTTCACAGCTCTTCATGCAGAGACTTGCTGCCTGTTCTTCATGACTTCCCCCATAATGAGAATGATACAGTTCAAAGAATCACAAAGAAATAGGGAATTAATAGTTTTGATTCAAGGTGAGACAAAAGTCGTTTGTGTTATAGAGAATCTGTCTGTTTACAACAGTGTCGCTCTGTGAATGATTTTCAGTCAGTCTTCGGTGTAAATTACTGGTATACTGAGGTTCCTTGTACTGTTATAGTGTATTTTATAATCCACTTCCCACATATGAAAGTATATTATCATGTTCACTTTTAGTTTTAGTTTTAGCTTTATTGATGTATAATTGACAAATAATAATAATGTTCACTTCTTTACCCAATTAAAAATGTAATCCCCTAGTCACTGTTCTACAATGGTAAGATGATGGCAAAGAGCAAGAATTACCATCCTTCAACAAAGCTGGATGCCAGAGTCTTTGGGCATAGGCTCAACGATTGCAAAGCAATCTGTGTTTAAGTATAAAAGAGGGAGAAAAGGACCTCACCATATCTAGAAACTAGTTCTCACCTAAGAACTATATATTTTAAGAAATAGATAATCAGAATCAAACTGACTTAAGCAAGAAAGAATCTATTGATTTATATATGTGAAGGATGCAGAGGTAGAAGACAGGGCTTCAGATTTTGGGTTGACTCAGTGGCTCAAGGATATTAAGACACTTCCTTTTGTCTATTTCTGCAGTGACTTCCTTAGTGTCAGCTTTATTCTTTCTGTCTATGACTAAATCACTGCCACAGTTCCAAAATCCATAGCCTCGAAGCATACCATCCAGAAAGACAGAAATTGCAAGCTGTAGTCAATCACTTCCCTGGGCACTAATCAACATCCATGTTTTGTTGTCCCAGACCACCCATTCCTAAACCGATTTAATTGACACAGGAGTATCTTTGGAAGCTAAACTTAAGACAGAGCTATCTGAAAATATCAGTGTGGCAAGAGGAAATTTTCATGGCAGAATTAATCAAGGCATATGTTTAGGTAGGGTGGGATCAGGGTTGCCTCCACCCCACCCCACCTCTTTGCTCCTATACAAGGGAAAATGATGGCAGGGGAATATGAGTCAGTCACACAGTTGCTACTGCTAGCAATTACTAGGGGGCACATCTTGCTCCCTAGAATCCCTGCCCAGGGCTGCTTTGTGGAAATGTGCTTGACCTAAAGACTATGCAAATTCCATTTTTATCAATGAGCTCTCTCAGGATTGAGGTATTTTTGAAATGAAATCACAAATTACCTTAAAGTGTTTTGTTGCCTTTAATGTACACAAGATCTCCTGAGCAAGTTGGCAAGCACAACTTGCCAACTTGATAGTTCCTGTTTGAGGAACTATCTTAAGCAACTGATTTGAGCAAAACTCAGACATAAAAGATACCATCTCGATAACAATGGAATGAACTGTGATACTGTTTTTAAGTTGTTATCCAAGAAACATACAAAAATATACCTATATATATGTACTCACACAAACATATATATTCATATCCACATATATGTATGCATGCATAAATATATTTAGATATGAATACATGTGCATATGTGTTTGCATGAACTCATATGTGTATGTGTATAGATAGATATATATGCACCCTTATATACCATAATCACCAGTTATATTTGTCTTCACTTATAAAGAAAGAGGAGGTAAATCTTAAAGTCTCCTTTCACTGTTGTGACTCTCAAATTATTGTTTCACTGCAAGTACACAGCAGAAAGTATATACTGAATGTGGCCCACAAAAACAGCCTGTTTGATGCTTATCTAAACAAGCCAAATTTTCTCCTGTTGGACCAAAGACCACAACTCGCTGTCTTACATCTGGCCCAACTCACAATTTGCTGTTAATCCAACCTGCAAAGAAATAAGAGTATATCCATTACAGATGCAATCAAGTGGTGGTCATAGACTGTCTTAACGTGGGTATCAAACTTCAATTGGTAATCAGGCCACTCCTCAGTAAGCAAGAAAAAAAGAATAGGGTGGTGTGTTTAGGCCAAAATGAGGACATTCTAAACTACCAGATATATGTATGCTGCCACTCTCTTTTTTTATGTTCTTTTATAATAACATCTTTTTTCTTTTTATTTTTAAACAAAGTCAAACAAAATTGAGTATGTGGTAGCTTTAACCATGCTAAGGCTGTCACCCAATAACCTAGTCATGGAAAGTTGTTGTTGGGTGTTTCTAGACTCTTTGGTCGCTGTTATTACTTCAGTTCAGTGATCTCTATAGCTGACTGATCTCCGTTGTTTCATGATGATCGAGTCTAATTTCATCCTCAGAGGGAAACTTTGATTCCAAGGGCCCAGGTTCCCTAGCTATTACCTCCAAGGTACTCACTACAATTTTCACTATGGTGTTAAAGTCAAGATTTAAAACTATTGGTTCAGTATCACAACATGATTTTACATTGATTTCAAATTCTTTTGCTCTTTTAAACATTTTCCTAGTTTTCTTTCTCTGTAGGGTCATATTTACTGTTTAGATGAAGTATGACATCATAGTTTTCAGCATTTTTTAATAGTTCAATTATAGTTGTCCCTATTTCTACCCCATTATTCTCCCTTGCCTTTCCCACCCCTGCTTCCCACAGTGAGCCCTCCTCCTACCTCTACCCCCACTGGCCCCACGTTGTCTTTGTCCTTGGGTCCTTTATACATGTTCCTTGTAAAGCATAGGATTTCTTTACATCACACTCTGTCTGGCAGTCTTGGCATTAAAACAGTCAGTTTTGGGCACATGAAACACTCACTGCCTCACTTGCTATGCTACTTAAAGGATCTGACAAAACACAAAACCCCTACACACCTTTAAGAGTTAAATGGTGGCATAAAATGCTGTGGATCAAAACAGGTTGAGGGACATTTCTGCAGGACATTGTCTTGTTCCACATTTTCTTCCCATCACCTAGAACAATGCTTAGAACATACAAAATGTTTGATATATATTTTTGAATGAATGCATTAACCATAAAAGTTAGAGAGCAAGCTCAAAGAAAATATATTCTCCTGCTAAGTTATTTAACACGCAGGGAAATTTCTTGTAGTATAACTTACCCAATGTGAAAATCTAGATGCCAGCAAAACAACGAAGTAACAACTATTTCCTGTGTTTGAACTATTAATTCCAAATTACTATTTGATGACTAATACTACTTTTCAAAATTCACAGGTAGAAACACTTGTTTTCTATGATTTGTCTTAAAATAGATATTTTTGCTTAAGGAATCCACATTGTTAGGAAAAGCTTTTGGTGAACTTAACCAGTAAAATATTTTACCTTGTACAGAGTCTCTTCTTAAGAAAAGAGAGATCAGTGATGAAATTAAAACATATTTCTGAAGGTAGGTATGGACACTGAAGTGCCACAAGGTTGGTCCATGGAGTTGAACTATTTAGATATATTTAGCTGTGGCATACACGCTGGGAGAGGGCATTTTACTTTATATACTTGACTCCTAAATGAATGAAGAAATTAAAATCAAAGCCAATATTATTAACTATTCCATGTTCAGGTTATTTAGAACTTAGGGCCGTAGACATGTTTCAATTCAAAGGGGTGATTAAACTACAGTACCTCTTTTTCAGGGTGGTGATGGTTAGTTGAACAATATTTGGATGAGAGCAACAGGCAAAACAGATGGCAGGCCATCACCAATACCACCTGTAACTTTCCTGGGTGTGAGCAATTCCGAATACAACTTTATTCTAGTTACAATTTCAGCTTGAATCAAAGCAGCTACTATCCCAAGCATCAGTGCCCTTCAATATCTAATTTCACAGTTTTCTTAACACGTATCTCATGTTATTTATTATAGTCAGAGGCATCCCAACACCTTTGTCTATCCTTGCTACCTTTTAAATGGTTTATCTGGCAAACCATCAATCACAAATCATGAAACATTTTAACTCAAGTACAATCAGTTAAGAAAGAAAACAAGGCTTGGGCCACCTAATTGGAAACATTGCTCACATCAATAAGTGATAAATGCTTGTTCTGGGGAAGAATATTTTCCCTCGGATCTGTCTGTAATGCACAATATGGACAAGATTAAAATCTCCAATCACCTTCTGACCTGAGGCCATAAAGATATTAATAAAAAACAATCCAAAGTTTTGTAAAGATAAGAGTTTCAAAAACTCAATTTCAGGTTGAGCAGACTGCTGTATTGCCAAACAAGTAGAAATATGTATTTTGTTTATGACTAATTCTCCGGCTAAAATCACAGCTCACAAACAACTCCAAAAAAGATTGCTCTATGAATGTATGCAAATATTTTAGCTGTGTTGCAACAGCCTTGATAAATTGACTTACTTGGCTTTGTCCTGAATGTCAAGTGCTAGAAATTTTCTATAATCTCTTCTTTGATATTTAAACCATTCATATATTTTATTAATGATATTATAGAATGCACAATTCAGAATTTATTGATATTATATACCCTACATGAGTATCTTATTGGGGATGTATTAAATATATTCAAGTAAACATATTCACAAAATAGGAAAAGCCATAATGTTTCTATCATAAAATTTTACATGAAAGAATATGGATGAGCTCACTTATTACATAAGTCAATTGCACTACCACAGCCACGGCAGCCAGGTGATGTTCATTTCACTTTACAGGTAATTTATTATCACTGCAGCACGGTCACAGGGATGGTTCACACAAATAATTTAACTTAGGTAAATACCATTTTCCAGTAATGATAAGACAAAACAAACTTTGGGAGCATTTATAAACAGTACCATCCCATTCTCAGTATACATTTGCCAACTGATCTCTGTTGTTTGCAAATGAATTAACAATGGCTTCATAAATCATTAGAGCCATCTGCTTTGATGGTAAGAACTACTGTGATCATTTTGTTATAAGAGGAGAGACTAGGTATTTTAGCATATTTTTAGCACCGTTTACCCTAAATTTCACATACAATCTAAAATAATTACCAGTATTATCCATCTCATTGAGGCCCCTTGTAAGTCTATTTACTATGAAGCCACTTTTTTCAAATATTAAATATTAAATATCTATTTTTCCCCTATTAAAATCAACCTCTATGGTTACCAAAAAGCTTGATTTTTCCATATATTTTCATCCCTCGAGAACTGATGAAAGAAATTAAAATCAGATTAACAAATTAGTTCCTCTGGTTGTTTTGATTCAGTGGATTCAAAATGTACTTTTGTTCAATGTATTTTCTTGTACAAACAACTTATAGGAATGTTATTTTCAATGCTACCAGCATTTGAATAGAATTTCTTTTCCTTTGCTTGAAAGTACCTATCTATCTTTATTTTTCTATGGTTATTTGATTCAGGAACATGTTTGTAATGTGACTTTTAGTATTTGCTGGTGCTTGGCAGCTCTAAAAACAGAAGGGGAATCCCATGTCCACACACATTCACACATGCAGATGTACAAATTAAACCCATTATTATGCATGTGTCTCTCAAGGACACACATATTTTTCTGAAGAAAGGAAAAAGTAAGGCAGGAGAGAGGGCCTGGGGGAGGAAAAGAGGTCAGAGAAGGGAAAAGAGAAAAAGTTCACTGATGTTTTTTTCTGATGGAAATTTTCCAATAGCCAGACTTTAAATAGTACTTGATGCAAAATATTAAGATACCCACTTTACTGTAAGAACCTCATTTTTCTTCTTTTAGGACGGTGGTGGTAGAGAGATGACTACAAAGGAGGACACGCCCATGTTAAGTACACTTGAATTCAGTAGACATTCAATAACTAAATATATGTTGAACAAGTGATGGATGAAGAGATGGATGAAAAGATACCTTAAGCTGTTTACTATATAAAGTTCAATTAAAAGTTAGAGGGGAAAATCTGTTTATGAATTAAAAAGCAGTCATCTTCAAACTTAGAAGAATATCTTATCTGGGTTTGCATTAAGAAGGGGACAAATCATCAGATGAACTGGTTCAAAGTTCTGAATCTGTGCAGTGAGAAATACCCCAAATATATCTTCACCATAACTTCACTCTGAATTATCTTTATCAGTAGGATATGAAAAGCAGGTAGATTTCACAGGTTCATTATGATCCTAAGGATAAATGGCACAAGGGCAGATATACTCAAGACAGTGAATATAAAAGCCTATGTCCCTTAAAACTCAGGTTTGTTTATTCAAAATGTAATTTCACAATCTGGTAACTGACATTTTCTTATTTTTTACATTATTGAGAAGGCCAGCATTACATTCTAGTAGAGGTTTGAGTCAGTAAAGGCAATAGCTGGCTTCTTCCTCTCATTGGACAAAAAATGTGAGAGAGAGCAACAGAGAAGACATTAGGTGGAAGCCACTGTGTTTTCAAAACCTGATCTTGGAAGTAATACCCCATCTTTTCTGGGGCATTCATTAGAAGCAAGTCACTAGGTCTTGCCCATATACAAATGAAGGAAATTGCTGGAATATCAGAAGATGGAGATTACTGAGGGCCATCTAGAGGCTGACTACTCTAGCTCCTTAAGTCATAGTTATCCCCTTCTTCTTTGGTTCATTCCAACACTCTTTTCTGAATTTCAATCATTTATGTCAAAAGCAAACCTTGCACCAATTAACCTAATTATAGATAAGACATTCTCTCATCCTTTTCATAGATCTTAGAAAAAGATCTCTTCTCCAATCTACCCTATAGGATTATTAAAAATATAAACTATGATAATGAAATAATATCTGCTAGAGCACTTATGATATATAGTAGCCCCTACTGGACCATTTTTTTAAACCAACATTGTCATTTAATGGTAATTTCTAAACCTCTATTCTAAACACCATTTTTGCAAGTTCCTGAATTATTAACCACTTTTTCCTACTTGAATGCCAGTTATAGACAAATTCAAGTCACTACCATTTACTTATTTATTTTAGTTTCAAATATTTCTCCCAATATCCTTCATCTTAAGCAGCAACTACCCTATCCATCTTCAAAGTCAAGTTTCTTAAAGGATAGTGGTAACAGCTGGATCCACATTTCGATCTCACTGCTCTGATGTCTGCTCCAGTTTGAGAACCATTGGCTTAGACTTTCATAGGAGAACTGCTGGCCTAAACTACTGGGCTCTCTTTTGTTTTTCTGTAACTTTGTTTCTGCAGCATTTAGACTCTTCAAAAGCTTCATCACACACCCTCCAAAACATTCTCTTCTCTTTCTAACTCTCTGATGCTTTATTCATTGTATTGCTTTTATATTTGTCTTACCCCACCTGTCCTGAGAATGATGGACTGGTTCTGGCTTTTCTTCTTTTATCTTTATACATGTTTTCCCCAGTTCATTTTGCAGTTTATACATGGAGTTGCTGAGACCTGCCAAGCTCACATCCCTTGCCCAGTCATCTCCCCTAGGAGTTGACTCATATTTTCAACATCCAAATCAAGGTCATTAAATGTATATCCTCTATAAGTTCCAAATCAACTTGTGTGAAACCAAAATCATCATTTACTTTTCCACAGCTTCCAAATCTACTCTTCCTGTGCTCTTTATCATAACAACATGCAAAATAACTTCATCATAATAACATGCATAATAACATGCAAAATCACATTCAGAAAATTGGCATTCACCTCAAAATCTACCCTCCTCCTATAAGTCCATATAGTCAGTCAAGACTTCCTCTAGATTTTGCCTTCTCTTCTATCAGAACCCTTCTCTGGATTTTACTGCTATTCCTAGAGGTGGGAATTTTCTTATTTATTTTCCTCTCATACGCACTCCAACAAGGGACTGAACACACAACACAGGCATGTGCTCTGACTGGGGATCAAACTGGTGACCTTTCACTTTCCAGGACAATATCTACCCAACAAACTGAGCCACACTAGCCAGGGCATTTTTTTTATAAAGCTTTTTTATTCTTGTATAAACATCTAACATTTTATGAAATATAACTATACCTTAAAAACTTAGTGCCATTGTTTGAAATATTTGTGAAACTCTTTAATGTCTGGCTTAATAAAAGACAACTGGAGTCTCATATCTGCTTCTGCATTCAGTTCGATATAATTTGCTGCTTTGGTTGAAGAAAATGAAGAAAACCCTTCTTCATGCTATCACTATTAAGAAATGGAGGAATATTTTATTAACCTTTGCCCATAATTATAAATATCTTCTTCAACATCATAGCAAAACTCAAGTAGTAGTTTCTTAAAATTAGTTACAATGTAATAACAGAAATTGTATCAATAAATTTTCTATAATTGGTGCTGCATTAAACTCCAGTGGCTTATCATACATTTTGAATGTATCTGTTATCACATAATAGTATGCATTGGCCATTTGGATACTATTAACTTATTGAAATATGGAATCTTCCAAATATTGAGCCAGTTTATTATATAATATTTTAATAATCACATACATCAATATCACCACTAATCTCATCAGAAAAATCTTTAAATATTGGAAAGTGGTAGGTTCAAATTTTTCAAAATTAAAATTATCTCTTCAACACTTAAATTTTACCCCTGGCAACAAACACTGTTATTTGTGGGTTTTTGTTTTGTTTTGTTTTGTTTTTGGTTGTTGTTTTTTTAAACAATAGGTTCACTTTTTTCATTTTAAAGAAAATCTGTCTTCCATTCTACTCTGAATGGTCATAGTTTTTGCCTGTCCACCATTCTTTTCATTAAAACCAGTACTCCTGAAAAAGATGGAAACTTACAATGGAAACAATCACACTGGACCTTTTAAAATAGCTATCATACCTTGATATCCACTAGATTCTTCATGCGCACTTCTCATTTCTTCACACAGGATATTAAATAGCTATGACCTCAGAGACACAGATTAAGTAAGATTGATTTTATGGTTCCCCCCCTCTGTGCTTGAATGGTAGTAAAGAATGCAATGACTGCTAGTAATGTTTGGTGTCAAGGACTTTAACCAGAAAGTTTAACCACCATTGTTTTTCTAGCATGAATAAAATTGTCAATGCAGTGAAAATAAGTGAATAATCCTACTACTATTATTTAAAAAAAATTTTTTTGACTTTGCAAACTTCCTGAAAGGATCTCAGGGACCACTCCCATCACCCTGAGAATTCCACAGAAGTGTTCAGAGAAGAGCCAATCTGAGCATTCTGTTTGCAGACCTCATGTCCCTGATTTTACACTCACTCTCCTCCCCCATCTGGAGAGTTATTATGGTGGACTTGCCAGGTGTATAGTCTCTGAGGTTAGAATGTGGAGATTTAATCTGTCTGTGCAATCTATTAGCTGTGTAACTCTAGGAAGTAAATGTTACCTATAATTATTATTCCAGAAAAAGAATCAACTACAGGCAAGTTAATAAATTTAGGATTTGAATCCACCATTGTCTGATGGTGTCTACATTTAAAATCTTACATCCTTTATGGGCAATTCAGGACTCCACATACTCAGATTCTCTACTCTCCCTCTCCGCTTTCCTCTGGTCTCACTCTACTCCCAAAGAGCCACCTGCTAGGCACCCCAGTACTAAACTTGTGTAGTCTTGCTATTTACAAACATCAGAAGATGTATTTAACATATAACAAGGTCTGTCCAGAAAAAGTCCAGCAATTGTTAATATAACGAGATTGGTTTGCACAATGTGAATGTAACCTGGCAGCTAAGGAGAGTGGACTGCAGTGCACATGTGGGAACAATGACGACTTCACTGTACTAGTCAGTGGGGGCAGTTGATGCCATTGAGTGAGCATGTGCACTATGTGGCCCTTCCATTCAAAATGACTTAGGGAATAGAGCAACGAATTGCATCAAATGTTGCATTAAGCTTGAACTTTCCTCTGTAGAAACTATTCAGATCATTCAGAAGGCTTTTGGGGATGATGCAATGTGTGCAGCATAAATAAAAGTGTGGCACAAATGCTTCAAAGATGGCCAAGAATCTGTTGAAAGTGAGCCATGTTCTGGAAGGCCCGCAACAAACAGAACACCTGAGAATTTTGAATGTGTATAGGCTGCAATTAACAAAGATCAGCATCTGACAGTGGGAGAACTGGAAGCTGATCTGGAGATTGCAAAAACTACCGTGTCTGAGATTTTGACCTTGGCATAAAACATTTTGTGGCAAAATTTGTTCCTTAGCAAAGGATCATTGTGCTGCAGTTGCTACTGATGTGATTCAAACAGCTACCAATAAATCATATTTCCTCAAGAAGGTCATAACTTTGAAGGGAACTGAGGTAACATTGTCCTATGTACAGTGTTTCTTGTATTTTCTTCAATAAATGTCTATTTTTCATAGCACATGGCTGGATACTTTCTGGACCCACCTTATCATATATTTGACCTAGGGATCCAATCTTGGTGGTCCCTCCATCTTGGTGGTCAATATTAATCCCAGTACTGGGGTCCTACATACTTTTGTAAGAGCATTAGTGCATTAAATATTTACATAACTGTTTTTCTTGTAGGCAGGCATCTTTGAACAGTGGAGTGGGTGAAATAATTGTTTTTATAACTTTCAAAAACTTCAAAACACAATGTCATTTTAATTTGGAAGATATGAATGAAAGGGATTAATTGCAAAGCATTCTCATAAATATGTTGGCTTTCAAAGGAAATTATGAGAAATTTTTTTGCAAAGGGTTGGAAATTCCCTCTTATCTAGAGTAGTCTTAAATAAAATCTGGCTTAATTACCATATCTAAAGCCATCAGAGAGTAAACTAAATTACCATGCATAAAGAAAAAATGTGCTGACTTATTAGGGGTGGGAGTTGGAAGGATGCCTTAACTGAAGAACTAAACTTATCTAGAACCCAGACTAATATCCCAGAACTAGTAAGGAATATATATCAAATGTTCAAAGTGTTTTCTTTCATTGGTAAAATACACATGCATGATCTTTTAAATCATGTTTTCTTTCTCCCCAAATATTCTATGACTAGGAAGGTCACAGATTTATAACTTGAAAAAAATGTAATTTTGAAAAATATCTGAGGAAAACAACATAAGAGTCACTCAATCAGAGTAGATAAAAGTTTATTCAAGAGAACATAAAGGTCCAGAAAGGCTACTTGTTTAATCACAGGTGTGGACAACAAAGGGACACTGTAATAAATCTAACAAATGTAACCTCACAAGGTGATCTGGTCATAAAATTCCAACCAAGGCAGGTGTGGTAGGTAAGCAGATCCTAGGCATACAATGTCTTTAGTAAAGGTTTATCTTTGCCTGAAGCAAGCCGTGCCTGTTGTTTCTGTGCACCTAGGTTAACAGACCTCTGAAACTCTAATTGTAAGAGTAACCACCCACAAGAAAGCATATAATCTCATTAATTATCCTGTAATCCAGTCCTCACCTTGCTGTCTCCAATTTTTAAGTAATCTTACTTAAGGTCCCCTTCTTAATTCCAAATGTATTAACAAAACTGTAAAACTGTCATTCTCCAGAGCATGAGAGATTTTGCTTCCAAGGAATTGTTTTCACTTTGGCTCAAAAAAACTCAAACATTTTCTATGGGTTTGGATGTTTCTTGCATTGACACAGGACTGGGGAAAAAAACTTGTGGAAAAATCAAAGGCAAGAAGCAATGTTCAAGCCCTGGCTGGCATAGCTCAGTGGATTGAGCACAGGCTGAGAACCAAAATGTCGCAGGTTCGATTCCCAGCCAGGGTACATGCCTGGGTTGCAGGCCATAACCCCTAGCAACCGCACATTGATGTTTGTTTCTCTCTCTCTCTCTCTCTCTCTCTCTCTCTCTATCTCCCTCCCTTCCCTCTCTAAAAATAAATAAATACAATATTTTTAAAAAAGAAGCAATGTTCAATGACTCTTGCCAATCTTAAATACACACACACACACACACTCAAGTACCTCTAATATTCCTCAGGGCATTCAACCAAGGCTCCCTGTCACCGCCACACCCAGCCTCTGTTGACATTGACTGAAAGGAGCTCCGGAGGGCAAGATGATCCACGGGGCCTGGGTACAAAAAGCTAAAATGTGTATTTATACCTGGATGTTCTCAATAATGAGAAAGGGTTAATAAAGCACCCATTGTATAGGATTGCTTCAGAGGATATATAAGTTAATTTATAAAAAGCACTTGGAATTATTTGGGAGAAAGTTCCTTGATCAATAAATGATACCACTTATTGTTGTAACTGTTATTATTGTTGTTATTGATTTTTAATTACATATAAGTTGAGCTATACCTACATTTACAGAATAGAATAGGAGTGATAACTTCAAATATACATGTATATATATGATGTTCATATTCAAAAGTATTTGATGGGTTTTGTAATAGAAATTTTGGAGATCACTGACATAGAAAAAAATGACCAAACTAAATCCTACCTCAACCCCAAATGTTCCTAAATTCAGCCCAGGTCACCAGGTTGTCCAGGAGAAACAAAGCATACATACAAAAAAACCTAAAGAGTAAATATATGTACTGTATTTATTATATACTTATATAGTATACCTTTATGTGTACACTATATATATTTATTTACACTTTAGTTTTTTGTATTTTCTTTCTGGATATATAAAGATCTGTGGGAATACATACATATATATGTAATATCTGACCAGGGACTGAAATCTGGTCAGAGAGTGAGTCCACAATATACACCTCCCTGGAGATGAAGATCTTACTTTTCCTTCACTCCTGACTCTGATGTTTAACCAAGATGCTCAGACTGCTCACCTGGTGAAGGTCCCTAGGAAGGCCACAGGGTGTGGGGAAACAGACACACCTTAGAGTCACAGAAAGCCTCAGGTTGTCTGTTGGCTCTGCTACCCGGGAAAACCCATCCTTCCTTTGTTTTATTATTTTATCAGTAAATTAAAAGAAAACTATAACATTTAACCCACAACACGCTTTTAATTTTTGTTTGTTTGTTTTAGCATATAATTTCCCAGACACACTATCTGGCAGATTATACATAACAGATACCACTGAACCCTGAAATACAATCACTCTGTCCTAAAATAGGGCTTGCGTTGTAGAATTATTTTTTAATGTTAGATGATTACCTCATTTCTTCAATATAGTAAGCTCCTTGATGACAGACTCAATCTCTTCCTCCTCTTTATTATTTCTTAATGCTAAGCCTGGGACAGAGTGCTTGTTGAATCAATATTTGTCCCTTGAATTGAATTGAGCTGGGTGGTAAGATTTTCCTCCCGTTTGGGTTATTTTCAATGTGTGCTAATGTAAGCTGGAGACTGGATGATCCATTTGCTCAAATATACAGTACATGTGCCCTTGCGTGGCCTGCCAGGCTGTGATCCCCAGCCAAGTTTCAGCTGCAAGACCACATTTTTTTTATTCTGGGAAGTTATAAAAATAACAATTCTGCCATCACTTTCTAATTCACAAAGTGACTTTAGTCCTGCGTTCTAATTCCTTTCATTTCTCCTTTATAGGACTGCCAAAAGCCTTGGCCTTTGCTGGCCTTACATATTTAATCAGAGTAACCAGTGCTGATGATTTTTACAGGGAATTAAGTTTGATTTGTTTTGAAACATTTATTTATTCCATATGGCATTTAAAGTGACTGGATTATTTTTGGTGTTGGAATGAAGTTGCACCAACTAGATTCACATGTTCTACACGCACACACACACACACACACACACACACACAGAAACCAAAAGCCCAGGAGTGCTTGTGTAGAAAACATCATCTGTAAAAGGAATTAAAATACAATGGAGGCATCAGATCAGGGGATTTGGCAAAATCACAAAGATAATTGGGCTGAAACTTAGTGTCCAACACACATCTCCTCAGTCTCATGCCAGGGCTTGGGCCCACACTCCAGTGAGCACTGTGGATTTCTTCCCCGTGAGCACCAGGTCAGCCATACCTTGTGCCCTGTGGTGCCAGTGACATTGGCAGTGACACTGTCTTAACTCTGAAGGGTGAGGGGAGATGGTGAAGCAGCCTAGTCCAGTCAGCGAGGTGCCTTCATTCTTGCACAGGTTCAGGATAGGAGGGGTCCAGGCCTGAGCCCCAGCATTGTGCATAGTGATTGATGATTGGGTACAATTTAGGCATGTGACCTACTTCTGCCCAATCAGTAAAGTCTAGTTTTATTCAATAATTGGCTAAAGATAAACACTTACTCCAGATCCGATAGGCAGAGATATGCACTCTGACACTACTGCAGCCTTTGTCCTACCAAGCCCCAACAAGCGAAATCAGACAAAATTAAAGAAATGTGGATTCCAAGCCTCCAGAATTGCCTGACGTTTACTAACCTGGACATGAACCAAAATATTGCCTTTATTGTTTAGGCCAATGTGAGTTGATTTCTTTTTTTTTTCCTTGCATTTCAAAAACAATAGATAATCCTGACCTATAAGTAGAGATGCAGACTGGAACCTACATAACTAGTAAATCCTGGTGCTGGGGCCAGTAAAACAAGAAGTGTGCTATTTGGCACATTCCCTTATTGAGTGAGGTAAGAGAGCCCTTCGACCCTTAACCATGCACACAGGGAAGGGTGGTGTTGGGAAGTCCGCTGTTTCTAATGTATGCTACAAAGTTGATGCTAAGAAGCATTTTATACCAGTTAAGTGCATCACTGCTCTTTCCCTTCTTCTGCGGTTAGAGGTGTGAGTCATGCTTCCTGTTAACTCCAAAGACAGTGCCTCTGTTTGAGGTTTTATTATTTGGTAACAAAATGGAAAGCACACTGGTGCAGTGTCAGTGAGCTAGAAGCAATCTGCATTTACTGGGCTCACACACATGAAAAATGCAAATATGTTCATTTGAAGGGATATGGGTTGGTGGCTAGACTCAAACAGTTTACACCCCCAGGAAAAAGGAAGTTAAACCACAAGCTTAATCCTTGACTAAATCTTGAGGCATTTAGAACCACAAATTAGAAAATTAAAACCAAAGTGTGTTCTGCCATTCCAAAACTGAAGAGCTAAGCTCTTACTTAAAGGCTGGTAAACCCCACCACCGTGGCCCATTTCACTTCATTCTCACCCACTGGCTTACTTTTATGGTCTACTACTGTCAGCCTACCTAACACAGAGCTATGGGCCAGAGATTGGGTAGCAATTAGGCTTGCGAGGGCACCAAAAGCTTCCAGTGATACTTAATTGCTGAATGTCTGAGAAAAACTACAGGAGGTCTTTGGGCTGCCTTGAAAAACATTATTAACCTGAAAACTCACCAATCTCACAGTTGGTGTAAGATGCATTAATTACAAAGTGAAAGGTAGTAGTACTCTCAGAGGTGATAGCACAGAAAAGGGACAGAAGATGGGCCATGTCGTTCAAGAGGACAAGTTTCTCTGCAAATAGTAATGGCTAGTGATGTAGTGATGATATATTTACGTTATGAGTTCCTTGAATTCATCTTATAAATGCCTAATTTCATTCCACACAGATTTATCCAGGACAGGCAGGAATTTTTTAGAAAACTGCAACAATTTTTGAACATTGTTAAGTTGAAACTCTTATTATATTTTTATTGATTGATTTTAGAGAGAGAGAGGAAAGGGAAGAGAGATGGAGGAGGAGAGAGCGGTTGAGTGATCTGTTGTACCACGTATTGATGCATTCATTGGCTGATTCTTACATGTGCCCTGACTAGGGATCAAGCCTGCAAGCTTGGCATTTCAGGATAACATTGTAACTAAATGAGCTACACAGCCAAAACCTAAGTTGAAATTCTTAATATGAGAAAAATAATTCAGAGAACAGAAGCTGCTTATGATTCATTTAAAAAAAATAATGGTTGGAAGAGCCCAAAAATAAACCCATCATATGTGGCCAAATGATATTTGATAAGGGAGCCAAAAAACTCAATGGAGAAATGACATTCTCATCAATAAATCACACTATTAAAGTTGGATATTCACATGTGAAAGAATTAAACTGAAGCCCTGCCTTATATCACTCACAAATATTAACACAAAATAGAGTAAAGGCTTAAGTGAAAGACTTTAAATGGTAAAACTCCTAGAAGAAAACATAACAATATAGCTCTTCAACGTTTGTCTTGGCAGAGATTTTTGTAGACAACACCTAGAACACAAGCAGCAAAAGCAAACATCAACAAGTGGGACGACATCAGACTGAAAAGCTTTGCACTGAAAAAAAAATCAGAAAAATAAAAGGGGAGCCCTATGGAATGGGAGAAGGTATCTGCTAACCCCATCTCTGATATGGGTTAATATTCAAAATATATAAAGAACTCATACAATCCAATAGCAGAACAATAAACAGTTCAGCTTTTTAAATGGGCAAAGGACCTGAATATGAATTTTAATTTTATAAACTTTAAATATGAATATATATAAAGATATATGAGTGGTCAATAGATGATGAAAAGATGCTCAACCACACTAATCATTAGGGAAATGCAAATCAAACCACGATGAGGTGTCTTCTCATACCTGTTAAAATGGCCATTATCAAAAAGACAAGAGTTAGCAAAGGCTGGCAAGAATGTGGAGAAAAAGGAGACTGCATGCACTATTTTTGGAATTATAAATTGGTACAGCCACTATTGGAAGCAATACAGAGGCTTCTCCAAAAATTTAAAATAGAAAACTACCATATGTTCTAGGAATGCCACTTCTGGGAATATAGCTAAAGAAAAATGAAAACACTACGTGAAAGAGATACCTGCATGCCCATGTTCATGGCAGTGATATCCACAATAATCCAAGACATGGAAACAACCCGAGTTTCCATCAGTGTGTGAATGAACAAACAAGTTGTGATATATGTATGTATATATACATTTGTATACATCACACCATATATATCACATGTACAATGAAATATTATTCAGCCACAAAAAAATAAGAAAATTCTACCATTTACTACAAGATGGATGGATCCTGCGGGCATTATACTAAGTGAAATAAATCATACACAAAAAGACAAGTACTATGTGATATTACATATGTAGACTCCAAAAAAGAAAAAGATTGGATTTCTAGTTGGGAGAAGTGAGGGAGATAGAACTGGACAAAGGTGGTCAAAGGTACAAACTGCCAGTTAAGAGAAAAATAAGTCCTATATGAAATGTAAAGTACAACACGATGACTATAGTTAACAGTTCTATGGCATATTTAAAAGTTATTAAGAGAACAAATCCCTAAAGAGTTGTCATCACTAGGAAAAACATGTTTTTCTTTCTTTATATCTAAACGAGATGGTCATGTTAACTAAACTTGTGGTTATCATTTACATCTATACAGAGGTGGGCAAAAGTAGGTTTAAGATATTTATAATAAATAGTAATACAAGAATAAATTGTATTTTGCATACTCACAACTATAAACCTATTTTTGCCCACCCCTCTATATACATATGACAAATCATGATGCTGTATTTATTAAACTTAGACAGTGCTGTATGTCAGTTATATCTCAATGCAACTGGAAGAAGAATGACTTGGAAATAATGGTATAGAGAAGTAGGTAACTAATTTTGAGATTCTACAACATATGAGTCACTTCACAGACTGGTGTATTTAATCTTCGCAATTAAAAAAAAAAAAAAAGAATTCAGCCCTGGCTGGTGTGGTTCAGTGGATTGAGCACTGGCCTGTGAACCAAAGGGTTACCAGTTCAATTCCCAGTCAGACCACATGCCTAGATTGCGGCCAGGTCTCCAGTAGGGGACGTGAGAGAGGCAACCACACATTGATGTCTCTCTCCCTCTCTTTCTCCATCCCTTCCCCTCTGTCTAAAAATAAACAAATAAAATTTTTTAAAAAAAATTCATACTACCCTGACTGGTGTGGCTGGGTTGGTTGGATATTGTCCCACAAAGGAAAACATTGCTGGTTCGATTCTCAGTCAGACCACATGCCTGAGTTGTGGGTTTGGTCCCCAGATGAGGAGTGTATGAGAGGCAACTGATGGATGTTTCTCTCCTTCTCTTTCTCCCTCCCTTTCCCTCTTTCTCTCAAAATAAATCAAATGAAACCCTTTTAAAATTCACTAATCAGAATTCTAGAAACAAACCATATTATCCGTGTTTCTACAAAGGTCCTGAGGTATTTCAATGAATGTTTGGAAATTATGAAAGCAATACATATTCATATCTTTCATTAATTTGTTCAGTAACTATTAAATGAGTGCTAACACCATTGCAAAATATAGAGAGCTGTGGGACTACAAAAGTGAATGAAATAAAACTGAAATTTCTGCCTCGAGAAGCTCACGGAGCAGAAGAAAGGCATGGATGTGCATGCCCTTCTTGAGGACTTGGGATGTATATTGTGTGTCCAGCTGCCAGGTCTGGAATTTAATTTTATCCTACTTAAAAGTAGTAAATTAGCCTGTTTGTGTTTTGAAGAGGCTGGCAGAAGATAGGAGACTCCTGGTTTAGAGACAGAGGACTTCACCGATTGTGCATAGAACAGTAAGAAGCATGATCATCAACATGTTTGTGTCATTTCCTATTGCCTCCCTTCCAAGTCCAAAGTGTGATGCAAAGGCCCAGCCAGATACCTGCACACTCAGTAGATTGTTACAGCCAAGGGACACTGAGATATGGGAATGGACCACTTTCATAGTAAGCAGTAAGCAAGCCTCCTGCCAGTCATGATGGATACATTAGCTTACCTCCTGAAGCAGCCCTCTGTAAACACAATCCCAAGAAATAGCTCCCATAAGGAGCAGTCAGCGCCTTGCCTCCTTGGCATATCAAGCAAGTGCAAGTCATGCAGGAATGCAAGAGACCCATGAAGGACTCTCTCACAACACCAGGCAGGATGCAGAGTGCAGTACTGGAAATGCCATGTGTTGGCTGAAGAACAAAGTCCATCCCATCTCCCTTCAGTGTTCCAGCCGCTTCACTTTAATACATCCACAGATCCCATGTGATTACAGCTCTCTGACAAGGGAAGAATCTGTTCTGTCACTAACACATCTCAGGGTACTGGCTGGGAAATGTGGCGCTGACTGTAGGGTAGAACATATGCAAGGCACAGTAGATCCATAGCATAAAGCACAATAACTAAGTCTCATTTCTGTGCTCGCAAAGCTAACACATGTTAACCAACCAAAGTGTCAAATGTTTTCAGGGTTAAATCTATTTTGATTGTCATACCTAACAGCAAATGCAGGTAACGATCTGCTTAATTGAAGAGATGAGATATAAGAAGAGGGGTTAGTTCTCTGGAAGCGAGGATAAAACAAGTTTTAGAGTCACGAGAACTATTCAGTCCAATAGAGCTTTCCAATTCTAAATTATTAAAAGTTAGTGTATCCACCAGAGTTCGGCTAATAAAAACAAAAGCTACTCTCTGCATTCTAAGTGTGAAGCCTTTCAACACAGGAAATTAGAAGCTTATGAAATCATTGGGCAGGCTGTGGAGCTAAGGTCAGAGAAACTGCTATCCTCAACATCAGCCTAAAACATGGAACTGGGTGGTTCTGAAGAACTCTGCAGGAAGATGATGCAGTTCTCAGGAGACTCTGGCATTCTTCCACCCAGCATCTCAACTGCTACGGACTGAATTGTCTCCCCTCAACATTCATATGTTGAAGGTTTAATCTGTAATATGATGACACTTGGAGGTGGGGTCTTTGGGAGATAAGTAGGTTTAGATGAGATTGTGTAAATGCTACACAGATGGTACAAAGCAAACAACAGAAGGCTGGTGGTGATGCAGGAGATAAATGTACTTCTGATCCACCCAAGATTTGGGGTAAGCTATAACCTGGAGCAGTACACCCAATTCAAACTGTGACTGACTCCACCAATACTCCCTTTTCACCAGCTTCTTAGAAAGAACTAGAGACTTTGCTAGAACTACCAAACAGGAAGAATCTTCCAGAGGACTCCCAGAAGTATCAAGGAGGCCTGAGTGCTTCGTTGGCAGGTGATAGCCAGCATTACCAAATATCCATTCAAAAATAAAACAATCAAATTATATTTAATGATACACTTTATGAATTAAATCTACTCCAAAGAATAAAATGAAATAAGGATTTTTCGGATGACGGGAAATGATGTTGGAATAATGGTTAGGATGCATTTAGAGAGGCCACTCAAGTCTGGCTGAGGAAAATAAACTCCAATCTGAGGGCATGCAGGGAACAACTTAGCAGTGACAGCAATGAAGGGGTGGCGACGGGACTCATGGTCAACATTGGGAAGAAAGAATCAGAATTACTTAACAAATAAGAAAGATTTTTTTAAATGAAAATCTTACAATTCCCTTCCTCTATGTTAGAGATTTGTATTCAGTGAAAGCAGGCTAATGACTTTTGTGGCCATCTCACCGATCTTCAATCTCAAATCCCCTTAACTGTGATCTGAGCTTCGTTGTGACGAGGACTCTCCTGTAAACACAGGTGGGAGCACAACAGGCAGGTAGCGTTTCTGCCTTCTCACTGGTGTCCTCTCTGCCTGAGTCCTCAACCTGTCCTTGACCATCTCGAGATCTGAATGTTAACTGATAAGTTCTTTTGCTTAGTTCCTAATATGCTTTTCTCAAATTACATTTCTTATTTCATTCATTCTTCAAAGTGACTACTACCTGCCAAACCCTGTGCTAGATATTATGTATAGAAATATTAATAAGACATAGCCTGGACCTCAAGGGGCTTGCTTTTGAAAGGTAAGCACACAAATATGCCAGATAATGCAATAAATAATATATTTTTAAAGTGTTATTTATTTATTTTTAGAGAACAGAGAAGGGAGGGAGTAACAGAGAGAAAGAAGTATCAATCAGTTGCCTCAAATACCCCCTAGGCCCACAACCCAGACATCTGCTCTGACCAGGAATTGAACATGCAGCCTTCTGGTTCACAAGTCACTGTTCAACCCACAGACCCACATCAGCCAGGGCTAATAAAGAGTATTTTTAAAGTGTGCTATTAACACACAGGAGAGATTACTAATGTGGGCTAAGGAACAGGTGGTTTGGGAAGGCTTGTCCGAGGAAAGGTCACGTAAACAAGGTCAGAGGAAGAGAAAGCCAAGCAGCTAGAAAACAAAGAGGAAAAAAGGACCAAGGCTGTAAATGTAAAGCATTTGCACACCCGATATTTTACAAACTTCTTGCAAGCACAATTCTAATTTCCATATGTACATTGACCATTTCTTAAAAATTAACTAGGGTAAAAAAACAAAACAAAAAAATACAATGTTCTTGAGTAGATTAACATTTTCATGAAACATTGAGAGCATCCACATATCAGAAGGTGTCTGTTACTTGGAACCACATGGAAACCAGCAGTGGTTGGCTTGAGTCTGTCGCAGAGTAGGGACACGCAAAGGCTGTATTCCAATACTGGAAAATGAGTTTAGCTGAGAGAAGAGAGGCAACAATAACAGACCATTGCAACAGAGAGCAATGTTAGCCATTTTCCATCAGGCAGTTTATGGTTGTACATTTAAATATCATTCCAGTTTATTTTCTTCTTTGGATGCCATTTCTAGAATGACACATTTGGATGTCATCCTAACTCTAAAACGTTTACATTATATTCCATCTGTATTTGGTTTTGGTGTTCAGTTATATGTAACTACCTCCTCCCAGGTCTCCACCACCAACTACCAAATGTTAACCTTGTTAATGATGAGTTATCTGTAGTGATCCACATTCATTGAGCTCAGTTTTACATCCCTGCTTTCATTCCTCATGAATGTCCTTTTGAAATCAGATGTCATCAGAGATATCACCCCTTAACCCTATTGGGGGTTTTTTAATTTATTTTTTGGTCCCTTCCTCCTCTTTTCTTCCTACTTAGAAAGTTTTATTTTGGAGTTGCTTATCCCTGTTAGGGTATATTACAATTGAGGTTCTCTATTCACGGTGTCATAGTATCTTTTTCCTTAGAGTTTCCCCATCTCTATCACTGTATTAATTTCCTAGGGTTGCCAAAACAAAGCCCCACAAACTAGGTGGCTTAAAACAATAAAAACTTATTCTCTCACAATGTTGAAGGCTAGAAGTCCAAAGTCAAGGTGTTGGCAGGACCGTGCTTCTTCTGAAACCTGCAGGGAAACCCTTAGCTGGCTCTTCTAGTGTCTGGGGGTTTGCTTGCAGCCTGTGGCACTCCTCATCTTGCTCTCTGCCTTCTTTGTCACACAAGGTCCTCCCTGTGTGTGTCTCTCTCTTAAAAAGACACCTAGGATTGGATTAAGGGACCACCCTACCTCATTAGAACCTCATCTTAACAAATTACATTGGCAACAACCCTCGTTTAAATACAGTCACATGCTGTGGTAATGGAAGTTACAACCTCAACATATGTTTTTGTGAGACACAGTTCAGACCCATCACAACCGCCGATACTGAGAAACAGTGCAGGGTGACACTGGAGGGCTTGGGCTTTGGAATGGGAGGGCTCTGATTTCAAGGCCTTGTTCCACCTCTCACTGTCACCCCAGTGAATTACTTAACATTCCTAAAAGGACTTAGTTTTTTTTCACTTGTAAAGGAGGAATAATGACAATACCTCAGAAGTTTCTGGGAATTAAAATAATGCACTAAGGTGATTAGCTCAATGCCTGGCATATAGGCCATTCATAGAGTGAATATCAGGCAGTAAATATTAGCAATTGATGTGAAAGTACATCAACTTTTTAAATAGACTCAGGAAACCCTCTTTTGAGTACTATAAAGGTTAAAATAGAAGAGATAGGGCCGAGGACTCACCAACTTGAGCCTAAACTGTATCGTCTGCCAGAGTTCATTTCAGATAGTCTGGTAACGTCAGTAAAAACAATGAAGAGGAACTAGGAAGATGATTTGCAAGGAGAACCGAGAAGCCTCCAGGGCAAGAGCTCATCCCAAGGGACTAGAAACCCATCAGTGACCAACCAGATTCCATTCTTCAAGTTTATTTTCAAAAGGGAAGAGGGAATCTGAGTCATCTCCTGTCAGTGGCTCCGCACCACAGATTCCTATTCTGAGCCCTAATGGAAAAAGAGGACTCTGAGTTAAAACCAAAAGGTTAATTCACTGAAAACTTTTAAACTTCGGAGAAAAGTTTGTATTGTTTTGGTATGCCTCTAACACCTTCTAAAGCAGAATGGTGGCAGGAGGCATTCATTCTATCCTAAAGTGCCACAAATATCTGTGAAGCCTTGGAAACTGGAGGACCTTTGTGATGCCCGGCGGTCACGCGTATCTGGTTGAATGTCAGCATGAGTGACACAGAAACAGCAACAGTCGCTGGAAGACCCCAACAGGGAAGGAATGCAATACTGTAGATAGATGTGAAAAGTGAACCGTGGTGCTTCACATATTCAGTGAGTCCCAGCAACAACCCTAGCAGAGAAGGATTCCTTTTATGACCATTTTGTTCACAAGGAAAACAAGTTCGAATTGTGACAACGTCTAGCCCAAGACCACAGAGTTATAGTTAGAGGGGAAAAAATATTTTAACCCAAGCTGAGAATTTTCTAAAATTCATGTGAAAATCCCTTTAAAGCAGAGATTGGGATCTTTTTCTGTAAAAGACCCAATAGTATTTTCAGCTTTGGGGGCTTAAGGGTCTCCATCACACTACATAACTTTGCCATTGCAATGCAAAAGCAGCCAGGAATGATGTGTATACACAGGGGCATGGCTGTGTTCCAGGTAAAGCTTATTTCCAAAAACAGGAGTCAGCCCAATTTGGCCCACAGGATGCAGTTTGCTGACCCTTGGCTCCTTTTAATGGCCGTTGCGAATGATTTGTTCAGTCATGAAAACATGGCATTCTCGCCCACGTCACCTCTTTCTCCTCCTGTTCCCTTAACCCCTGTAAAAACTGCTAGATGTTGGTAATCAGCACTGATTTGTTTCACTTAGTGAGCTTAGTCCCCTTGGTAGCAAAGCTAGAAACAGACCCTTGATGTGAATTTTCCACAATAAATCATTAATTTTTGCACCTCTTCGGCTGCACCTGTTCATCGTCTGTATGCTGCTGCCTGACATTTCCCCTCGTCTTTTCCTCTGCCTGTAGTGGCCCATCTCCTCTTTCCCTTTTACTTCTAAGCTAATTTCTATTTATGTTACTGGAATTTCCCATGGTTTCTGAAGTTAATTTTGTTGCCTTAAATCCGTGACCTTTTTTTTTTTTGCACCATTTGTTGTTCCTATTGCCAGTATGCAGATGTGATTCAACACCTTGATTTATTCATACAGCATCTGTGTCTCTGTGGACACCATGTGACTTCTTTAAACACTGAATGATTAGAGGATTAGCCTTGAGTGGGCACATTTTAAGAGTTCAATGTTATTCAAATATCTGCGTTAATACAGCATAAAGGCTGACAAAGAAATACAAGATGAAACAAAAGACAACTAAAAGGAAAGTAAACTCAACCCATTCCTTAAAGAGACTCTTTACTAGAGCTGAACGGAACATGACTACATCCACTACTTTCATTAAAAAAAAATCTATCAATCAATCAAGAAATTTGGAGAAATCTACTGAACTGGTGACAGAGTTTATTGAGGAGCTGACTCTTGAATCCAAGTCTGCTGATCTAGGCTTCATTCTAACAACTTAAGACCTGAACAGGTGGAGAGAGAAAAGGCATTTCTGAAGTGTTTTTCCTTCCACTGATTTAACATATTGCATCTAACCCCTCAGGCAGAACGACGGATACTTTTTCCCTCCCCTACAAAGATAAGGGTCAGAGTTGGTTATATCTTGAAAGAAGTTCAGTTTTAAATCTTCATCTCAAATCAAGCATCCTTGTCTTTCTTGATGACTTTCACCTGCAAAAAATTCCAGAGCATGCTAAATCTATCCTTTGTCACTATTCCTACTTCTGATGTAAAATTATATTAAAGCACAATTCTGAAACTATCGCTCTGCTGCTCATTCAAACTCTGAAACACCAATCCAAAAGAACCTGTGCACCCCAATGTTTATAGCAGCACAATTTACAATAGCCAAGTGCTGGAAGCAACCTGGGTGCCCATCGGTAAATGAATGGATCAAAAAACTACATTTATACAATGGAATTCTACACAGCAGAAAGAAAGAAGGAGCTCCTACCCTCTGCAACAGCATGGATGGAACTGGAAAGCATTATGCTAAGTGAAATAAGCCAGACAGTGAAAGACAAATGCCATGTGATATCACCTTTAACAGGAACCTAATCAACAAAACAAACAAACAAGCAAAATATAACCAAAGACACTGAAATAGAGAACAGGCTAACAGTGACCAGAGGGGAGAGGAGGGGAATTTCAGGGGGAAAGGGGAAGGGTTTGCAGGAACAAGTATAAAGGACACATGGACAAAAACTAGGAGGGGTGGAAATGGAAGGGAGGTGGGGAGGACTAGGGGGTGGGCTGGGATGGGAGTCAAAGACAGAAAACTGTACTTGAACAACAATTAAAATAAAATAAAAAAGTACTGGGGGCCTTCCCTGCTTTCTCACACTACGGGTACTTACTCATCTTCGAGTTTTGTTTTGCATTTTCCCCTCACCTAAAACCAAACCAAACCAAAACAATCTTTTTCTCTTTACCACTATTCTTGTCAAAACCCTTGTATGAGTTTGCCAGGACTATCATAACAAAGTACCACAGCCTGCGTGTCTTACACAAGAGTATCGTCTCAGTTCTTTCTGGAGGCTAGACATCTGAAATCAAGGTTAGAAAATTTTCAAAAGTCTAGGGACATACCTCAGAGATATTGAGCACTGGATCCAGACCACGGTAATAAAGTGAGTATCACAAAAAAAAAAAATCAATGAATGTTTTGCTGGTGAAGATTGTTGCCTTTATTAACATGTAAGAGATAAAGTGCAATTAAATGAAGCATGCCTATATTTGGATGGTTTGATTCATCCTGAGGGCTTTGAGGGGCAACCTGTTTGAGCCTCTCTCCTCGATTTTTGTGGTCTGCTTGCAATTTTAAGCATCCTTGGCTGCGGCAGCACAAATCCAGTTCTCACGTGGCATTCTCCCTGTGTCTCCTTTGTCTCAAGTTTCCCTTTTTATAAAGACACCAATGGTATTCCAATCTGGTCCCACCCTAATGACCTCATCTTAACCTGGCTCAATTTGCAAACAACCTATTTCCCAATAAGGTCGTATGTGAGGTACTTGGAGACTTTAACCTACATATTTGAAGTAGAAACACAATGACACCCATAGCAACCCCATTTGTGCTCTCAGGTCTTAAACAAGACTCATATCTCTCAAGCGTTCTCCTACCTCCAGGCTGAGCTAGTGTTTCCCAGGCTCAGCCCCTTCAGGACAATTCCCTCTGCCCACCTGAGGACAAATTTCTTGGATTCTTGAAATCAAGGATTGTGCTTTTGTCGACATGCTACTTTATCCCCATGCTGCTGGACATGTGGTGGACTGCCCAAAGAAAATGTTTGCTGAACTGACAAGATGGTGTGTCCCCCATGGGGTGACAAGTATGTCCTGTGGTTGGGGTCCAGGCCAGGGCTCTAAATCCTCTCATGCCCATTTTCCCCCAGGGCTGAGAGACAGTGCACAGCATGTGGGGAAGGGATGGAAGAGGTTCAAATGCCGACTGTGTCATTGAGGTTGGTATGCGACATAATAATGTTAACGTTTTTCCGATTTCTCTCAAATTTCCTCATTTGCAATACATGACCAGCATTTCATACCGTGAAAGATTTGACTGAAAGTAAAGATAGCATGTGTAACTTTCTAAATTAAGCTAGCTAATAACACTGTTGTGTAGGATGACTGCAAGCTTCAAGTGCTGACACATTTCAAAGACTTGCAAGAAGTTTTCAAAGAGGTTAGCATAACTGTAGTTCACGTAGAGGCTTCCACACACGCAGAGACACATTTCTGGGGCCAGAGTCTTGAACGGTAAAAGAAACAAAGAGGGAGAGGGAGACACTTTGTATAACACTTTGTATAACTTTAAGGAAACAGTTGTCACTACTGGTTGAGGAGAACAGAGAGTAAGTGCCGAATAAAGCTATAGGTCCTACCTTTGACTTTTGAGTCACACCACGCAGTTAGCCAGAAGAGCCATTTTCAAATATCAAGGGCAATACAAACAGAGTTATTATCATCACTCACTCTTCAAAGCAGTGACCTTTACTTGGGGCTGGTTTCTTTGGCAAGGAAGTTTGGCATGAAGCTATTAAAGTTACCTTAAACAGCAAAAGTCTGTTCTTGTAACTATACTCTTTAATGGCAATTTAACAAAAAACACCTAATGTCAGGCTCAGAGGTAGAAATACTTAAGATAACCCACCTGAGACTCTCAGGCAGGCTATTTATCAAAACGAGTTAAAGTCACCTTCTGAGTAATTGTTGTGGAGGTGTTTTAGCGCAGCAGACAGGCACATTTTCTGTGGGCTGAGCAATTGATCACTATGTTCTGGTAACAGGTGCATCTGGCTTCTGGGGTCCTGAAACATGACAGCCTGTAGAAAGACTATTAAAATCGCTTTGCTAACAAAGAAAAATCAATTGTTCTCCACAAGGAGGTGCCTATTGGCACAATCAATATACAATAGTACAGTGCTGGGCTGTAAAAAACGTGAACACATTTAAGCTTTTGATTAGGTAAAAGGTATAAAGGTAGGTGCTTTTTCTCTCTCATGGACTAAGAGAGATAAAGGCGTATTTTGCTGCAAGTTGCATTTGTTTTGTTTCAGTGGATCAACTCATTAAAAGGACAGTTTCTGATTTTTTCAGAGCAATGCTTTATAAAGTAGCATTTGACTTGTTTTTATTTCAAAGTATTTGGGAGAGAGTCAGCATTGGTAGAAGGCATACTCATGAGAGTAGTTAAAGAATAAAAATGGAGAGACCATGGGAAGAGGGACGCCATCAATGCCATTGCTAAGAGGCCTAGTTAAAAAGTACATATTTGTGATACTTCCCTGCTAAATGTGAGAGCTGTGTGAGTTGAGATGTCAGTAAGGTCTTGGTACTCTTTGTGCATTTTTCTACCAACAAGTCAAAAATCATTTGTCATTTACAGACATATATCAAGAGTAGAAAAATGGCATTTTCACAGCACTTACAAGCTCCATGTATTCTCATAATGCTTTACCTGGTTGCCAACAATCTTTGAAGTAGGCACAAAACTCAAAAGAAAACTCAGTTTGGGCTGTTCAGATGGGGGAAGCACGTTCACAATAACAAAGAATTTTATGCTGAGAACATGAAGTGCTTTTTTACTCAAAGGAATGTTACGGCTGAATAGTACAGACAAAACCCATTGAACGATTGTCGGCAACTTTTTATACTTAGCTAGAGTATGTATATGGTAACAGATTTTAAATTTAATGTCAAAAAATGTGAAATGGTCTTGATATTATAAAATCAGCAACATAATTCAGCATTTTCACAGAAAATTATGTGCCCTGATTGAACATAAAACAGAAATCAAGATATTTTGTAATTTACCTGGGTTGGGAAATATGCATTATTTAGAGGGTTATTTTTGTTTGATATATATCAGCTAATAAGTATCATATACTGAAACTTCCAACCTCATGAGTTTGAGTTTAACCAGATTAATCTCTGGGTAATCTTTTCTCTCTGTGAGGCTGTTTTGGCCACAGAGAAGTCAAGTAGAATGCCAGACAGAAAACAATGTGGTTCTCAGTCTGTGAATCCAAAATAAAGATCTGGAAGTTTGACAGGTAGTGTTAGGAAGTAAGGCCAAAATTTAAAGACAGCAGAGTGCTGTAGAGACAAAGCAAGAGCAATCTAAAAGAGTGTTTGCTCTAACAGCCACAGAGATTACTGCTGCCAACTTTTCAAATGGAATGAAATAGACAAAGCTATGAGTTATCCCTGATCTGCATCTCCAGAAGAGAGCTATGCTCTTCTCTGATCAGATAGTCTCATTGTCCACGTCTTAGTAAACTGTAAAGAAGTTCTTCAGGCAGATGAAATTAATACAAGAGGGAAGAATAGAGATGAAGGGAAAATAATTGGAAGAGCAATATATTTGGAAAGCTGTGGGCAAACCTAAGTAGATTTTGACTGTATAAAAGAAATACAATGTTTTAAGTCCTAATTTTTATTTGACTTTAGTCAATCAAAAAGTAGTGTTATAATCTCTGGGGTAGATGCTAATATGTCAACAGATGTTGTAATGGTAAAAATAGTATAAGAATGTGTAATAAGGTGACGGTTGTGGATTTAATAATTAAACACAAACAAAAAAAGACTTAAATAAAAAAAGGTCCAGAGAACAGATAGGAAAAATAGAGAACAAATTGTAAAATAGTAAATTTAAACATATATATAAGTAAATTCATTAAATGTAAATGAAATGAAATTATAAGATGAAGATTAAAACACTTTTACAAGCTAAATTCAAGTGCTGCTTTGAAGGGCATAATTTCTATATTCAAATTCAGACAAGTTAACAATAAAAGTGATAAAAGAATGAGCAATAAGAGAAAGTTGTGAAACTACATTGATATCAGACAAAGCAGAATCTAAAATACATCACAAAAAAATCAAAGAGTGTTTCACAATGATAAAAGGGAAAAGCCATTTGGAAAATAAAATTCTAAATTTGTAGACAATCATAACATACACTCAAAATAAATTGTGAAAATTCCACAGAGCTACAAGGAGAAACAGTTTCATAATTGTATTGAGAGACTTTCAAACGTCTCTCTCGGTAACTGATAGGACAAGCAAATAAATCATTAAGAGCATAGAAGAGTTAAACAACATAACTAACCAACTGGACATACTGGCAAATGTAGAAAATCCAACCTAGCAACTACAGAATATAAATTAATTTAAGCTAAAAGCGAAGGGAATGTATTGGCTTACTATAATTTATGATAACACGGATGCCTGTGCTTGGTTCTGCAAGACTCAGACATCACTGGACCAAGAGAGTTAAAAATACCTTATTAATTTTCTTGCAACTTTTTCCCTAGGTCAGTTCTGCTTAACTCCATGTTTGAACTCATTATCTTCTGCTGCAAATAAACTGTCTTTTTGAAACTTAGGAATAAGGACCAAAGCAATTCTAATTTACATTATTCTAGCATTGAAATTCCAAAGACCAGACACAGTTAGTTATTCATAGTGGAGTGTGATGTAAAGATCTGGGGAGACTGACTCCACTTTGGTCTCATAATAAACCCTGAATTAAACATTGAGAACAGGAAGATGGGCCAAGAGTCTAATCCTGTAGCAGAAGAGGAGTTTGACGAATAAAGATGTTTCACATGGCTGCATAAAAGGTGTAAGTTTCCATTTTCCAGTACTGTGAATCCAAAGAGCATCTTTGGTGCTGGATCGTTAATAGAAAATTTACAGCAAGGATTTACATTGGTCCATTTTGGGTCACAAATTCATCTTTAAAAAACTTTAGCCAAGGGAATAAAGTGTTCTAATTTTTCTTTTTTACCTTTTTTTATTTGAAAATATAACCAAATTTTCATTAAGTTTTCCATAATATTATAAGGAACTCCCTTATTTTCTTTACTGAAATTCACTGACTGTTAACATTCTGTCAGTTTTTTTATTTGTCATTGTGTGTGTGCTTACATTTCCAAGCATGTTGTGGTATACTTTACCCTTCTCAGCACTCATTTCCTAAGTAAAAGGTCATTCTTTTATATGTTTTAGCACAATTATCAAAATTAGAAAATTTAACACATATACAATAATATTATATGATGCACAGTTTATATTCAATTGTTTTCAGTTGTTTCAATGTATTTAACCAGTCTTCCAAACTTGGATATTTAGGTTTTTCATTTTTTGTTTCCATACTCATTTTGATCCTGTACCTTCTGTGCCTGTGTACCACAGCAGGCTATTTCCTTCTGTGTCTCCTCTGACTTATCACCCTCTTACTTTTTTCTCTCTTTCATTCTCTGTGTTGCCTCCCTGAGATTCAAACATACAGCGGGGTATCCCTCTTTTCTCCTGCTATACAATAGCTACACCCCTGGGTTTGTCCCCTTCTGATGCCAACAGTTATACTCAGTTTTGCAAGTACTTTGAAATTCTATGATTCTATGGACATGAGATATTATTCATCCTAAGAAACTTTTTTTTTCAGAAGCAGAAAGGAGACAATGTCCCCAGGTCCATCAGTGTTCCTCCTAAGATCAGAGTGTATTTGCATCTTCCTGTAGCTAGCAATGAGTCAACTGCGCTAATATTCAATAAAACACCCTGAACTTCCAGTCATTAACCTTAACTGAAGAAACTTCATTGATTTGTTTTTGCATGGTTACCTTTTGCTCAGGAATATGGCTTTGTTGTTTTCCCTAAAATGACCTTGACATGATTTTCTGCTGGTTGATTAAACTGCAGCAAAAGTAAAAATAAAGGCACAACAGCATATTCTGTGACCCCATGCTTTCACTCCAAAGAATTTAATGACAACAATAAAGTAAACCCTGTAAGATAAAAGTACAAAGAAAAATCTAGCTGGAATTTATAATAATGCAAAACAAACACACACAAACCTAGAAGCAACTAAATACCCAAATTGGAAAACTGGTTGAATAGCTTATAGAACATCCAGACAGTTAAGTATTATCCAACTTTTAAAAATCACTACATACAGTAGTACTGAAGACCTCCGAATGTTGTCCAGGTCAATATATCAACTTATAAATGATTGTTCTGGAATCACTCCTCAATTAGGTAGCAAAGGTTGGGATCAAATAGATTCCTTACTCTGGAGACAAAAAGAAAACAGAGCCTACAGCAAAAACTAACAATGTTCTTAATGGAAACTGTAGACAAAATATGTGAAATCCAGAAGTCTTTTCCATTTTTTGGAGCCAAAATCAGTCTTGATAAAGTGTTTTCTATATTAAGACCCATCCATAATACTATTTATTTTTAATAATAGCTTCCTTTTGACCACTTTACTGTCCCTAATTCAGCCTCTGTGCTTGTCACATGGATTCAGCTCAGGGCCTTACCCGGCTCAGTGGGAGGGCAAGGCCGTCTCAGTAGTGTATACAGTTTATTTACATTCCTCGTCTTTAACCCAGCACTTAAGCTCTAGCTATCCAACTGAAGTATAATGGTAAAACAAACAACATCACACAACTCTTCTTTCCCTTCCTCCCTCCTGTAGGCAAAGTTGGGATAAATCTTATGCCAGAACCAAAGTGACTGAGTTCTCCTGAAGCAGAAAAGAGTGGACATAGTCTGGCTCTGCATCTGGTTATCCTGGACAAGGTCACCCAGTCAACACAGCCCAGGATGATTCTGCACATGACCTTTATGGTTTTTATCTTCTGCTTCTAGATGACAGAGACAGAAGATAGTAACAGACTGTTAGTGTCTTTGGCAACATGCAGAAGTAAAAATTAGCTCTAGACACCTAGCTCATTTGCATTCCTGATCCTCATGTCTCTATACACAATATATTTGGAATTCTACTGCCCCTGTGTCCTATTGCCATATTTATCAAACTGGCATTAGACATGATTATTAAATCTTTGCTTAATATTTCATTAAAACACATATTATAGAAGGTCAAATTTAAACAATTAATTATTTCAATTACTTATGAGACACTGATACAGAATACAGATAGAACAAGCAGGGAAATACAGTTAGGGGATATTTTAGAAGATTTTCCAGAATAGATGTTTGTAGGGTGACATGAAGAACCAGCACAGAGAAAGAAGGGATGTGTTAAGGGTAATTATTGAATTATGTTTGGGACAATTAAATGTAAGAGACTTGTGGAATATCCAGCTGGAGGTGTCAACAGTAAAGTTGAAATTAGGATTTGGAGCTGGGGATAGGAATTAGGTTTTTAGAATAAGTGGTGTTAAGTATCAAAGGCTTCAGAGAGATAATCCAGAGAGAATACATTAAGCGAGATTAGAAAAAACCCACTAGAGCAAGGAGAATTTACAAAGGGTACTGATAGAAGTGACAAAAGGGGAAGACAGAGCAATACCTGGAAGTCTCTTTAAGACAGAGAAAGTAGCCAACTATTCCAAAAAGGTTTGCTTTGTCTAAGTCCCACACAAGTCATTATAGAACTCAAATTGATGTAAGTACTAGAAGTATATCCATTGTAACATGCCCTCTCCATGCAAAGGAGAAATTGCCTGTTCTGTTCTGAAGTACCCAGTACATAAGAGGGTTGCTTCCAGCCTCCCTAGGTGCAGCCTACCCATGCGTGCTGACTCTGGCTGAACTCAGATTTTAGGTCCTGTTACGATTCCTCCTCTTCCACTGGCTCCTGCTCACCTTGCTGATGGGCCTTGACAAGCTGCTGCTTTTGCTATGACTGTTGCCGTTTGCATCTGACTGTTCTTGTTCATGCTGCCATGCCACCAGATCAGGAAGGTTTACTGCTTACCTGGTTTCTATTGTCATCAAAAAGTTTTCAGATATCCTGTTTCTCAATGCAAGTTTTTCTAAAAGGCCCCAAGTAATGGAGGCTTGAGCTATTAAAGGGCTATTTTGCCTTTAAACTTTCTGTTTTTAATCTTTTGCTTTTTGTGGCCTGTAATTGGGGCATTGGTAGTAGAAACCAGGTTGATTCACATACATATGAGGTCTGTCCAGAAAAAGTCCAGCCATTGTTAATATAATGAGAACAGTTTGAGCGACATTGTTGTAACTTGGCAGCCAAGAGAGTGGACTGGAATAAGCACGCATGAACAATGACGACTTCACTGTACTAGTCAGAGTGGCAGTAGATGCTGTTGAGTGAGCATGTGTCCTGTGTGACCCTTATGTTCAAAATGACTAAGTGAGTAGAGCAATGAATCTGCATCAAATTTTGCATTAGATTTGAACATGCTTCCATGGAAACTATTTGGATGATTCCAAAGGCTTTCAGGATGAAGCAATGAATGCAGCACAAATAAAAGTGCTTCACAAACACTTCAAAGATGGTCGAGAATCATGTTCTAGAAGGCCTGCTACAAGCAGAACACCTGAGAATATTGAATGTGTACAGACTGCAATCAACAAAGACTAGCAATTGACAGTGTGAGAAACAGAAGCTGATCTGGGATTCCAAAAATTACTGTGTCTGAGATTCTGACGCAGGATCTTTGCATGAAACATGTCATGGCAAAATTTGGTCCTTCTGCTACCTGAGCAGAAGGAATGTTGTGCTGCAGTTGCTCATAACTTCATTCAAACCATTACCAGTGAACAAGATTTCCTCAAGAAGGTCATAACCAAAGACGAATTATGGTTCTACAGCTGTGATCCAGAAACGAAGGCCCAGTCATCCCAACGGAAGTCATCCTGTTCTCCATGCCTGAAGAAGGTACATCGAAGTCACAGCAAGACCAAGACCATGTTAACTGTGATTTTTTTATTAAGTGGTGTCATCCATCACAAGTATGCCCCTCCAGGCCAAACAATTAATAAAGATTAATAAAGAGTACTATATCAATATTCTTCATTGGTTGAGAGATGCAATACCATAAAAACAGCTGTGGCTATGGGCAACTGGTAATTGGCAGCTTCATCACGACAACCCACCCTCTCAAGCATCATGTCCAATGCAGAGTTTTTGGCAAAACATCAAATCACCCAGGTGACTCAGGCCTCCTACAACCCATATTTGGCACCCTGTGACTTCTGGCTTTTCCCAAAACTAAAATTACCTTTGAAAGGGAAGAGATTTCAGACCATCGATGAGATTCAGGATGACATGCTGGGGTGGCTGATGGCTATTCCAGCAAAGGATTTTTTAGAGTTTTTTGGACAGTGGAAGAGATTCTGGGACAACTGTGTGAGGTCCCAAGGTACCTACTTTGAAGGGTCCTATGTATGATGTTTCTTGTATCTTCTTCAATAAATGTCTCTATTTTTCATAGTACATGGCTGTATACTTTCTGGACAAACCTTGTTGTATATACATATTGTATATTCAAATATATTCAAAGTCATTCTACTCAATGATACATAAATGGCCATTTTCCTCAAGCTGGAATCCCCTGGAATCCTCACAACCTCAACTCTGGAATGTTCTGTTAGAGTCATTTGATTGATCACGATGGGTAAAAAATTAAGGAACACTTCAAATCGCCAATCTTCAAACCCATATCGTATTGTATAATAAAGCACAACACGGAATAACTGTTTAAACAGACCTGTTCATCTAATACAGTCTCTTCTGTAATTCAGCATGAGCCAGGATGCTACTATTGAGCTGACATTTGGGGTAAATTTAAAAGACCCTTCAGTCAGCTTGTTTCAGAGCTGGGTTTATCGACCTCCCAGCATCACTGGCAATGTGTCCATAAGCAGGCAGCCCACACCAGCGTCCCTCTGTTCTCATACCAGACCAAGCCTGCACTCAGAACCCTCCCACTTACCCTTTCTTGGTTTCATTCTGTCATTCAGGAATGTCAGATTTTAAGATCCTTGAGAAGAGATGTGAAGATGATAACTCTTCCCCAATTTCCTGGTGCATTTAACACAGAAAGAAGACAATGATATTGGGTGGGGGGCGAGGAGGGCCATAAACCCAGGGCCCTTCTCCTAGGCTCTTCCCCGAGGAACTCACAATTCCTAGAAAATGAGGCTCCGGAGTCTAATTACGGTCCTCATCCATCTCTTGCCTCAACTAATTGCATCCTAATTGATCAGCTTGTCTCCACTCAATAGCCCCTGTGTATCCTACACACATCTATAAAAGGACATTTTTAAACAAAAAAATCACTTGTCACATTTTTGCTTAATAGTCTTTGATGACTCACCTTAGCCAAAAGCTGAGTTTCTAAAACTTGCTTTATGTTAAGAAATCACTTCAGCCTCTTTATGAATTAAATTAGTAAGCAGTAAAATTGACATTTTTTTCTTTTGGTTTACAGCTCTTTAAATTTTAATGCATGAATAGGAGTCCTCAAATTACCAGGCTCTTCTGGTCTCATCTTGCCCTGGAAGAATGTCAAACTCTAGTTTCAGCCTCTCACAATAACCTCAGCCCCAGGTATGATTCCTCCTACCTTCCACTGCACAAAAGTGAGGTCAGTGAATCACCTATAGCAGAATGATATAGGATTAGAGTTCCTGGACCCTATGGCAGGCTGACTAAATCTGAACCTCAAGAATTTTTATTTCAAAACAAACCCCAAGGGACTGTAATGTTAAAGAGCCCAGCTGTAGTAGAACAAAACGTGCTGTGGCAGTGTTCTCACGGTTGAGAGTAACTTAGAATCATCCTGGCAGCTTTATCAGAATGAGCATGCCTCCAGCTTTAACCTGTTGTCATTGAGAGTTAGGGGGATGGGGGGGCACAGGTTAAGAAAGTTTCCCAGAAGATCCTGGCAGTCCCAGATTTCTCTTCTCTCTTCCTCTCACTGACCAGTCCCGATTATCTGCCTCAAATTTCCCACCAAATTTATATGCGTGGGTCATATATTATTTTATCTATAAAGATGTCTCCTATCCACATTCAAGCAAGATTAACTGCTCTCATAACTGTACTCAAATACTTATTAGATATTTATAAGATAAAATTCCACACACTGAATTATAGTCAGTGATCTGTCTTTCTTGCATACCAGACTGAGTCCTTCCAGAGAAGAACCTGGCGTCTTCATGTTTGTCATCTCCAGAGCTAGAGTTATATGTAAATAATTAAGAATCACATGTTTTATAAACACAACAAAACAAAGATCTCAGTGCCAGTAATAGGGAAGTCAGGAGACAAGTTCTACTGTTGTAATTTTGACCCTCTGCTTTCTAGGGAACTCAGTATGGCCACATGCAGAGCAGTTCTGCTCCATGTTTTCCTAAATTTTTAAATTATGAAATGCCAGTGTAGTGATCGCAACTTCTTTAAAGGTACCATTTCCACTATTGGTAATTTTATAATAAATTTCAGTATTCTTTTCCTTGAAATTCAAAGACTATTAAATTCCAAAGGCAGAGCCCTGGCTGGGTGGCTCAGTTGGTTGAAGTGTCCTCCTGTCCACCAAAAGGTTGCAGGTTCAATTGCTGGTCAGGGCACATGCCTAGGTTGCTTGTTCCATCCCCAATCAGGGCACATGTCTAGGTTGCAGGTTTGATCCCTTGTTGGGGCACCTATGGGAGGCAACCAATTGATGCTTCTTCCTCAAATCAGTGTTTCTCTGTCTCTCTCATATCAATGTCTCTCTCTCTCTCTCTCTCTCTCTCTCAACCCTCAGATTAGGATTTTTTTAAAATAATAAATTCTAAAGGCACTTTGTTTATTCATATTAAATGCCCCTCCTGCGCTGCCTGGTGTGGCTCAGTGGGTTGGGCATCATCCTGCAAACTGAAAGGTCACTGGTTTGATTCTCCATCAGGGCACATGCCTGGGGGTTGCAGACTAGGTCTCTGGTTAGGGGCATGTGAGAGGCAACCAACTGATGTTTCTCTCTCACATCAATGTTTCTCTTCCTCTCTTTCTCCCTCCCTTCCCCTCTCTCTAAAAATACATAAATAAAATCTTTAAAAATGTCCCTCCCTGCAGAAAGATTATATATGCCCACTTCCTGGAACTCTCATGGCTGGTTGACATTCTTGGCCACCGACAATGAGCAGAAGTCCTGGTGTGTAACTTCAGAGCAACTCCCAGAGCCAGCAGACAGATACCACGTTCTGCCTCCTGTGCCACATGACCATCAGTGTTCTGGCTTGAGATTATGCCATCAGAGGGCAGTCTGAAACAGCAGTGCAGCTGGCCCATGGTAGATATGTAGAGAAAGAAAGAAAGAAACTTTTATTTTGTAAGCCACTTAGCACAGTTTCATATATCCTGATACAAAACTCTCATAACATTGGACTCCTGAACAACCATAGGCATCTTAGAATTTTCAAGCAGGTATGACAATAAACCTGCATATGGAAACCTTAACTATTGAGAAGGCTATGGTGAGTGAATTTATACATTTTTAAGGCTTTTCTGAGATAGGAAGTACCCTTAGAAGCACTTAGAAATGTATGTCGGGGGGAGGCTGTTAGCTGTTATACATCCTGGAAAATATACTGGCATGTAGTGACTGGGGGTTACAGAGGCTATACACTCCTAAGAGAGTCTTGTTCAAGAATTGTTGAGCCTAGTCCTACCTGGTGTGGCTCAGTGGACTGAGTGCTGGCCTGCAAGCCGCAGGCCCCCGGTTCAATTCCCAGTCAGGGCTCATACCTGGGTTGCAAGTCAGGTCCCCAGTATGGTGTGTGCAAGAGGCAACCACACATTGGTATCTCTCTCCCTCTCTTTCTCCCTTCCTTCCTCTCTCTAAAAATAAATAAAATCTTTTAAAAAACAACAACAAGGAAGAATTGTCTAGCCTAAATTCTTGCTGCACTGGTGGAGAGAAACTGGCCCACACAAACCATTTGAAGACATGTGGGTTAGTTATATCTCAAGAAAAGAAAAAGAAAAAGAGAGTAAGAGAGAGAGGGAGAGAACATGCAGATTTAATAGTTATATTTATAATGGATATATAAAAAGTATATATTGGGATTTTATTTTTTACTCAAATGGGATATTTCTGTCGAGATTATTCTTACGTTCTTGGCAAACACTTGTTCAGAAAGCCATCACGTGTCTAATCTTATGGCAAAGAATTTTAAGTCAATTCTTTAATCAAAGGGTGAAATCTGAAGACTCATTCTCAGGTGTATAGTCTCCCCCTTCCAGGATTTTAATTTTTACTATTGTGGGTATAGATTTATTCATTCTCAGTTTTTCCAGTTAAGTGTTTTTCCTGCCCTTTAGAAAGTATTCTCTTTTGCCTCTTACCTTAACAGATGTTGTTAAGGTACACAGCTGCAGACTAACTTTATAGTTGCTTACCCTTTTAGTAACACTATACACGTTTAGATCTTTCATCATGAACCGAACCTGCCACTTTATAATCATTCCTTGTTACTATGCTTTGATTTTTCTCTGTACCTTTTCATTATTCTACAAAACAACAACAACAACAACAACAACAAAAACGGATGTTTCCAAAGAGAATTCAGTCTTCCAGAAGGGACTTAAGCAGTATATTCAGTAGCTGATGAATCATTTTCAACCTCATCTAATAGATCAAACATTCTGCTGTGTCTCTTGGGTGATACCTGACATTGTAAACTCATATGCGAGTTGAGGTTTTCTGTCACTGTCACCTTGTTGCATCCTGTGGCATCACTGCTGATTGTTTTTCTCCTTTCCAAGTTACTCTCTCGCTGTTCACTCAACCTATGCATTTCTCAGTTGTGCCAGGGCACAGCTATGATTTTACTGGACTCACTGCTTTTAGCAGAACCTCCCAATTTAGCTTCAACTGTGAAATTCACTGGAATGCCTCTACCCCTTCCTATTTATTTCATTAACTTGCACCTCGAGGGCACTATCTAACGTGAAGTCCACACACCATAGTGGAATTTGAGTTTCCTGAACTCAAGAGTCAGGCCACTAAGAGGGCTTGTGGTGTCTTCTCCATGGATCTTTAGTGTAAAGCCAGGAAGACTGGGTGACTTAAAGAATTTGCTTGTTCTGAGACACAGAAATAGATCAAATAACAGCATCATGACAGAACCTTAGAGCTTTAAGTGAATTAAATGATCCAGTGATATAAGTAACTATTTGCAAAAGCATCAGAAATGTTTGAGGCCAAATCTATTTTCTCCTTCCTCTAAATCTAAATGGATTGTATGTAATGTCTGAAATCCTGGGGTGCATTCAGAATGCTATATTCTATTTCTTTCAAGCCTGAGAAAGCTGTGCGAATGTTAATATGTGCTGAATAAACCCTGCGATCACTGTAGCACCTTATAATGATGTGTTCTGAGCTGCTATATCACGGTTGATTGTTACTTCTTTTTCTTTGCAATCCTTCATTTAATTTCTATTCCTCACCCCAGTGTTAATATTCCTGATGATTTGAATTCATTTTAAAGTTCATGAGATGCTGTATCAAATGTTTTGCTAAGATCCACATGTATTACATCTCCCACATTGCATTCATCCACTAATCTTGTAATTCAATAAAAAAAGCAATCAGATTTGTTTGGCATGATTTGTTCTGTGTAAACCCATGCTGCTTGTTGCTCAATGGTGCTTAAATGATAAGTAGTGCTCGATGCAAATTTCCTCATGTAAGTTCTCATTTTAGCTCGGAAAAGTCTATAGTGTTTTTGTTGATAGATTTTTTTTTCTGACACATAGCTAGCGTCTAGGTACTAAAAACCAGAGAGAAGGAAGAACACACTAGTTTTATTATGGTACCGTGTTCCTTTTTCCTGCTTTTATATTATTTGTTTTCCCCATTTACTACCCCTACATTTTTTAAATTTAGATTTTCATTAAATTTAGTATGGGAGTAATCCTCTTACTTCTATTTTCCTATGACATCTTCTTAGGAAAGTGTTAACTGGTGGACAAGAAGACTATGAGAATAAAATTTATTTCAAACACCTCTATTGAGAACATAAGCCAATGATTTGGTTATATATGTACAGTGTCTCCATATTAGTTATGTAATATAATGAAGGTATAGTGGTAATTTATCTCTTAAATCTGAATCTCACACGTAATGGATGAGACATTTCATTTTAATAGATTCTTTCACTTTCACTTGATCATAATCTACATTCCTGTTATGGGTTGAGTTGTGTCCTCACCTACAAAATATCTGCGGAGTGTTAACTGGCAGCAGCTCAGATGCACCCTTATTTAGAGACAAGGTCTTTATGGAGGTAAGCTAACATGAGGTCATAGGGTAAGCCTTCATTCAATATGACTGGTGTCCTTCTGAAAAGAGGAACCAGGTACAGAGGCAGATGCAAAGGGAAGAGGATGTAAAGAGACATGAGGAAAAGAAGGCCAACTAAGTAAACTGAGGAGGAGGCCTGGAACAAACCCAGCCCTCAGCAGGTGTCAGCACTGTGAACACCTTGATTTTAGACCCCTAGTCTTCAGAATTTGAGATAAATTCTGCTCTTTAAACCACCATGTTTGGACTACTTTGCTCTGGCAACCCTAGCAAACTAATACTCTATCCTGTATGCATGTTGTCATACTGTTTTATTCTCATTATCCCTGCTCTTCATAATTACTGCTCTCACACACATTTACCACATCAGCGGCTTGAAGGTCTGATAGGAATCAAAGCACTCTTGAAGAAAGTGGAAGAACAAAAAAGACATTCTGAATTCAGCAGTTTTCCCATTCTGAAGATGGATTATATTATTTTTAGGGGCTCTGAGAGAGACTGGACACCGAGCAGGCTATTCTATTGCTTTTTAACTTGCAAATTACTTAAGGGAATTACTTCCCATTTCATACCAGGCCTCAGTGGCACTATAAGAATGAACTCATCCTCTTTTACAGGAAAGAAGTGAGAACCAACCAGGGCACAGTCTTGAGGTCTCTCTTCTGGGCTCCAATGATGGAGCAAAGTGATGCAAGAGTCAAAAGGTAGTTGGTAATTACTGATTTCAGTAACAGTGACCTGAATAGATTGACGATTATTTCTTGCTACTGGGATTTGTTTAAGCTCAATTCTTTATTATTTCCATACGTTTTATGATCTACTCACTATCCTCATAGTAAGCTCCTTTTCCACTGAAGACAATTAGAGTCATGGTGTGTTCCGTTTCATGAGGACATATCTAAAGTTCAGAAACCTTAAAATCTACCCACTTGAGCTTCACAAAACCTAGATAAATGCCTACATCTCTTTTTCTTATAAACTTCCACCATTCCTTGACTGATAAAATATAAGATACAGGAATATGAAAAGTAAAATTTAGGACAACTATTGTGGGCCACCACAGGCACAAAAGAGGGGGAACGGGCTAATTTTATCGGGTCTAGGAAAGTCTCCCTGTCTGGGATACCTGTTCCGAAAGGAAGGTATGATGTTTCAGTCTCTAAAGGCCGTCATTCAAGGCAAACTGAGGAGAGCATTTTAACCAGGCTTTCTGAGCTAGGATACAAGTAAAGAGTAAATTTGTTTTCCAAACTTTGAGAGTAAAATTGAGCATTGTTAATAAAATGCAGGGACAACATAGGTGTGCTGTCCCATGCAAATTGGGGTACTTAGGTAAGCATCAACTTAGGAGCTTCCTGCTTTACAAGAGTCACTGCAGTGGCCTGTTGGATAGAAGGGATCGAGGACTAGAATAACTGAGAAAGATGCTATACTCTCTGTTGCCCTTCTTGAATATCATAAGCAGGTTGGGAACAGGGGGTCCCTTGCTAGGGTGTGTTACCAACAGCGCTATAGAATCTACAAAATGGGGCCCTTGACTTTGAAAACCTCTTGGTTATTGTTGGTCGGAACCATCTGACACTAACACAGTGAGCAATCCCAGCAGGTACACGTGCACAGCTTTCGATCAATGTTTTCACTGAGTCCAGAAGTTATTGACTCAGCAGTCGGCCCTGCCTTGATGTTTAGCAAAATTTTCAACATCTTCCTGTATTGTGGATCACATGGACTTATATTTAGTGATTAATTAAATTATTTACTTTGTAGTGCTTGGTTGAAACTAAACAATTATTATATTTGAATAAAACTATCCTTGCTTCCCGTTGTCCATAGTACACTTTATCATGCTCCTTTTGCATAATCTATGTACCAAATGATGAAATACTGCAGCCTGATTATTACACACATTATATAGTTCTCTAAGTGTGTGTTAGATTCACACAGGTCAATCCACCTATTGGGGCGAGAAGAGTAATTTGGATGCAGAACATACATAATCAACTGACTTTTAAAGTAGTATTTAATACCAATTTGTAGAAGACTTATATATGAGAATTCTGAAGGATTAAATCAGTGGATTTTCCAACATAAAACAAATTGAAATGAATAATTCAAAGTCTGTTCTAATATGAGTTATTTAATAAGTCAGTGTTCAGCGTATTTCTTCTTTGCAATCTGAATTATCCAAATATTTATTTTCATATTTCTCCCTGTTTTAGTTTCAGAAACACCGCCTCAAGCGTTTCTACATAATCACAATTTCTTTGTGAAAATAAACAGAAAATTCTGGGGAAGAAGTTGTTTTCTTTTTCAGTTAAATCTATCTCATCATTTTCTTGCTACTGGATTTCAGAGGTGAGCATGCAAAATAATTAAAATGACAAATTTATGGGTTATTTGTTACATCTCTTTAAACCTGCAAAACGAGCTCTTCATGAGACAAGTAAAAAGTCCACAAATTTGGAATGTATCACATCTGTGCCTAGTATTTTGTATCTGAGAAAAAATTAAATAATAGAAATGTACCTCTTTAGATACTGCCTTTGCAATAATAAACTAAAAGTGTACTCCATAACTGAATGACTCTAAAAAAGGCACCTTAATCTGTATGTGACTAAGTGCTGTATTTCAAGGAATAGACTTTGAAAGGAACTTATAAGAGGTTTGAAAAGTCACAAAATAATATTTGGTTTGTTTCAATTTAGGAAGTTTGTAGTTCTTAGACTAAAAATATGGTGTGGGGGTGGCAGAGAGTTGCCCAGTTTATCTCAGCAGCCTAATTTCACATGAATTAAATACTATTATCAAATCTAGCATGTTTCTGTTTGGAAATTTTTTCCCATAAATGTTATATGAAATCACCACTACCTTAAAGAGTTTAAGTACAGCTTTGGTATGTTTGTATCATTATGATACATTAACCAAATTCCTCAGTTCATATTAAAGAAACAGGAATGCAGAAGATCAGTTCACTGTCCACATAGATTGTTTTAAGGATTCTTTCTATTTGTTAATGAATAATTGAATTATTTTTAAAACATCCAATAAGGTGGTTACCAAAATTAGTTTTTTTCCCTTGCAACAATCATTGGGGTTTTGTAGAAATAGTGTTTATACATATTTACTTTTCTTTTTTTGAAAGATTCTATTTATTTACTTTTAGAGAGAGGGGAAGAGAGAGATACAGAGAGGGAGAGAAACATCAATGCATGGTTGCCTCTCATGCGGCCCCCACTAGGGACCTGGCCCACTGTTGCGCGTGGGTCACCGGCCAGCAGTGATCACGGAATGCTGCGGATGGCTCGCCAAAAAACACGCGAGAAAAAACATGCACAGAGACAAACTAGTTTCTGTGGGGAAGTAGGGACGAAATGGCCACCCCCCCCAGTGGGGAGCGTGCTGATTTACCGTCCATACCTGCTTTTATTGGGCTCATTTTGCATAATAATTCAAATAAAGTACAGTACTCATTAGGGGGAAGTAAGGAACCATAGAAAACAAGGAACTCTGCCGGTCTATTCTGAGTGGGGGTCAAAGAGCTGTAAGATTTTGAGAAACAAACTAACTTCCTCCTTGGACCCTTCTCATTCAACTGAGAGCATTCTAAACAAAGAAGGTTTCGCAGTAATTTACATATTCTTTCTTAGGCCTGATCACCCGGGGGAATCTGCCCTTTTCAGCACAGAGCCACACCACCCTGTCACTGTTTCAGGCTTAGGTGGAGCAAGGGAACTAAGGCAATAAGGAGATTTTCTCCCAGACGGTGAGAACCCTGGCTATGTCAAAGCCGAGGAGCGAGGTCCATCACCCCCTTTTGCTGCAGCCCCCCAAGTCCTTCTTTTGGGGGGCCTCCCAAAGTGATCGTGCCTGTCTTAGGTCGTTCCCCCCATGGGGAATCTTACCCATGTTTGGCTAACCGACCAAGCTTTTTGGGGTTCTACTGCTTTATGAATTAAGCAGTAGAAGCAGCATTCCTGCCAGGGAGATAAGCTTTTGTCTCCTTGCTGGCTTACGGTTCCAAGGGCGTTCCCTTAGCCTTAGCCTAGGTGGGGATTTCAGCTTCTGATACCAGCCAGGGCGGTTCCCAACAGCCCACAACCCAGGCATGTGTCCTGACTGGGAATCAAACCGGAAACCCCTTTGGTTCACTGTCCTCACTCAATCCACTGAGCCACACCAGCCAGCCTATATTTTTCTTAAAGCAAACTATTTAGCTACACTATAAAATCAAGGCCAACCATTAATAAAGAAACCACAAGTAATCTGAATTATTAGAAAGCATAAAGTTGGATTTTTTAGATTTCTAATTCTAATATGCCAAAGTATCTCCTGTAGCATTTTTAACAATTCTTTTAGAATGAAGAACCTAAATGTGTTAGAAGCAGTGGTCATGGCTGCACAGCACTGTGGATGTAACTAATGGTCCTGAATTGTACACTTAAAATGATTAAAACGACAAGTTTAAGTTATGTATACATATTTAAAAAGAGAAAGCATTTAAAAATTTAATATTTAAGAGTACTTTTAAGTATAAAGTAAAATATTTTGTTATTATGTAGTGTTAAAAATAGGATAGATTGTGCAGTTTAAAAAGCAGTGCCACATCATGACCAGATGGCTCAGCTGGTTGAAGCATCCACCCGCATGGCAAAAGGTTGCTGGTTTGATACCTAGTCGGGGCATGTACCGGAGGCAATGGATCACTGTTTCTCTCTCACATTGATGTTTTTTAGTTTTTCTCTCTCTCAATCTTTCTTTCAAATCCAGGACCATATCCTCAGGTGAGGATTTAAAAAAATAATAGTAGTGTTACTTGCATTATCATTTTTCTTCCCATTTCCCACCCCATATTTTTCTTCTGCCAATTAAATTTACATTCAACAAGTAGTCTTACAGGATATACAGAAAATAAAAAGGTATATAGGTTGTCATAATCTCCTGTGCAGTAATGTGACAATTTTTAAAAAATTAAGATTTCTTTACAAAATAGTTTTTATGCTTTCAGTTATACTTTAAAAACCCATTCATTGCTGCTTCTGAATGATGGACTTTGAATTTACTATGCCTAAAAGTTTTCTGGGAAATCTATTATTTTTGGAAGTCATGTCAAACAGCGTAAGTCAGAAGGGCAGTGTTTACCACTTTCAGGAGAATTTGATCAGGACATCCATCTCTTAGGGGATCATAAATTCTCACCGTTCTCCAAGAGAAAAACAAAGTGGTACTTCAATCACTTTGATTTCAAAATTTTTAAAGACTTAAAATACATAACTAGATGCACAGATACGTACCATGGTTTGATTCTGGTGTTAAATAGTACCTCATGTTTGTGTGTTTGTGATACCTTAACCAAATTCCTCAATTCAAATGAAAGAAACAGGAATACAGAAGATCAATTCACTGTTTCACATAGCTTGTTTTAAGGGGCTCTTTCTATCTGTTAATGGATAATTGAATTATTTTTAAAATACCCAATAAGGTGGTTACCAAAATGGTATATTTTATATTTTTCTATAAAGACTATTCAAAATGATTAAAGAAATAAATTTTAAGTAAGACTGTAAACAAACAAAATGTGAGCCATTGTTACATACACTTTTAACTCATTAAAATCTAAAACAAGTAGCTAGGCCACTTATACAAAAAAGTAGGGTGTATGAGTTTGCCCTTGATCAGGTGACCTTGACACAATGACAGTCTAGTTTGCCATTCTCCTCAGCTTCTCAGATGGCATTCAGGTGATGGGGGCGGAACCATATGTCACGGTGGAGGACAAATAGGACTCACTGAAATAATTTATGTAGCTTGTTCACCAAAACTTCTTCCTGATATATTTACTGCAGAGATTGTTTTTAAGTATTTAAAGGGATTAGAATATAGAACTAGAAAAAGTTTTATTAGGTATCCTGGGACCTGTTACAAGAGAATAATACCTGGGAATGGATAGGAAAAAAAGACATTATCCGAGTGCTTTGATCATGAATTAAATGATTAAGATGTTTCATATGATTAGAAGCAAGTCAAAAATGTAGACTGCATTTATCAGTTTTAAAATGTGCCATCTCCCAGAGTGATCACGATAGTCCAGTGTTTTCAGTTTCTGGGCTTTTATTTTAGATTTAAATTTTGAGCATATTTATTTTGCTATAATTACATAAATTTCATAGCATGTTTTCTCAAACCATAAGTATAATCTTAATACATCCAAGTGAATTAGAAATTTTTCCCATAGAAACATAAATATTTTAGAATGAAAGTAAATAAGACTATTAGAGCCTATTTGCAAAAAAAAAAAACCAAAAAACCAAAAAAAACCTACTTTACAGATCAATTGAAAAACCATAGGTATTCTATATATACTTTTAATTGAACATTCTGAAATAATCAATATTTCTATAAAAGCATTCACTACTCTAATCAAATTCTTTCTTCTTAAACTGTATTTTTCCATAAACTGATTTTTCTAAATAAATCTTTCTAAATAAATCATGTTTGTTTTTTTTTAAAGTCAAGTCCTAAAAGCACTAGTTGCGATCTGAGTAAATTGGGCCAGATTCTTTAGTGTCATGTCTAACATTAATACCTTATGGAAACTTAGCTTTTATGCACTTCTTATCACAATATATCCATTTGCCTTCTTTAGCTTTTCCTATTATTTTTATCCAATTTCTATGGTTTTAAAAATAACTATTTTTCCCCTCCTTCATATCAAAGTGCAACTGGTAAATAGCTCAAACTCACTTATTTTTCAGTTTTAGGTTTTGTCTCTTAAGATACCAAGTAAGAAACACTCAAATGGTTTCTTCTATAATGTTATTATCAGCTCTGAAAATGCTGCCTGATAGAAGTGGCTCCTTTTACAACTCCTTTGATCTAGCCAAATGCTATAATATTGGGTAACAGGTTTCTTTGTCATATAAAGATAAGTTGACTCATATTTCAGAACTGTTTTTTTTTTAGTAACAAAGATATTCTATACATTATTCATACCTAATAGAAATCAGTTGCTGATATTAAGATTGCATAGTAACAACTCATACTAGCACCAAAAGAAATGTACTTTTGAAAATCCCTGGCTTAGACAACATAATTAACTGTGCTACTACTCTGTAATGAACACACGTTTTTGTCCCCCTTTCATTACGTGTTTTACAGGAAGGGGAATTAAATAATTGAACAGCTTGACCCAATTACCAGATATTACTTTGATGGAACGGGTGAGTTTTAATATAAAAGGCTTTTGGTACCATTTATGCAGAGTTTGTGAGACTATCTCAATGGTAAACAAAAATGTTCTTCAATAATTTCTAATCATGGTTCATTCACTAGAACACATCTGTCTATAGATAAGTCAGTCGTGTGTTTACTATACAGCGTCTTCATCTGTGTGGTGGGATGAGTAACAGCAGCCCCCTCACCCCCATATCCATGTCCTGATCACAGGAATCTGTGAATGATAACTTATCTGGCAAAAGGGACTTTGAAGATGTGATTAGTTGAAAGATCACAGGGAGATGACTCGGGATTATCTGGGTGGACCCCGAATGTAATCACAAGTGTCCTTATAAGAGGGAGGCAGAGGATGATTTGACTATAGTAGAGGAGAAAGGGATGTGGCCACAGAATCAGAGATTGAGAACACACAACACGATATACAGATGATGTTATGGGCTTGTACACCTGAAACCTATGTAATTTTATTAACCAATGTTACCCCAACAAATTTAATATTTTTTTTAAAAAAGAAGATATTGAAGTGATGGAGCCAAAAGCCAGAGGCCAGGAGCTGTCATCAGCCTCTAAAAGTGGAAGATGCTAGGATGGGGTTGGCCCCTGGAGCCTCCAGAAGAAACAAGCCCAGCAGACATCTTGATTTTAGCCCTTTTAGGCTCTTTTTGGGCTTCTGCTCTCCAGAACTATGAGGGTAAATTTGTGTTGCTTTAAGCTGATGAATTTGTGGTCATTTTTTACAGCATCTACAGGAAACTAATACAGGCATACCTCAAAGATATTGCGGGTTCCATTCCAGGCCACTATAATAAAGCCAGTATCTCAAGAAAGCAAGGCGTTATTTTTTTGCTGGTGGAGGATCTTGCCTTCAGTTTGTAAAAAGTGCAACTCCGGTGAAGCCCAATAAAGCAAAGCGCAATAAAGCGAGGTATGCCCGTACAATCCGTAAAAAGGTTTAATTAAATGACCTCCAAGATCCTTCTATTATTTGAGAACATTGCTCTGCACTGTCAGCCTTTCAGATTTTTATTTTTAAGCACTTTTAATAGGCATAACTTAAGAAAAATTATTTTTCACTAGCTATCTGGGATTTGACATTCTTTATTAGAATTAGTCTGCTGGGTATTAGCATGTCATCAAGAGGAAGCAAATACTAGGGGAGATACTTCTTTTAGTGACTCTTACCAAGTTGAAGGGAAATGTCATATTATTAATGGATTTCTATGGAGGAGTAGCCAATTCAGTTAGAAATTCAGAACACAAGAATCTTGCAGAAATCAGCTGCCAGATTTATTAATCTATCTGAAAATAAAAACACAGCCAAACAAAAAGTAGAATGAAAACAGAACTTAAAAAAATTTATATACATTTCCCAAAAGTTTATAATGCAATGTTTTAAACCCTTCTGTATTGGAAATATCCTCAATGTTGGCCAATTATTCCATTCAGTGAGTCACCACCTTAAACAACAAAATATATAGTTTGTCCTTAAATATTATATAAGTGAAACCGATTCTTCTTTTGATTTCTTAAGGTAACTCGTAGCCCAATTCTTCCCCACTGGCAAACTAGAGAATTTTAAAAGAGAAAAAAAAGAGAGAAAATAAAAAGACACAGAATCCTCAATACACTTTTCATTTAGATCATATTGTAAAGACCCACTTTCAATTTCTTCAAATATGTCAATTCTTTTTCCAGTATAACTTTAGCGGAATAGTTTAAAATTCGTTCTCAGTAAATGGCCACAGGAGCAAAGTGAGGGGGATACAAGTTCAGATTTTTAAGGCATACTTCTTAGCCCACAATGGGCCCGATGATGTATAATGCATGTGTGGAATAATTATTGAAATGACAGGTTACATACATATATATTGAAATTAGAATCTTTTGTAGGATTAAATGTAAATAATAGTGATTATGGTATGTGGGTTTGCCAATAGCTGTTCAATTTAGGCATAAGTGGGAAAAAGGGTAGCCAGGAGATGGATCTTTCAACGATCTGTCCTGCATTTGGTGAAGTGCTTTCTGATGGTGATTTTGGATTTGTGTAGGATTTTTTTTTAACATTTTGATATATACTCTTTAAAAAATGTCATTCTTTTGGGATATTTGTGGATTGAACAAAATTCACAGTTCTTGCGTGAATCATTTAGCAAGCTATTGAGATATACTATAAAACCCTTTACTTGTGGTTTTTTTTTCAAGGTGAATGGTACAACATATCCTACTTTAAGTATTTTCTCCAAATGCAAAACAAAAACAAAACAAAAACCTTTGAAACTTTAAATCTTTAAATTTAAATCTTCTTTCAAACAATCCAATCACATTTACATGAGTATCCAAAACAAGATGAGGGACAGATAATTTCAGTGCCAGCACTATGTCATACAGCAACTTCCTCATATACTTTGACAGTTTGTAAATAATTTTCCATGTCACCGAAAGTTACAAAAGTTTCCACAGTTTCCCTTAGCAAGCTGAAGCTTACTCTTCATTTGTCAATGTGCATAAAAGCTGCTTAGAGCATAGCATGGCGTAAGCTAGTTTTTAAGCAATAAATGGTTTGAGTCATCTATTTTGTCCTGAAATGCTATGTGTAGTTAACTGCATTGCTTATAAATGGTCATAGTAAATTCAGCATGAAAGAGAATATTACAGAAAAGACAGCAGCAGAAGCATTAGCATTATCTAATATTTATATGTTATCAACATAACACAGCAGTAAAAGATTTAGATGCATATCAATGGGTACCATCTCTAAAAATTACTATAGTACCTATTTAGTGTACTGGATATTTTTCTTAAGGAGTGCTTGCTGTATCTAGAACAGCATAATATGTGATTTAGTACAGTTAATTCTTACAGATTAAATAATATTTTATGTACTGAAAGAAGTGAAAAGACAGATATTTTTTGCATCATGGTGATCCCAGATTTAACATGTAAATGAAGATCTCAAGGACCATGATGTATCATTGTTTAACTGAAATGGGCTTCAAAATATTGAAACAACAGTATGATTTGTGTCTAAATAGCAAGGTGGCACCAGATACATGTAATGCTACTGGCCTGTGACTCAGCTTGGAGCCAGAGTCCAAAAGTGTGCCCCTCATTTACAGTCATGGTGATTACTGAACTTCAGAGAGAATTACCCTTATTATGGTCATCCTCTGTTGAGTCATATATAAAGCAAAACAAAACAAAACCCAGCAAATACAATCTCTAAATACCTTTCTACAAGAGGTGCAGAAACAGTAATTTCTAACACTTAAACGGACATTTTTTTTGTACACCTTGCAGAGACGCAGAAATGATAGGGGAAGATGCCCAAGGCAAATAGTCTCCAAGTGGATATTTACACAACATGAATTAACTGTACCATAGATACCCGGAAAAAAAAATGAACATTTTCTTATGTTGTTATGAAATCAAATAAACATGATATAGCTTCATCATACTTAAAACCTGTAGGACCCCATCCCAAGCCAAAGTAAAAAGTAATCCCCCACTCCCCCCTCCCCCGCCCATTCACCCGTTACTTTCCTGTTACACGGAATAAGTGTTTAGATTCCTCCCACCCACCCACAAATAAAGTGCGCAGTCCATGGCAGACCATAGAATAATGCAACAGGAAAAGCCCCTTTTTGTGTATTATTATTTAAAAATAAAATACAAACAACAAAAATCAAACAAAGATTGAAGAGAATTCGGATTCTCTGCAGCTTCCGAAAAGAGGGAAAGCGCGGAGGCCCTGCCCGACTGTCCTCGTGTTAGTACACGTAGCCTTCGTTGTAGGCGTGGGGGTTGCAGCAGCCCCCCTCCGGCATGTAGGCCATGCTCTCGTCGAAGTGAGACAGAGGCACCGTGTCCTCCTCGTTGATGTGACGCTCCATGTCCGTCTTCAAAAGCGGGCGCTGATTATCCGGAAAGGCCATGGAGAAGAGGGCTTCTGGATCACACACAAATTTGTAGACGTATCTCTCCCCTGCCACCTGATGAAAACATGGAAGAGAAAAGCCCGTCCTTAAGTATGTCGTACTGGATATTAACCCATTTCCTGTGGGGATCATTTCATAATATTTACAAGTACGGAATCATTGTGTTGCATAACTGACACTAATACAATGTTCTGTGTCAACTATACCTCAATACACACACCACATACACCCTTCACTACCCCAGATGATGAAGGACAGGGAAGGAAAGGAACAAAAACATGGTTTAATACCTCTGAAATGATGGATAACAAAAGAAAAAGCCACCAAGTATTAGTAGATACACATGACATAAAAAAAAGTTTCTACTTTGTGACATAAATGGCAAAATGTTGGCCCTTATATTTATATTCATTCTAGATATGGTTAGAAAGCTGAGCAGTTAGCTTGTTTTAATATAAAGGTAAATTTACATTGTTATTTGTGTGTGTGTGGCAGGGGGAATCAATAATTTCATGCAGGCATCTCACACTGAAGGGTTTTTTTTTTTCTGTTTTAAAAAGTAGTGTCTCAAAACACAACTGGACCTGAAAGGTGTAGAGTCTCCTCTTAATACTGTATTTGTGGAACTGTGGGAAACCTTAACTCCCAAACCTTCAAAGAAAAATGTCTTGTGTTCCTAATAAGACTAGGCTAGTGATTCACTGATTCACAGGATGAACTGGGATTTCCCCCCTACTGTGTATTCTTATCAAAGGAGGAAAAAAAGATATATAGCCTTATTTAAATGAAAGATGGATCAAGAGGACTGCATTATCCTGGGTACATCACTTTTAAAAATGAAGGCAAGATGCATTAGACAGGAGTTAAGGATGTGTGTAAAGTGTCAAATTGAAGAAAGAGGTGTAAAAAAGTGAAAGGAATTTAAAGTGCACAATGCATAAGGAGGAAATGAGAAAAATAAATGTGAGAGCTGCTTGAAATAATGGAGTAGCATAATTTGTAGGGAATGACATGTCCCAAACTTAAATTTTGAAGAGCGATGCTTCTACAGGAAATTATAAACAATTGAGTGAAACAAATATAATCCCCCACCCCTACCACCATTACCAAAACATGCTGAGGTTCTCTCAAAACCAGGGTAGAGGGTGGTGTAAAGATCAATATATAATTCTTTATATTAACTTTGATAGTATGTTTTCAGGTATATCTGTACTTCAGTAACTTTAGGAAGTTGAAAATTAATCCCCTCTGGGTTCCTAAGCATCAAACAGACACTTCTAGTTGCTTTGTGCTATGGGGCAGCAGTGAGCTCGTGGTTCATGAACTATGTGTGCATATTTAGAAAGAAGCAACTACCAAAGAGAACTGCTCCTCTGGACTCCAGAGAGATTTTTTTGTCTTGGGTTTGTTTACCCTGGAAGAGGAAACAATGCAGAGAATCCTAAAATTCTGAATATTCTTAGGTTTGAAAGCAGTACTCGATTTGTATGAATTTGGATATGTTTCTTTAAAAGAAATTTTTTTATTGATTTTAGTGAGACAGAGAGAGACAGAGAGGGAGACATGGATTTGTTGTTCCACTTATTTATGCATTCATTGCTTGCTTCTTGTTTGTGCCCTGACAGTAGATTGAACCCACGACCTGGGCAAATTAGGACTATACTCTAACAACTGGAACTGCTTGGCTGGGCTGGATGTATTTCTTAAACTGCCCTCAGTTCTGTGTGTGTGTGTGTGTGTGTGTGTGTGTGTGTGTGTGAGAGAGACAGAGAGAGAGAGACAGAGAGAGAGAGAGAGAGAGAGAGAGAGAGAGAGAGAAATGGAGAAAATGGGTTGGAAGTCTTTGGTACACTGCATAGCAAATCAGAGAAGCCTGGCATAAATATATTCACTTTGGTCCTTTATAAAAAGGAAATTAAGTTCATAAAGGTGAAATGGTAAAATTACCATACAAATAAAAACAGGCAATATCAAAACAAAGCTAAGTAAGATACTAAATCCTAGTTTTCACCTGTTTCTTTGTTCAAAGTGTCCTGAGAAAAAAATGAAATAAATAGCTTGCATATCTCAGAGCATTTAGTAACCTGCTTTCTTTTGTTGGGGCTGTGGGGAAAAAGGTACTTGCTTTTGTCTTCTAGAGCTGTTTTGTCCAACCTGTTTTGATTGGTTATAAGCAGAAATTATTTGATAAGTCAGTGTGGGGAATTAAGTGTATAGCGTGCGATCAAGATGATAAAATCTATTAAGGACTTTGCCCTGACTCACTGCTCCTTCTAGTTTTCCTTGGAATAAGCATTTTCAGGGCTCTTACTATATTTATTAGACTATGTTAAATGCTGCAGAGTTAGCAAGGGCTCATAACCAATGTAGGGGAATTACACATTCTGTTATTAGTAATACAGTTACACCCAAAGTGTAATGCTGAGACAGAGAAAACATGTATTTTGCAGGAGAGATGAATCAGAATTAAACAGGAGGTATCTTGTACACTGTGCTTTGAAAGACTAGATACTTATATTGTTAACTATCAAAATTTTAGAAGTAACACAGGGATACTGGAGGAAAATTAAAAATTACAGATGAAGCCAAAATAAATAGTGACCCATCATTATATCATTCAAACACAACCACTGTTAAAACCTTTATGTCTACTTTTCTAGGTATTTCTAAATTTTGAAATAGAAGTACACACACACACTCTCCATGGGATATAATAAACATCACTCCACTGTTCATTCTTTCATAACTATGGAAACAATGAGTATCTTTACATGTTTATGTCCACTGTATTTTTATTTTCTAATCTTTCATTTATTATATATACCACATACACACATAATTTTTAAGTTTCAACAGTTTCGATCACATAAACGTTTCCTACACACTGAAATATATAATTCTGCATCACAGTGTTTCAGAAAAAGAACAGCATGATTTCCCTCTGAATGACTACAGTAGAACTTATTGGACCATTAGAATGGTACATATGGTAACAGGTATAGATGAGAGGGCAAGACATTCTAAAAAGTGGGGACAATGAGTGAAGCAATGAAGGAGTCGCATGAGAACAGCCTCAAGTAGAACGGTCCAACACATGCAGGAAAAGTAAATATATGCCCCTAAGAACTGTAAAAAGCCTCGAATGTGCTAGTCACAAGTACACTTCACATTGTACATGTTTCATTAAACGACCTACCCCTTTCTTACAATACATTAAATAGCAACACTTAAAAGGGTATGTCACATACAGCACCTTGCTGTCCTATATTAGCGAGTGAATGAAGAGTTACAAGTAGTTCCTCCTGGCAACTACAGCCTAAAATGGAAAAAATGTGAGAAGCTACATTTTTACCTGTATTTCAACATCTGTGCCATTATTTGATTATTTGATAGCATCTTGCCTTAGTAATTTATAAAAATAAGAGATAAACAAATACGATATGAGATAACTGGATAAATAAATATGAACCCGGAATAAGAAGTGTAAGTTTGAACACCTCTGACAATATTTAAGAGCAGGCATGACAGCCTGTCAAATACTGTGTCTAAAAGCCGAGGTGTGTTTGGAGATCTCATAATATGTTTTGGCCCTTTGTGAGTGCCCCTTTTAATAAGGGGCATAAGACTCAAGACACAAAAGCCAAATAAATATGCCTTGGCTTACACTGGCTTCTGGCGTGAGATGCTTTCAGAGCTACCATTTGTTGGCAATGTTTATTATGCCAGGTACAATGTGAGTGTCTCAATTAACTTCCATTTAAAAGTTGTAGTAAATTTGAGGTAAGAATACACCATTTAGTAGGAGAAGCCAGCTATCTGCTCAAAAAGGTGATCCAATGAGAAACTACCCACAAACCTAGACATGACTATGTTTTCTTTCATTGCTGTGCAACACTGCCCAGGGTGCCGGCTGAGCACCTTCCGTGCAGCCCACCTGTGCCCGAACTGGGAAGAGGGTGATGAAAATGAAAGGAATGCAATGTATCTGAAAGGGTCTGGCTGAAACTGGGAGTGGCGAATGAAAGGCAGGAATTAAAAATGACCCCATAGTCGAGTTGCAGAAGACGGAAGGAGCAGTAGGAAACAGTTATGTATTTTGAAGGTGAGATTCAGGGCCATAGGAAGCAATTGTGAACCTAATTCAGCCGTATCTTTTAAGGGTTTTGGAAGTTTTAACTGCCAAGCTGGCAAACTCTGGAGCACTGATTTCCTTTGGTCCAGGAAACTCAACGATGGTCTTGCCCTCTGTTCTAGTAAATTTCATGTAGCAACTGGTCTAGTTTTTCTTGGCTTTATGGCGACATAAAAATATGCCACCATTTGTAATGTATAACTATATTTATATCCTCCCAAAGGATGTATAATAAAATTGCAATGAAAACAATGGGTAAATTGTAAACTTAGTCAAGACAATTAAATTGAATATACATGTGAGGATGAAAATGTAATAGCAGCAAGTATCTAAGTGTTTTATCTTTATTTATTCATTTCCCTCTTCAAAAATTTTGCAGTATGTTCTAAATGTAATTCATTTGTTTTTTCTCATTCTTTTTTAAAAAGCTGCTTTCAAATATTAAGGGAAGCTCATTTGAAATAAAATATAAATTTAACTTCATTCTACCAATAAAATAAGATCAAATACTTATTCTTAATAAGTGATTTAGAATATTAAGTTGGCTGGTAATAAAAGCAAGCAGAATTTCAGGCAAGAAAAATACGTTTTTTGGAATGAAAACAAGAAATGTTCTGCATGCTTTAAGAATCAGAATAAGGAATAAAAAGTAAGAATCTGGTTGGTATTAGAAACGAAAAGCAAGAGCATTTCAAAATTATGTAATTCTTCAGAATATAGTTGAAGATGGACAACTTCTGGGGATCTATACAGACGATATTAGTACAGGAACAACCTTTTTTAGCAAACACAGTAAAACAGGATTCCTAGTAAGTCTACTACTGTGCGTATGATATTATTACATGTTTGTCTATGAGGCCCATGAATTTGTAAATAGAAAGGTACCAAACCAAGAACCCAGCATATGTTAAAGTGATTGAAAACCTTGCTTCAGCAATGCAGTTATATGTGGCTTTTGAAGTATAACATGAAGATTTATGTGCAACATCTCAATGAATGCTAATGCTGTATTAGCTGCTCACCTTTTGCATGATGCCTTTCTCATAATAATAGCGGAGTGAACGGCTAAGTTTATCATAGTTCATAGCTGGCCTGTTTTTCTGAATGCCCCAACGCCGAGCCACCTGCCACCAAAACAGAATTACATTGTGGTATTAAATATTAGCTTATCAAAATAGTTCATAAAAAATAGTTAATTCATTAATTACTTCCACCCCCCACCCCTAGAACACATCTAAGTCAAAGAGGCAAAAGCTACCCTAATATGAACTTTCTGTGTCGTGGTTTGCTTTTTAACCCAGGTGTGCAGTAATCATTCTGAAACATCGCAATAGAATTCTTTGTCACTATTGTTTTGGATACAAAATTAAATGGAAACATGGGGATGTGTTTACAACTGGAATGAATAGGCTGCAATTCACCAAAATGAGGCAAGTTTCCCATTCTGAGAAACACTGTAGATGTTTTTTCTTCTTAGTTTACAGATTAAAAACTATAGATTAAGAATAGCTTGGTGACCTCTTTGTAAGGTGTTTTTTGAGGTTATGATAAAACAAAGAAAAAAGATATCCAACTTGATACTAAAAAACAAAAAACTGAACAAGTGGTATTGTGTGTACAGCAGAGGAAACAGTATATAAATTTATAATTTGGACTGCAAACAATTTTTACTGCCTCAAGCAGCATCAGAATAAAATTGTAGCCAATAAATACTAAACTGGAGAATTAAACATTTATTTAGCAAACAGTGATTGGCCGCTAAAAATAAGAAAGAAGTGGAAAAGGTCACCATGTATATGAATCTCTAAAGCAGAATGTCCACTTTGTTTGCTGAAAAATCATCAGAGCCCTCTATAATGTGGCTTTTGGAGGAGCAACTTATCTGGCAAAGAGAGAGTCTTCAATGGAGTTTTTTTTTTTTTTAAGATTTTATGTATTTATTTTTAGAGAGGGAAGGGAGGGAGATAGAGAGAGAGAGAGAGAAGCATCAATGTGCGGTTGCTGGGGGTTATGGCCCGCAACCCAGGCATGTACCCTGGCTGGGAATCGAACCTGGGACACTGGTTCACAGCCCGTGCTCAATCCACTGAGCTACACCAGCCAGGGCCCTCAATGGAGTTTTAAGAAAACCCGGTTCTTCCATGTTCATGCGTTGCTCACCCCACCACCAGCCTGGGCTAACTAAAGCATTGTACAGAACAGTGTGGCTAAAGTCACGTTCTCATTAATTTCCCCTTTTATTAGTCTGAGCAGAAACTGCAGCTGCCACTCAGACCTAGCCACCCCCAAGAGAGCATTATGTAAAAAGGTGAGTGTTTTCTTTCATGTCCATGAAATTCCAAGTTGTCTCTGTGTCACATACACTAAGATACAGTACTTTTTAGAGAGATCATTCTGTCCCTGCACTTTATTAGTGATAACCGTTCTCCGGGGTTTGTTTTTTTCTTTCAAAAATACTTATCTGTGCTATTTTGTCTCTTACTAATTTATATTCCCTGAAAGGAGATTCAGTGGCATCTAGTCACGTGTTTCAGTGTACTTTCTGTGAGGATACCAAAATGTAGTTTAGCAGGGACAGGGCCGTACACATCCAAGCAGACAGTCACAATGGCAGGTACCTCCTAATTTTCCGAAGATAAACTCTGTTTCCATGTAAATGATCTGAGCAGTAGTGAAATGGGAAGGCAGCAATAAGAAATGCAAGCAATGCTTTCTGAATAGACTATCTTTTAAGAACCTAACAATGGCCATCATTATACCTTTAATAGGTGCGGCAGCTCCACAGCATGCAAACCTGGAGGGCAGGTGAAAATAAAATACTAATATCTCCTAAAATTAAGCAACAATTTCTGGATACTTGTTTGTATAAAAATGATTGCTTCCTAGAAACTCACCAGAATGCACATAGAAAATAAAATATTTGCAACAAACTTTAAGATAACATTGTGGAAGTCTCTGGGAGAGAAAGATGATTTTTTAAATACTATAATCAGAGGATAACTGTTAGGGTACCAGTTAACTGTCAGCACTGCATGTATTTGTAAACATTCTAAAACAATAAAGTTTATTTTTAGAGCTCTTTCAGTGTCACATTTGTATAAAGTTGAGGAAGATGGGACATACCAATATGCCTACAGGAAACAGAGAAGTTATACAATGTAGATAAGCTCTAGAAACCTGCTGCACAATGGAGTGCCGATAGTTAACAATACTGTTCTGTACGTACAAAAGTCTGGTAAGAGCCGTGGCTGGTGTGGCTCAGTTAGTTGGGCGTCGTCCTGCAAAGTGAAAGGTCACCAGTTCCATTCCCGGTCAGGGCACCTGCCTGGGTTGCAAGTTAGGCCCCCGATTGGAGAAGCAACCAACCAATCAACCAGTGTGAGACATCTCTCACACTGATGTCTCTCTCCCTCTCTTTCTCCCTTTCTTCCCCTCTCTCTAAAAATAAATAAAATCTGTTTAAAATAGCTTAAAATAATTCTTATTAAAAAAAATCTAAGCCCTGGCTGGCATAGCTCAGTGGATTGAGCGCAGGCTGCAAACCAAAGTGTAGCAGGTTCGATTCCCAGTCAGGGTGCATGCCTGGGTTGCAGGCCATGACCCCCAGCAACCGCACACTGATGTTTCTCTCTATCTCCCTCCCTTCCCTCTCTAAAATTAAATAAATAAAATCTTTACAAAAATCTGTTAAGAGGGTAGATCCCATGTTGAAGTGCTCTTGCCACAATAAATCATTTCTGAGATAGACTGGACCACCCACCAATGAAGAAAGGCCATTCAGCCCTGACATAGGACCCACCCAACACCACTAAAAGCCATGGCAACATTTCAACTTGGAGTGGGTGCAAAGGTAGCAATAATTGCAGTGACTTCTTTATAAAACTCCTTTCAAATGAAAGTGTTGTCTGTTAGTGAGGAGAGTGAAAAGATGATGGCACTATAGCATTCACTCTTATTGTCAAATGAATTAAATAGGAAAATGTAATAGTTCCAGTATTACTCAATTTATTTCTAAAAATCATGCTTGCCACTCAGTAATGGAAACCACAATTGGGGCGTTCCTCTCAGACTTCTTGGTGCCTCTTCCACCTCAGTAAATGTGAATATCATCAAAAATGTCTCCTCCAAGTCCTACATATGCTCTACTATGTTTGGATCCATGATTAATTCAAAAATAATGTTTTATTATCTCAACCATCTCAGAAAGGGAGATGGTGAGGATTAAGTGCTTGCTTGAGTTTCCCAAACACACTCAGCAGATAGTCAGCACAGGTCTGCAGACTCAGTACCATTTTAAACTGCAAGAAGAAACATAAAGAAATGGAACCTGTGAGTAATCCCAACACCACTGTTCATGAGTGTGCTGACAGAGACTCCCCAGAATCTGCTGTGTAATGTGTACTAGAGGGAGAGGGTGCACACAGGTACCTGGGCTGCAGAATTCCACAGACACTCTCTGAAGATGATAAACATAAACAGCAAAGCCATGGCCCAGTGGAAGCAATTGCAACAGCGAACAAATGCAGCCATCAGAATGGGACGTCACCTTTTTAACAAAGGCCGGGACATACTGCGTGCTTGCTGCACAGCTGCCATCCAGGCGGTTCATACTGGGAAATGGTCTACTGCCTGTGAATTCCCCAGCCCTTTTACACCCTGTGAGTCTGCTACAGACAAGGTGTTTAACCGTCGGTCTGTTGTACGGAACAGATGTCCTTTTCTTTCTTGCGTGGAAAAAGAAAAATCACAAAAATTCTGAACTAGATGGAACTTAATGGTCTTCTAGTCAAGTTTTTTTAATTTAATTTAAACCCAATCAAAAAAGTCAACAGCTGCTATATAAATAAGCTGATCACTTGCATGAGAAGTTGTACCCCTGTGGCCCTGCCTGGCGTGGCTCAGTGGATTGAGTGCCTGCCTGTGAAACGAAAGGTTCGATCCCCTGTCAGGACACATGCTTGGGTTGTGGGCCCAGTCCACAGATCAATGTTTCCCTCCTTCTCTTTCTCCCTTCCTTCCCCTCTCTCTAAAAATAAATAAATAAAAATTTTAAAACATTACAAAAATTTTATTCTTCTGAATGGATTAATAATTACTGACATAATTCAACATTTCCCCCAAATTAACAAATATATAGGAAAAAAATTTAAAACTCTGTTTCTACTCAACTTTATTTTAAACAAGCATGGAGGGAAATATTTAACCATTTGATGTAAGTTTCTATTGAATATACTCAGTTGCAGCATGAACCATCTCTCACAATGATTATTAACATCGTTTATGAGGTAAAGAGCACATATTCCCACTCATGTTAAAGGGCTTTCAAATTACTTTATGTTAAGTGTTCCTAGTCTCAGTTTGTTAATGCTTCACATTTAACAGTTTTTACACTTACATCATTTAATTACATCTACATAAAAACTAATTTCCTTTGACACATTAAGCTTTAGCGACAGTACAAAATTCATTTCGTACCCAAACATTTAGCCCATACGAGATAAGCAATACTTCCAAATGCTGATACTGAGCCCTCTGTACGTGCGTGTTTGGTGTGTGGGCATGGACAATTTTGCTAAGCTACCCCTCTAGTGCCACTAGTTATGACTTGGAGAATTAACTGTGCTAACCAGCTCCTCTGTCTCATTATGTTCTTAATACGTATTTGAATCAGATAGTCTTCTAAATCTTAATAAGCAATGTGAACTTATCTTCTAGTTCTCATATTCGAACATACTATCTCATTGTGACTGAATACATGTTATTTTAAGGCCCATTAGCTTAGATGGTAGATGTTCAGTCTATATGAAACTAATCACTCTAGGCTCAAAACCAGCTGGGTATCTTACTGAATTTTTTTTATTTTTCTGAGCTGGTTAGAATCTAGTCAATATGATCGGTCTTAAATAGGTATGTTAGCTGCCAGTCTTTCACTGCTTTCTTGGCTAATGTAAACCAAAGTCAGTTTGAATGGTAGCAGAGAAAGCACCTCTAATAAGAAAACATTTCATATAAAGTCACCATTCTGCATTGGGTCCAAAATGCGAGCAACAGAAGTAAGTCTTAAGCCTAAAATTAGTCCTGGAAAAAAAGAAGGAACTGGGTTCTTAAGGAAAGTACTCCATTTGTATGGTGGTGGGTGGGCAGAGATAGTTGAACAGTTAGTTGAATGTGTGTCCCATTCACCCATATTACCTCTATCCAGAGTCCTCTCACTTTGTTAATTTCTTATGTATTATGGTGAGTCTTAAGCTCCATCCCTACCTTCCGATGAAGTGTGCAACACCCAGCTGACTCGAAACAAATGTCACCAACAAGCAAAGGGGAACAATGTTCCTGCCAAACCCGTGTCTCCTAAGAGAAAGTTAAGGAGTGGAAATTTCCCACTGTGGCCCTTGCATGGCTTTATTCCCCACAGCTGTTTCTCCCTGGTCCCTATTACAGACACTTTGGTCTCTGAATATTACCTTCCTACCCCCTTAAAATCAAGATTGTCCAAATAATGACTGCCAATTTGCAAACAATTCCTCTGTACCCAAAACTAGTTGAAATGAACCTCACAGGTGTCCCCGCTACCCCTTAAAGACCATCACACACCCCAAACTTAGTTGCTCCTTCGGAGACTTCCCAAGCCTTGTGTTCCTGAATAAAGGCTTACACTAATGATGCCCTGGTGGATTTCCAGCGTCAGTTCTGAAGGACAGTATTCACTGGGAACAAGCATGCAACATACTCATTTTATTTTAAATGTACACATGCTTCCCCCCATCCACCCATCTTCAAATTTGGAGGGTTTCCCTCAAGTTTTAAAATTTAAAAAGCCTCATATTTGGCATATTAATCACATGTGTTTCTTTATATTATGACATATCTGATTTTCCTATCCCAAATCTACTAAACCCACCTCTTCAGGCTCAATCAGTTTAAATTCCATGCCTCGCCCAGTCCAGGCAATGAAATGAGAATTTGAGGGGTCGTCCAGAAGAGCTACCAAAAACTGCCACAGCTGAAGTGATCCCCGCCGCTGGTATGTGGGTCCTTCCCGATACATTCCTGGCTCTTGTTTGATGTCTCCTAAATTAAAAAAAAATTAACTTTCTATTATTAACAATATAATATTTACATAAATTTACACCAAACCAATGTTAAATAGTTAAACCACAAGTGCTTTATAGGTTTCTATGAAAAATGTTGCCACTAGATATGGATTTAAAACACTTAGAGGGTTGAATAAAAACCAGAAATCTGTTCAAATTTACACACAATTATATATAATAGATAAGGGGCAAAACAAATGAACATAGGTGCAGAATAAACCCATAAATGGCATTTACTTAAACAAAATTTATATTGCTATTTTTTCAATGATTTCTTCAAAAACCATAGCACCTAATCACACTTCTTTGCTTTTACTGTTAGTATCATTACTTGCTGTTCTGAGCAACATTGAAGATAGAGGAATCCATTTTAAGCTCTAGGCATTTTATTTGTAGAAATTAAATTCTGCAAACTATAATTTGTGAATATCTCATTGACCTGCACATGAAAAAATTGCATATTTTATGGCAAATATGTTAACTTGCTACATTTTTACTAAAAGTCCAATTAAAAAATGTAAACACCAGGGCTTCTGGTAAATTTATATATATTTTTTATTTTTTAAATTGTTGTTCAAGTACAGTTGTCTCCAAGCAACATAGGTTTGTTACATTTATTTGACATTCATATATAGTGTAATAATCAATGAAAGATAGTACAGCAATAAAGATGCTACTGTTGAAATGCTTCTGGTATAAATCTGGTCAGATATCTCAGTTTTACCAAAAAACAAAATCAAAAACAAACAAACAAACAAATAAGCAAACAAAAAACTCAGTTCAAGACTACTGACTATTTACTTGTATCTCCTGCTTACTTTCTTTAAAATGTGTGGAATTCGTTACATTGCAGGCCCCATCAGTATATCATGGTTAATGCATGAATTTCTCTTCTCCACTAAACAAACAATTCAGAAACAATATATTCAAGCTCATCTACACACACTAAGTGTGAATTATAAAACAGACCAATAAAACAGACCAAATCACAAGCTTTTTAAAAATCTTTCCTTTGGTCAGTAAACAGAGATACACCCTTAAAATAATTACAGAAAGAACAACACTTTAAAAACCTAAACCAAAGTAAAATTATTGCCAGTAGCTGCTAAAAAATCATGTTGTTTTGGTCTAAGCTAGATAATACAGAAATGTTTCTTCATATTGATTTCAACGACAGTTTTATTTAACAGTTTTTCCTTCTAAGATTTACAAATTCTTCATGGGGACAGGGGACAATTGTGAAAAAGTTGAGCAATTATGCAGACAGTGTGAACCCTGTCAAATTTTATAATATCTAGATTGCTTCTGCCTATAAATGTGACTGATTGTCCTGGCCATGTACAATGAAAATATAACCTTTGGTTGTTCTTTGTTCTTGTTCTCCATTCCCTATAAAATATATTCTCTTACTGTCTTCCAAAAAATGTTTTCTTAGTATAAAATTGAGGAATATTGAAAAGTCAAAGGGAATAATCAAGACAGTTAGTGGCCCTTAACATTATATGACACTGGCCTGTAAGATAGCATAATTCTGTCTATAGTTTTGAGCTATTTTTCTTCCTTATGTGCCCATACTGATTACCAAGATTTCTTCAAATGTTAAGCTCACTAGTACTGAATGAAACTATAAAGGTCATTCCAGGAAGTAAAGGCTTTATGTTTTGTCTCAAGAGAAAAGGTTGTATTTTAAGAATTGTGATGCTCTACTAATGGTTAAAAATAACACAGATCATGCCTCTGAGACTCAAAGCTGAAAACTAACATCTATTGTAAAATAAAGCTACAAAAAGTCCCCTATTAGAGTGTTAACCCCATGACCTTGAATGAATTTAGCAACTTAAAGGAAGGCAAAGGAAACAGATCTTCCCAAGGCTTAGCATCCCTTCTGAGCAGCATAAGACTAGCAAAAACCTGGAGAACAGAGGAGTCTATGAGCCACTAATTGGAGATTGAGAAGCAATGTGAGCATGACTTTGCTGTTTAAATAATGACAATTAAAAACTTCTGAGAGCCACAAAGTCATTACGACCATGATCCCCAAAGTTTGTGCCAGCAGCTAATCAGAAGGCCCCGGCTCGTTTCCTGTTAAACAATCAAAGCAGGAAATATGGAGGCCATTCTGAAGAACCACTAAATCAATTAACTGTTCAGTGTTCACCCAAGCTTCTCCTAGATGCCGACTTCTGCCACCCTTGTCAAGAAAAGAAGATTGTAACACCCCTTTCTAATGTCTGAGACCTCTCACTGCAACAGGGTGTGATAATAAAAAGGTAATGGTTTCCCAACTCCCTTTCAAACAATTACAAAGCAATGCCGCATTTTGGTAAAGAACATCTTCCCTGAGAAAAACAAAAAAGAAGGACTAACAGTCACTAACCAAACGGCAGCTATGTTGGTCCCGTGTTCCATAATGCATCTTTTCATGAACAGTAAGAGGAAAGAGGCCGCATTAGTCATCCGTGCATCCGCAGTAGCATGCTTTCTGTTCTGCTTTGTTAATTATGGGATCAGCTTTCAATAAATCTCGACCAAGCTGCACAAGCTCAGCGGGGCAATGGAAAGCCCCCTCTTACGCTACACAAAGCTCAACAAGAAAGACACTCTAGTGATATCTCTAAAAATGAGATCTCTTAGGGGACAGAAGAAAAAGCTTTTTAATGGAAGAAGGAAAGAGAATTTATAAAAGGTGAAGTTTAGAAAGAGTTGAGTGCATCATAAATGACGTACATATAAATCTTTAAATAGGAACGTTGACTGTTTTCTAGAGAGGTCAGAGTGATCGTTCTGCTCCCACCACAAAAATCACAGCTTCGAAACAGTGCAAAACCTACCATCAAATTTCTCTGGGACAACACAGGTGTCGTCATAAAACTGCCTGGGGCCCTTTTCAAACATACAACCTGTGGGAGAAGATGAGATACCTTTAATCACAATTGAAATGAAGCTGGCCAACAGTTTAAAATGGAATCATTAACACAAAAATTGAGGTAGAAAATAACTGCCATTTTTCAGGTCTGTGACCTTGGACATGTTATTTAACTCCTGTGCCTCAGTTTCCTCATTTATAAAATGGGAATAACAATAAACTGTCTACCTTATAGGTATGTTGTCAGGATTAAATAACTTAATATATAAAAGCTTAGAATAGTGCCTAACATACCACGATACATAAGAGTTGGCTATTAATATTATTACTAGCCCAAGCACAGAGCTCATGTGAACCTGACAACCTAGGATTTAGAACATATCACTTCCTTTTTGTTTTCTTCCAAGTTCTTTGTGATTCAATGAGACAAAAGGGAATCAAAGTGAATTGCTGATATTTACCTTGCATTATTGCCCTGGTAAACTGGAACGGATTTGGTTTAACCCCTTACTTCCTTGGAGACATATCTAAGCTAGCCTCCTCATGTTTTCATTGTCAAGAGCCAAGGCAGTTAAAAAAATTTTTTGAACTTTCCTTTTTTGCCATAAGTCCACAGAAAAAAGTGCAATATAAACTGACAGCTTTACACAATCATTTTCTCTTCCAAATATCCTTGACTGTGGACCTTTATTTAATTGTTGTTTTTAATCACCAGGGAGAAATTTCACAGTCATGATTTTATTTCTCAGATGTACTGGTCTCTATTGAGGGTACATAATTTTAACAGTAGCAACAATAACTGCATTGCACTTGTACGGACTTTTTGAGCTCAAGTATTTTGGATTTACGAGCTCATTCTACTATCTTTTAAACATAGGGATTTACTTCTATTAATAACATTTATACGAAACAACCAATATTAGAGCAAACCTAAAAGGATGCATCTAAGTCATCTCACTAAAAATAAATGCATCACTTACATCACGAACCATGTACACATTTCCAGAAATACTTTAATGTGGATGATATCCAGATTAAAATCATGTATATTCTTTTCTTTGCCCAAGTTAAAGTCTCTTGGGTCAAAGTTTTCCACCATGTTTATCATAAACACATCTACGATAATAAGCCCCTCTCTAATCCTCGTATGTGAATTTCTATTCTTTTTTTTTAAAGGCAAACCATCCATTTTACTATTTTTTTTAAATTTTATTTTAATCATTGTTCAAATACAGTTTTCTCCCTTTTACTCCCAATCCACCGTGAATTTCTATTCTTAATTATTGTCCAAAAATGGAAGACTGAGGATATTTTAAAGCAAATAGAGAGGTGGTTAAAAGTAGGATTACAGTTGTAAGTACACAAAATGTAGAGTTTATTCCTGTATTATTTATTAATTATTGTACATATTATTATATGTATCAATTATTGTGTTGTTTCCATATGAACTACAAACCTACTTTTGCCCACGCACACCTATACATTTAAATCTACTGACTTAGGTCTGTAAAGCAAAACTGAAAATTCCTTGATTATAGATTTCGATAGAGAGCAGTAAATGGGATAATCTATAAAGCACATGTTCTATTTAACAAGGATGTGGTTATTGGCAAAAAAAAAAAAAAAAGGAACACAGAAATCCACTTTTCAGCTATTTATATGCAGATGACTCATGCTAACCAAATACATGATATTCTGACCTGAAAAATCTTCATTTTACTTTAAAAAAGGATAAAACTTTAAAAAATAATGGTTATGGGTACATCAGTATTTTTCTCATAAAACAATGATTAATTGACTGCCTCCTTGGGATGTCTGGTGATTCTGACAAGTATTTACCAAAAAATTCAATAATGGAAAACTTAACTTCTGTTCTGCCGGGATGAGCCAGGAAGCCTTCTTGCCGCATGTAAATGGAGTGGCAGCTAGGCACTTCTGAAAGAGGAGAAACGACATTGGTCACGGCGAGGGCTGCAGCTGAAAACGCGCTGTTATCCGCGGACAGAGTGCAGATGAGAAAGTGACAGAAAGGACTCAGAGTCCCCATGAGGGGAGCTCGTCAGCCCGGTGACCATTGCAGGCAGGGCCCACACACACACACACAAGAAACAGAAGGATGTGGAGCCCATTCTCTTGAGCAGGTTTGGGGATTCAAAGTTGCATCACGTGAATCTTGCTGCGGGCTGGCTCCACCTGCGACCCAATGTGAATGCAATGCTGTCCTTGAAAACCCGCTGTGAGTCCAAATATGTCTCCGACCACTTATGGGCTAAATGTGTATTATCCTGTGGCAAGAGTCAACAAAAACTAATTCCTAGCTACTTCATGACCACTGGATAGAAATTACCATGAAACGATGAAAATTGCTAAATCTTTTAAAATTACTCCAGTCCTTTAGGGTTACTGCTATTTTTTTTTCTCCCCAGATACAAGTATGACTGGCTTTTCCTTTTGTTAAACTCACAGGTCATGTTCAGAACTGAGGTGGCTATAAAGCTGAAACCCAGAAGTTTCATAGCAAACATCATTATTACTCTAAGAGTAAGGCGTTACCTATGTGACAAAATTAACTCATCACTGAGAAAATAAACTTGGTTAATGGTTAAACTTGACTCATACTGACAGCTGTATATTTAATATGTTTAGCAGCTTTGATATGGAGAAAAGGAAAGAAATGTGGATTATGAGACAGATTAAAATTCAAGTCCTTCATTTACTGCTAGTTAAGTTGTATATTTTAGGCACACTATTTTGTGTTGATCTTTCTATAAAATAAAGGGTTGGGTCAGATGTTATCTAAACTCTATTAGAATGACAAGTTCTTTGATTCTGAATATAAAAGTTCACTTACATAATCAGAGGTAGATTCAGGTGAAACCGATGAAGTTTTAAACTCTGGGACTCTGTACTTTCAAGAATCTGTCTCTTCTGAGCTGTGAAACCTACTAATTTCTGTGTATGCAGTTTCATTTTCTTTTCCTTTAAGAATGTTCCCCAAATTTTGTAAGTTTTAGGTCCCACAAACATGGGCCCAACACTGCATATAACATATATAGCTTCTGTAGGAAGGTATAAATACATGTGATCAAGTTAATCCTATCTTCAGTAGGTATTACTAACGTTTAGACAACATTTGAAAACTACATTTATAAAATGCACACAGCAAGTGTGCTACTTAATATAAGAATATGTCCTCTTTTCTACCACTGTAGTGAGGATGTGGCCTCACAAGCAAGAAAGAGCATTTAGACGAATGGGAATCTAAAGACCCTCCTCTCCTTTTAGCTCTCCATCCAAGGCCTTCCACGCCACAGATAATCAGCACCATGTGGCCCAAGTGTCGTCCTTCACCGGTTTGGAATGTTGCATTTTTAAAGCCTATCTCATTTAGTTTTAAATTTGTGTGTGGATGAGTGTCAGCCAAATTACAAGGCATTTTTTTCTTCTCCAAAGTAAAAAAGTTTAGCAAATGTGGTTTTAGCAAAAAAAAAATATATTGGACTATCCGCCATAACAATAACACTTAAAAGTATGTAGAAATCAATAGCTTACCAGTTGAAAACAGTAAAACAAAAAAACACCTCCTTATCAAACATTGTATTACACCATGCCTCCTTTATATAAAGTATTATGTAGTATGCAATTCTGACCCTACAAAAGGCAAAGTTAACCTTGTTTCCTGATATCAGACTTATAATAGGGTGACAATGTAGTTGATCTTCTCGGTTACTAAATAGCAATACATTTTATCCCAACTTTTTAACAAATGTATTCCGATGTAATTTTTAATATTATTTTGATTTATTGCCAGTCACAAAGTCCCTCAAAGCAGCTGAGTCTGGAAGGGACAGTGTTAGAGACGCTGCCATCAGCTCAGCAGCTGCTTAGAGGAAAGCATTTTGTTGTACCAATGTTGACACCCCGCCACAAAATACTTTTACTGACGCTACCCAGCTGGAGTGTGGCTGCACAAACAGCTGGCTGGCTCTGCAGGCAACTAGAGGAAACATATAGGCTAAACCCTATTATATATAAGTGTGTGACTAAATGTAGTCTTTCCTCCCCACAGGAGGAGAAAAGAGGGAAAGAGGAAAAAAACTCAAGCATTTCAGAAAAAAAAAAAAAAACACTATTCAAAGTTGAAGGAACACTTTACAAATGTGCTCTAACATAATACAAAATAAGCATAATCCTGTAAAACTAGACATTTAATATTAGATAAAATTTGATCCATAATTTCATTGATAATCATATAATTGGCTGCTTTCTTGATTCTGGTATACTTACTCTGTAATATTTATTCACCTATAATATTTAAAGTATACTATTTAAAATATAATAAGTTAATGACTTATAAACAAGGCTAAAGCCAAAACCTCTAATACATTTCCAAAGGCCCAATTTGTGATGTAATTTCAAAAAAACCCCAAACAAACAAAAAAGAACACTGAATGGCAGTTTAGGAAAAAAAATCACAAGAATATAACTGTGTTTTTGCCAGTTCTTAATACTATTTATTATACCTTAGAGTGAATAAAATTATCATACAGCTCTTAAAACTGAGATGCTTGGCTGGCATCGTTGAAATCCAGTCTATCTTTAAAATCAGTGTCTATAATATGGTCCGGGGAAGCCTGAAAAATTATGGCTAAGAGGACTTTATTCCCCTAAAGTAACTAAAGTCATGTTATCCTAAAGTGATATCAGTTAATTTATGACTGTCAGAGTAGGTCAGACTCTAATCAAATTGTAGAAACATTTCCAAAGTGATTATTCAATCAAATGACTAACATGGTTAATTAGGAGCCATAAACATTGCTCTGAAGTTCATCAAAGTAATGACTTGCCCAGAAAAATTACTGCTAATTAAATTGCCTGCTGCTTTCATTTCTACCTTATCTAATAAAAAATCCAGCCAATGAAGTTTGGCATTACATTTTAACTTTTGCTAAATGCTCTTCTAAGATCCCAACTAGCTGAGCGGCGACTTCAAAGGCAAATGCTTTGTGGCAGGGAAGGGAGGCACTGCGTATGTATGTATTCGCTTGTATTTTCCTATGGAACAAAACTCACGAAACTCAGCAACAGCCATAAGCTGTAGTTTAACCTGTTCACAAATGTTAAGATGCCTACATTTTTACATTGTCTGAAGATTATACTCTTAGGATCATTAGTATAATACAGTGATTACTAAATGTGTACTTTGTCATCTAATGGACCTGGTGTTTTTTTAAGATTTTATTTTATTTATTTATTTTTAGAGAGAGAAGGGAGGGAGAAAGAGAGAGAGAAACATCAATGTGGGGTTGCTGGGGGCCATGACCTGCAACCTAGGCATGTACCCTGACTGGGAATCGAATCTGCAACACTTTGGTTTGCAGCCCACGCTCAACCCACCGAGCTACGCCAGCCAGGGCTGGACCTGGTTTTGAATCTCAGTTCTGACATTTCAGGGTAATATAACACTCTGTTACTTACTTTAGCATCTGTAACTCTCAACCTCCACATCTGTAAAATGGGAATAACAGTGATACCCTTCAAAGGGTTGTTGGGAGGTCCATATGGGGTAAGTTTTGGGCAAAATTTCACCCAAACCTGCAAATGATGATTATTCAATACATGGTACCTAATACTAATAAAACATCTATTTTTAAGTGAACCTCATAAGTGTTTAAACTAAGTGAACCACAGTCCTTGAACCTGGAAATGGTTACACATCCAAATTATTTTTATACCTTGATTTGCTGTGCTTAATTCACATATCTACAGAGATGGCTGATTTGTTACTCATTAGTGTACTTATTCTATAATAGTCTTCACCAATCTAACTACTAACATGATATTTAAAATATATTGATTTTAAATTCATTGTAAATTTATTATTTACAAGGTTTAAGTGAGAATCTCCATTACATATTAAAAATATTTGGAGGTACAAATTTTGAGCTTCATTTTACAGCATTACTTATTTTAAAAATATTTTTATTGCATTTTTTCCATTACTATTATCCTCCTATACCCTCTGCCACCGCCACCCACCCCACTCACCCTGGCAAACATCACACTATTGACCATGTCCATGAGTTCTTTCTCCTTTTTCTTTTTTTTTTTTCAGAGAGAGACAAGTACTATATGATTTCACTCATATGTGGAATCTAATGAACAAACTGAACCAGCAAAATAGAGACAGATTCATAGATTGGTCAAGTACAGCATTACCTCTTGATACTGGGTACTATTGTAAATAACTTTGGTTTAAAGTTTTAAACTCAATCTGTAAATTACATTATGCAAATTTAATTTAAGACAGAGGATTTTTTAAAATTATTTGAAACTTAGAGATCAAAAAGTTCTACAACATGACATCAGTACTGGGCCAAATCAGCTTGCAGAAACTAAATGGTCGATAATTTGTCACAGATGAGTTTACGGCGATGAAAGCCGATCTCATATGCTGCAAACATGCAAAGCAGACAAACACTGCTGTCATTTGAATGCACTAGTTAGTGTAGGGGAAGTTAAAAAGGATAGTAAACTAACACTCCAAACAGCCTGATTTGATTAGTCTTCATCTGTACTAACATTGTTAACATTCTCTTTAGGCTATGCAGGTATGAAACTAAAAAGTCTGTTTCCTCTTCTCTCAACTTGCATTTTAAAGCTGTGTTGGGAAACATGATACTGATTTGGGAAGCTCTACCAAGCGCTTGACCACGAAGTGCAGTTGTGACTGTGCACGTATAATACTGTTGGGCACTGCCCTGATTTGCTTGTTTGTGGCCCAAAAGTACAGAGTGAAGGTTTCCCTTCAAGGCACAATTTGCCTAAAGTTTCTAGGAGCAAATCAGGCCAGATCAGAGAGGAAATATTTGTCACAGCTATTTGAGATATCCCTATAATGTGCTGAAATTGTTTATTATCAAAGAATATACAAACCAGGATATATTTCAGATTCTAAACTCTGAACTCAGGGGAAAAAACACCTCTTTTCATCTGATGTGTCTGGTTACATTTCTGCAGCAATAATCAGTGTGGTAACTTAAGTTTGTAAGAGTAAATGAGAAATCCCAGCAAACTAGGAATAAGTGTAATGCATTTTAATGAGATTTTGCTTTCATATGTGTGTGAAAAGCAAAGACAGATGGAATATACACTTGATGAACTCTTCGAGGAGGTGATGTGATAAAATCAAGTCCACTAAACTTGTGTATTGTACATTGATGGTGGAGAAAAACTTCACACATTAAATGCCCAGAGCCCAAATGTGTATGTTGACACATATCTCAAATGACTGGGTACTTGGTAAAAACTGAGTGTATTTCATGTGTGCATATATGTGTGTGTATTTCGATGTATATATAAGAGCTTTAACAAGTTTTTCAAAAGCATGTATTCTCTTACCTAAAGAAATAATGTGTTGTATCAAGAACTAATGAATGATGACACCCATCTCATTCAAGATGAGCATTATGGCACAATTTGTCAAAGTTTTATTTGTTACACTTTATACTTTACAGTTTTGTTTGTTTTTCTCATTTCCTGGCGCTCTCACGGTTTCATGTTTAAAACCCAAAGGTTTTCTAGAGTGCATAAATAACATGAGCGTCACGGAGATGCGTTTAAATGCAAATGCATTCACAGACATCCTGGCACAGCGTCCTCTTACTCTGCTTTTCCACTTGTCACAAAAACAGGGTTCATGTAGCTGAGCGAGAAGACTTCATTTTGTGTTTCCTGAAAAGGATGCTATTGGGAGGTAATTTTTTATACCCATGTGATCCCACCATTATAGCTCAAACCTGAAAGTAAACTCCAAAAATAAGGCCCAGGATTAGTATGTGTGGAGTCATTTGAGAAATAAAGAAAGTGTGACACCAAAATAGTCACATTGTATAAGGCCTCTTTGTTGTCAGTCACAAAAGCTTTATGTGAAAATAATAGCTCATGTGCAGAAGTCAGGCAGTTGGACTTGGCTGTGATCTTAGGAGAGTGATGAATTTAGTGTTGCCTTATTCACACTCAGTTGGGATCTTTCTCATTGGGATTTTCAGTAAACGGTGAATATATAAAACCTGCAGAGGTATCTCTTCCACCACAGCTCAGAGGTACTGAACCTACTGTTGACAGAATTGGAAGAAGAGAACTACAGTAGTCTTTATATGCCTACAATAATGTTTGTAAAATCTTTTTAAAAAATAACGCAGTCATCTCCATTCAGGTACTGTTAAAACTTAGACTACATAATGTGAAATAACAGTGTAGAATTTTACTTATAAAAAGAGGTATGGGGGTTATCCTATAGAAATGATGAACAGATTCAAACAAGATTAGTTTCTATGATCTAATAGTCTCACAATTTTATAAGTTTTATAAGCCTGTAAAGGTTTTATTAAGTTAGAGTTAAAAATAATTTTCAAGTGATAGGAAACATAAGCACAATTGTAACTCTGACTGTTTACTAGATATTGATATACTCCAAGAATTAACAGAAGTTTAAAAGAAAATACGAGGAAAGATGACATCAGCTGCCAAAACAGTCCTCAAAAGATTCTAAAGAGGAGGGAGTTTTAATGGTGAGCCTTAATGTCGAAATGTTCACCTTCTAGGAGCTCCATAATTGAAATAAATACGCCGTGGACTGCTCTGTGCTCTCACTTTCCTCTCTCCGTGGTCAACACAATATTCAGGTGGCTTATTCGACTTGCTTTTTACATGCATAATGCTAGTAAAAAGTCCAGTATGACTGTCTCACTATCAGAAGCAACATAATTCTATCATCTCTTGTTTGTCTTGCACAGTGATTGTTTCAATGTTAAGAATATATCTCTTATTTTGTCTTATCTCCACTAGCCCCCAAAATGTATCTGTAAATATGAGATATAATAAAGGCATCTTATTCAAGGACTAGCAGTCTTTGCGGATCTCTCTAGAAGGGAAGATCAAATCGCAACAACAGAGGCCGTTTGTTACTGACTCTGTCCCAGCTCCTATATTAGTCATATTTACAAATGTCATCATATTTAATCCTTACAAAAATCAGAAAAGTATAGTTACTCAGTCCATTTTATAAACAAGAAAAATGAGGACAAAAGAAGTAACAAAATATGCTCAATAGGACATAGAAAGCAGGCATTAGTCCCAGGATTCTGTATAAAATTGCCAGTGTTACACAGAGTGGGTGGTTTTATTTTTCAACGCTAACAAGAAAAATACGTGGATAAGGTGGTGAACAGTGCCAGCCACATACTTGAAAAGGATCATCAGAATGGAACATTCAGAGAGACTTTTCTAAATTTAAAATAATAGTAAATAGATCAAAATAACACGTGCTTGTCAATCCTTCAGTTTTGTTTTATTCTTCACATGTATCTTTCAGTATATATCCTTGCAAGATTTTCCAGAATCAAAAACAATTAACTGGAAAAATCACACAAACACATGATAAAAACAATAGTCTCTAGTTACTCTGACAAAAGTCCCTTGATAAAGGTTTCTATTAAGTTTTTCATATGTAACGTTACAATATTTTATTAAATAAAAAGTCTTCCTTTTTCTCTAAACTATTAAATAGCTAACTCAATTAAGCAGAGAAATCCTTCAAATGTAAAAAAATATAACAATACTCTAAATCTAAAATATATTCTTTTGAAAAATACTATGTACTTTCCCAACTCCTGTTCCCAGTCGTGGAACACACACACACAGGCAGGGAAAGATCCAAATATGCACCTTTAAACTGTCCTATTTAATTCCAAACCTTAGGTACACATACAAAAACAGTTGTATGTTCATTTCACCCACTGGCAATCAGCAGTTCTGGGCCTAAGCTTCCTGGTTGTTTTCTTTAAAAAGAAACTCAACTCTCATACTATAAAAGCACGCTCCCCTCTCCCTTCTAATTCCCCCTTTTCAAGCTAGTACAACTCACAAGCAGATTAGGCCTCCCTTCCCCCTTTCCTGCCTGTAAAATCCAACTTAGACAAACACTGTGTGGCTGAAATGACATATCTGAATGGAATTCAGACCCACCAGTTCCTGTTTATGTTTCTGATTTGAGAATGTTGTCTTCTCATTCACTATACATTAGGAACACTGCAAGGCCATAATAGTGTCGGGTTACATGCAGGCAGGACCAATGAGCATTAATCATTACTTCCAGTCAACTGGCAACAGCAGCAGCTGATGGAACACTACACCCTTCAGCTCTGTATAAATGAACATTCCAGAGAAGGAGAGTGAGTGAGTGTGTGTGTTTCCTTTCAGTCTCCATTTTATGAATGAAACTCCAGGCTCTATAGAGTCCATTCATGTAAGAGAAATGCTTACAGGGCTCTGCCCCTAGGGATCAATCCGTCATGGGTAAAACTGATGTGATTGGTTTAAGACAGCCTTTAGCCTTCCATTACTGACTTAAATGCAGTCCCTGTCCATTTGACCTGTGTTAATGCATAAAGAGTAAATCCAGACCATAATCTCAATTCTCAAATCAAATCACTAGCCAGTGCCACTTACTGTAACTGTAGATTTAGAGCATATTTAAGTATTTCTTAGAAAAACTGATATAGTACACCAGGGTACTGTTTGAGGAGATATGCTATTTTAACTCACAAACGAATGAGGAAAACCCTGAGATACACTAAGCAATAAAAAAACAAAGTTAAATTGGAAGGTCAATCCATGGCCTCTATTATAATAATAAAATCAATTAGGAAGACATCACTGTCACTTTTCACAATTGAAGTATCTAAAAATCAGAGATTAAGTGATCTACTAATCCACAAATCACTGAGTAAAAGAAAATTATCTTTAGATGGTAGAGAAACAGATAAGATGTTAACATTTTCTGAAGAATCAATAGCTCCTTCCTTTAAATTCCCAAGTGATTCTCCACTTGAATTCCTCAAAGCAACAGTTTTAATGTTAGGAGAGGGGGAAAAAAAGTGACCTGAATGTTTCAGGAGAAAATGTGGCCATAAGCAAAGGATGCTCAGTGAATGGGACAGGGTGGTGGCTCCGCAATAGGGAGTGTTAGGGATTAGGTGGAAAAAGCCACAGTTCACAGAAACAAAACCGTCACTGTCCTAGAAATTACTAAATATGATCACACTTAAAAATAGTTTTCAGGAGGAAAGAAAGCTATTTCTGAGCAATTATGGGAATGATTTGTGAAGAGTCAGTCCCATACTGAATACTGTTTAATGTATAGTAAGTTTTATCAGCCATCTGGAACTTGATCCTTGACTACAGAGGCAAGAAAACATTTCTCTTCAAGCGACCTGAAGCCATATGGGGAAACAGTTGCAATCAACAATCCTGGTATATATCTCTAAACTATTTTGCATGAGATCTTTACCATGCCTGTAGAAAAAGGAGTGAAGAGAAACAGGAGAAATGCCTGTGTTTTTGGTTTTAAACCTGCGAAGCACTGTCCACAATAGTGTTATTACAATTTACTATTTATCTTCCAATTTCTAATATCTGGTAAATAAAATGGCAGAGGAGAAAGTTACTACCATATTTTGCAGTTCAAAATTAAAATACTTAACACAGCCTAGTGGGAAGATGATCAAGAACCCTATAATGTAGCATCCAGAGAAAATATGGAACAGAGCAAGGCCAGTAAGCAGTGGACGTACAGTGAATTACTAATTCCTAAATACCATTCTTTTTTCAGAGCTTTAGAAAAACTTCAGTATTCTTTTAGAGATTACTTTCTAAGGTGGTTCAAAGATATGTAAATAAAAATGATGAGATAAGGCAGAATGTTTTCAAGTGTTACATTTCTTATTTTTAAACATTAAAGGCTTCCCTTTTGAAGAGGACAAGCGGCTAGTTTATGGCAGGCCTGGACATCCAAAATAAATATCAGTAGCCTTCGCTTCCACTCCGCTTGTTCCATCTGGCTTTAAGGAGCAGTTTTCAATAGTTTCCTTTTGTAATCAGTGCATTCCTTGTGTTTCTTGAACAACACTTCTGGTTGATTAGGCCTGTGTAACTCAATTGTTCAGAAAGGATGTAAGAGAATTTATTAGGAAATATGTATGAGTTCAATTTCCCTACAATATATTTCTTCTTATAAATAAATAAATAAGAAATCATTTTTAAATATAATACACTGCGATGACAGCATTTCTGAGATATTACTGTAGTAACAGTAGTAGCACTCATAGTAACAATAGTTCAGAGGTGAACTACTGGGTGATTGGAGCCTTCTTGATTCTGTGCCAGTTGAGTCAATTTATTGAGGCCCGAACCCCCAACACACCAAGCACTACTTATTTATACTTCTGTGTAGCTGCAAAAACTAATTATGTTCTTCTTGCTCTGTTATCCACTGATTACATCCTGCAACTTTCGCTTTAGAACCATATTATAGAGCCTACAAGGGGACCCCCGAACAATGCTTACTAGGAGCAACATACAAAAATGCTTTCCTACTTTCCCTACTATATGACTAAAATGAGTACCCACCAACACAGCAAAACACAGAATAGCATTTACAACATAAAAACTTCCTTTCCTGCAATTTCAGAAAGCCACGGCTATTTAACTCTCCTGACTAAAGTGTCAGCTTGTGCCTCTGTGAGTACCAGATAAACTGGTCAGCTCTGACAAATGAAAAGTTAAATGTATTCCGAGTTTTCACATGTTTAACATGAGGTAAATATTTTTTTCAGTATTTATTCCATCATTTCTCTGCCTATATAAAATTTTCAACATTCTAAGGACAGATAATTGTTCTTAAAATTTAAAGCTTTGTCTATTGGCCTTCATCAAAGTCCCAAGGGGATAAAGAAGTACCTGACAAACATGGGAGGGGTGGCATGCGTGAAAAATAAATAAATTTAAAAAAGGAGGATAAAGCCCTGGCTGGTGTGGCTCAGTGGACTGAGCGTGGGCCTGCACACCTCAGGGTCACTGGTTTCGATTCCTAGTTAGGGCATTTGCCTGGGTTATGGGCCAGGTCCCCATTTAGGGGGTGTGCGAGAGGCAACCACACACTGATGTTTCTCTCCCTCTCTTTCCCCCTCCTTTCCCCTCTCTAAAAATAAATAAATAAAAGATTTTTTAAAAAGTAAAATAAAATAAAAATAGAACATAGAAAAGGCCCATCTTATTTTTCCAAATGTAAACTTTTTTTTTCTCTTATATATATTACAGTCCCTCTTTCTGGTGAAAATGGACTCACTTGCAAAAATTTGAAGATGACTGTTTCATTTCAATTTTAAGCCATGAAGCCATATCAGAGGTTTTCACAAAGAGCGAAGTCCAATAAGAAGGCTCTGACAAACTTGAAGTTCATTTGATCACAGAATGTAAGATATGGATGGGCCATTAATTTTCCATCTTTCCTTGTAATTATTCAGCATTCTCCAGATGATAATCTCAACTCTCGTGTATGGTATATATATTTTAAAAATATATAATGTATTTTAAGTCTAAATATCACTTGAGGCCCTATATTTCCCCACCTGACCTCAGTGAGCACCTGACAGAATAAATGTGAGTGCTGTGGAATGCGAAACACACATGCAGGCTGGGAGGAACATACCTTCGGTCACATTACAGACACTTTTCATTGCCCTGGGTAATGCAGAGCTTTTCAAAAACATAGAAAAATATTTGGTCCAAAAATTAGAGAAAAGGATCAATAATATATGTAACTAATTATGGATTAAAGTGCTTTATTTTAGACAATTACCTAGAAAGAGACTGTGAACAGCACACTAAACTAAGAATAAGAAAGCCGTGGTTCTGGTTTTGGCTGTTCCATGCATCGGGCTGTGCAACCGATGCTAAGTTAACTTGGATGAGCCTGTGACATAGTATCTGTTCAACAGGGACAAGGAGAAGGGTTATAAACTAGGTAACCTCTGAGAGTTCATGAGTTTGAAAGTTAATATTTCTATGAAACAACAGTTTGTGTCAATTTCCCAGTGTAAAATAGTGCTAACAACATTTGCCACCACATAAATAGTATATGTCCTTAGAGTAAAAAGACACCTCATCAGTACCAACAGGAGTGGCCCAATAAACACGCTTCAAAACTACAGAAATAAGCTCTGGCTGGCGTAGCTCAGTGGACTGAGTGCGGGTTGCGAACCAAAGTGTCACAGGTTCGATTCCCAGTCAGGGTACATGCCTGGGTTGCAGGCCATGACCCCCAGCAACTTCACATTGATGTTTCTCTCTCTTTCTCCTTCCCTTCCCTCTCTAAACAAATAATAATAAAAATAAATAAAATCTTTAAAAAAAACTACAGAAATATTTTCTTCTGGAAACATGTCAGTTTTCCCCACCCCCGCTCCTTCTTCCTCCTCCCCCACAATGGAAGCTCACACTGTGCGCTTTCCCCAATTTTCTCATTTCCGAGACCTTCTCCTTGTCCCTGAAAGTTCTCCTTCCCAGTCTTCCTCCCTGCTCTTGGGTTATTACTCTAATTTAAAAGATGCCTCCAAGTCATGAAACTTCAGTTGCATTTGCCCATTGGGCCACCCTTTAAAAATACGTCCCCAAGCTAACAAAAGAAAAAAAATTAAACACAAAAAACAACCAACCAACTAACACAACTCTAACAAAATGTGATCAATATCTAAAACAGCTGCCTCACTGGGCATTCTGAACTGGCAAAAACTCATAGGCAGGCATGAAAATGGGAAAATAACTATGATTCTATGAAAACGGACACTGTATAGGACACTTCAAATGAAACACCCAACACACATTCAACCCCTTTTATGTAGTCAGTTGGCCTTCAGGGAAGGAAGAAAAAATCACATAGGATTCAGAAAAAAACAGCCAACCAACAATAAATTTGTATATTGCTTTGTGCAGCATGATTAGGCTAGAGATTAATGGAAGGGAAACAATAAAACATATACTCAAACTATTTAGAATTTAATAAAATATGATGATTACATTGTACTGGTTCACCAATTGGCCCTAATATCAATTTATCTCCTCAGTATCTTCTAATCTGAGTTCTTTTTTCTTTTTTCCTGAATAAAAACTTCTACTCCATTAATATTTTGCATTTTTAGCTTAAATATTCTTCAGTTAAAATTGCATTCCTGTAATTATAATTACAACTAATAGACCTTCCATTTCCCATGTCATAATTAATGTCAGGCTTTATTAGAAGTATAATCATGCAGCCTTTTCACTTATAAAGCTTCTTTTATTTTCACAACATTTACGTTCTACTGATTAAGCAATGAAGAGTTCCAGAGGCCTACTGAAAGGACAACCTTTGATCGCAGATGCTGAGTAAACCGACTTAAAACATTTTTACATTGTTTTTAAATCACATAAAATATTCTCTAATGTGCAATTTGTTCCACATCAATAAGTGAACCAAGAAATCAATGATTCAGTGATAAATACATTAGATTTCCAATAAGGGTCATGTAATGTGCTCTCAGCAAGGATGAAATCTGAAGATCATACTGATTGACCACAATATATGACGCATACAGATGTGTCAACTTAGTTGCAGCAATTTAGTGGCCAGCAAAATACATTGATATCCACTGATTAATTTTTCATAGGCCCTGGTTACACTGTTGCTACAGTTCTTTTAGACTACATCCAGAAAATACAACTTTGCTAGTCAACTATTAAATCAAAACGGAACTGTGTCCTGCTGGCAATATTGAAATAAATCAAAGGTACTGTAGGGCTTTAGCAATTTGAAATGCATTTTAGAGGGTAGAAAGTAACATAAATTCACTGCTACTCAAATATTAAACATGCATTTTGCATGTCATTTACCAGGTCTATGTAACACTTACAAGAGATGAGCTTATATATCTTTAAAATAGGGTACTGGACTGTTGTGGACTGTATGATTGTGTCCTCCAAAATTCATTGTGGAAGCCACACTACCTAATGTGACTGTATTTTGAGGTGTAGCCTGTGCAAGTAATTAGGGTTAGATTAGCTCATGAGGGTGGGGCACCCATGGTGGGATTAGTGTCCTTACAAGAAGAGAAAGAGAGACCAGAACTCACTCACGACCTCTCTCCTCCATGTGAGGACACAATGAGAAAGTGTCCATCTGCAAGCCAGGAAGAGGGGCTTCACCAGGAACTGAATCTGCTAGCACCTTGACCTTGGACTTACTGGCCTGCAGAGCTGCTGGAAATAGATGTCTGTTTTTTAAGCTTCCCAGTCCTTGGTCTCCATCAATGGTATTTTAGTGCAACAGCCTGAACTAAGACATGGACTGTGCTTTTTAGGCTTAAGTGACTGACTCTGTGATTTTGAGGGTCAGAGAGTTTCTGACTCTGAAGTTCATATCACTTATGGCCCATAAATAATGCAATTAAATTTCATAGCACCAGCTCCCATTTTTGCCCTCGCTGGATTATTTAAAGTGCTTTCTTGCTTGGTTCACATCTTCTCAAGGAACATCACACATCCTCAACACCATGGTACATATAATTTCATATGTGGTATAAATGAGAAGATTTTATATGTAATCTCCACAAAATCAAGAAAATGGTTTCAATATTCATCTTGCTGGGATTATACATATAAAACCATTTCTACAACACACAAAGAAACTCTTTAAATGCTATGCTCTTCGACTGCTTTTGAACCAATTATCTGAGCTATTTTATGATTTCCATATAAAGATTCTTGGAATTATGGTGAACTAAAAAAACTATGCAACAAATTAAAATGTCATTTGGAGAATAAGGATAACATCAGTTAACAGGATTGGAAATTGATAAAGAAAAATAAATCTTCCCTATAGTAAAGTCCATTGTGTTGCAGGGTTCTTAACTATGGATGTAAATCATGGACGATTATAAAAGGTTCTGAACTGAACCCATTACAGAACACTTTCAGATAGCCTCCAAATTATAGGGCCTGGGGCAATTCAAATAAAGGGCCTTAACCATATGTTTAATTTTTTTTAAAATTATAAACTAACTGATAAATAAGCACCCCTATGTTCACTGCAGCATTATTTACAATCACCAAGATATGGAAGCAGCCCAAATGTCCATGAGTAGATGAATAGATAAAACAACTATGGGACATTTACACAATGGAATACTACTTGGCTATAAAAAAAGAGTTACTTTTATCCTTTACAACAGTATGGATGGAACTGGAGAACCTTATGCTAAGTGAAATAAGAAAGTCAGAGAAAGACAAATACCATATGATTTCACTCATATGTGGAATTTAATGAACAAACTGAACTAACAAGCAAAATAAAGACAGGCTCATAAATAGCAAGATGAAAGCTAAGGGTAAGGAAGGAAGGAAGGGGTAGAGGGATTGAGCAAAAAAGAAAAAAGACTCATGGGCATAGACAACAATGAGGTAATTGCAGGGGGTAGGGATATAAGGGGATTAAACGGTAATGAAAAAATACAATAAAAATTATTAAATAAAAAAATGGGGACATAAAAATAAAATAAATATATTCTCTCCTACCATTTATATATACACACACACACACACACACACACACACACACACACATACCACCATAACAACCTGAAGAAACAGGTCAAATCTAGAACTTGAGAAATTTCTAAGATTAGCCCTGGAATAGGATGGTGTGGAGCCAGCCTCTAAGACCTCAAATCCCAGCTCACCCCACTTCTTGCCTCTCTTCCTACCCCTCAAGCCCACATTGTGCATCAAACACCATGGGACCTCCCATGTAAGCATACATGTGAGCTGCACACAAGCTCCATCCTCAAACTCCTACAAACATGCTGCAGGGAAAACAAAGTCAGTCAGGCTCCCCCACCCGGAATTCCGGGCAACTGACGCTTGGCAGTGTTCGTGTGGCTTTGAGAAGGGGCCCGCATGTGTAGAATGAAGCTCTGTCATATAACCTGAAGGTCAGTATTGCCACCCTGCCAGCTTTGTGTGCACTTAGTATATAGGGGAGTCGGGACTTCCTCGCAGTGACAGGTGGGGCAACACAAGGGGTGCGTGGACCGCCCCACCCCAGAATAAAGGCATGTCAGAAACCCAACAGCTCCACCAATTTTCTTCCATCTGCCTGAATCCCTTGTGAATCTGTCTGGCCTTGAAAGGCTGCAAGACAGATACCTCTTGGCTACCTCCTTAGTCCTGGGGATACACACACAGGAGCAGTGAGCTCTGCCTTAAGAAAACTGGACTTGGGAGGGCTAGATGGGCAGAGAATTCATGGGTCTCAGGTAGATAATGCACCACCCAGAGGTGGAGGCATGGCCTCTGAATGGGCAGCTCTTCTTTTAAATTTCTTGCCCAGCGAGGAAGTATGGCCAGAGGCAGAGGGAGCTCTCAGCATAGGGTTCCCTCTCGCCACACTTTTAAGGGCGGTTTATAACAAAGCAAGTAATTTTATGCAAGTTGGAAACTCAAGACCCAGAGACAAGTTTCTTTCCTCAAGTAGAACTGATAGGAAAACTCAGCAGTGATTCCTAGAGAAGCAATAGTCCCTTCATAAGGAACATCCACAACTTTGCATCCAAACAAAAGGCAGTTACATCGTTTTAAAACATTTCCAGTCTACAACCATCTACTGACCTCTGACCTCGGGTACCATGTTAATAATATTTTACAAATACATGATGCCCATCTTATAAGCATTAGCTTTGATTTCATTCTTAAAAATTTTTTCCTGATGTCTGAAAAGCAGATGGCCTCATTTTGAGATTATAACAGGAGAAACTAAGCACAAATGAGTTAAATAATTCCTCTAAGGTCTGAAGGTCAAATTTGGTGGTAACATCTGCAAAAGATTTCAATGCTCCTTACTTTTAGGAAAATCCCTTCTCTATCTTGATACACTACTCCATGAGGCCTTTCTGCTCCAGTGACACAAGCTAAACTCTATGATTAAACCATAAATCTGTACTTTTGTATTCCACTCCTAGTGAGTAAGAATCTTTAATTCTGGACTCTTGGAATCTTGCCACCGACAATGAAAAAACAAACAAATAGTTATAAGCAGTAAGTGACCCAGGACAGAGGCACATCACTTTCTGCAAACACTTATTAAATAGTGCTGTAGTAGAAAATGGAAAAAAAATAGCCCAGAATTCAGAAAAGAATGACAAGGTTACTTACTCTTTTGGGCTCAGAGTGTGTCTAATATTATAGAGTGTACCCTTCTTTGGACTGGTTCCATATCTACACACTATTTTAACCATCAGCTCATGACAAAATTCCCCACCCTTCACACACACAGAAAGATTCAAAGAAGGGATAACATCAGAAAGATTCCACCAACACAAAAAATGTCAGGAGCTGCCGAGTTTGATGCCACCGCTAATCAAAGTGACAAGCCAGTGAAAAGAAGTCTTAAATATAACTTAAAACATGGGCCTACCTGAATCATATGCAAAGTCTCTGGGTTCCTGTTTAATCATCAGAGGAGGGGGGAAGCTTTGACTGGGCGCACCACCAACCATGGTGCTGTGTTCATACACTGGGTCATGGTACTCCTGCTTAAAGCCTTGAGGTGGGAAGGGGATGTTGGGCTCAGACATCTGCCGTTGGTACATGGGACGTCCTTCCCTTGGCATTGTCGGCAAAGGAGGAAAGGAGTTACAGGGTTCAGAAAGCTGGCGGCGAAATCTGGGAAATAAGAGAACATGTTTCATATAAAACAATAAATACTCTTTGAAATACTGGTACAATTTTTTAACTGTTTAATCAATATGACAATCCAAATGACTCAAAGTGTAAATCTGTAACAACGGCTAGATTTCTCCTTCCTGGGTCAGTAGCTCTGTGCTTTTTAATCATAATGTGATGGGTAATCTCCTTCTAATTAGTCCCTTGAAGCATCATTTTGATACAATACAATAAGATACAGGTGTGCTTTGAGACGGGCTAGGAGAATGATACACTATTTTGAGGGAATGTTACAGTAAAAGTGCCCAATTCAAAATCAGTTGGATCATTTTCCAAGTTTCCATAGTAAGAGGATCTCAAATAATTATATACTAGGCAGAAATGAAAGAATCTGATTTCAGCCTGTATTCTATCTTTTAATTCTGCACCAAACTAATCCATAGCAAACAAACAAACAAAAAAAACCCCTACCTAATAAGTTACTAAGGAAGCAAGAGAACAGGCAGGGCTCTCAAATCTCCAACAACATTCTAAATAGCTTTCTATTCCAGTGTTAAATAAAATTAGGAAATGTAGAGACTCATCCAAGCTGGTTTTTAAAAGACCATCTCTTTACTGTCCACCAGAAATGTACAACAGAATGGTTTCCAATAGATTCATACAAAATCTCAGGTTGATAAAAATAAGCATAAAAGATACAGCAGAGTTCCAAAGATGGAAATAACATGGTGTCTTGCATATTTAGGACAGGTTGTGCTGTTGGGTCATGGGGAAGTCTGAGGAAGTCCTTAGCAGAATGTTGAGAGCGAATCTCTGCTCCTTTCTCCTTAGTTATGCCCCAGAACGACTGGCTAATCACGTAATCGTTCAGTTCTGCGTTTCTCATCCATAATATCATTGACCCACCACAAAGATGTGGATTAATTAAAGATTTAAAAGTGCTCTAAAAATGCCCAGGAGTGCTTAAAAATAACCTATTCAACATTACTATGAGCAAATAGAAGCCTATTAACTCCCTTCTTCCCCAACCCCCTCGCCCCACTAAAAGCATTCCAGAGACCTTAATTTGGAAAGTTAACATTTAATTTTGGTAACATTAAATGAAAATAAGGTAAAAGCTAAAGAACTGTAAAGTAGCTGCCTTAGCATTTTCTGAGAACACTCCACCCAGTGATTTAACTCCAGCCTCCCTGGCTGCCCTGGAAACTACTGGAATTCCACCTACACCTGCAGACAATAAACTGAAGAAACTCCAATACTGCGAAAACAGCTAGGCTGACTGGCACCGCATTCATTTCCCTTCCCTTGCATATTTCATTAGCCAAAAAAAGAAACAGAAATTATCATTAAGAACTGTCAAGGAGTGAATCAGAAAATTGTAACTTGAAGTTAAAATAAGAAACCAGCTCACTTGTGAAGCCTTAAAAGGAGGTTAATAGTACTTGCATTAAAATCTTGGTTAAGGAATCAAGCCATTTGTTTTTAGGAATCCACCTGACTTCAGTTGGTCCTTTCTGAGGACCACGATGTATATTAAACACACACACTTCACAGGAAACTACAAGTTTTTGGCGCCATCCTTATGAGCTGCTGACCTGCTGTAAAGAGAAAGTGACTCAAGGAGCTCCTGGAGAGCGTTAACAGGGAAGGATGCTGATGAACTCTTGGATGAGGAAAAAAAAAAAAAACGGCCTAGGAGGGGTGGAAAACGTTGAGAAAGAGAGACTGGGCTCCTTCACCACAGGTGCAGAAACAAGTGCCAGAGGGCTGGCCTGCGGAGCAGAATGAGCCTCAGGAAAGGAAGGCAGGGTGCAGCCCAGCTGGCCCCACGGCCTTCCCAGAGTGAGGTGGGGTGCCCAGGCTGGAGGGGGCTGGAGGGGAAAGGATCTGTTCCCAGAGCAAATTTGCCATTTATAACTGAGGGACTGTCATTTGTTGGCTAGAGCCCTTCAAGAAATCCTCCTCAGAAACATAAGGCCTCAGAGATTTTCCTGGGAATGGCCAGCTGGTACTGTCCTCAAAACACAATGGGGGGGCAATGGGAAAAGACCCTGAGCTTCCCTCTTACAGTTCCGGACCGGCTGTTCTCAGTCTCAGGTATTTGACTTCAAGTAGAGAAACTAAAATGGATTTGGCCACAACATTTCAAGTTAGGTCACCTAAAAACAGGCACACTGCTTGTTCCCCAGTCACCTTCCAGAAGAAATAACGATTCTGCACAAAGAGCCAACTATACAATCTAGAATTCCGGCACTCATTGGAGAGCAAGAGACTCAGGTGTCAAGAACTCGGGGAAACCACCAGAAGTGGGCAAAAGAAAACTTGCTTCTTCTTTTCACTCCTTCCCCCCTTTCAGCCCTGCACAATGTGAATGTGTTTAAATGGCCCACCCTGCAATGAGATGTCTTTCATCTGTGTTTATGAAACTGTTTACACAGATGCGCATACCACTGCATGCTGACAAGGTCTCAAGTCTATCGGTGAGGAGGGAAAGAGCACTTAGTGATGGAAGCAAAGGTAGAAATGATACAGCCTAGGTTCCACACTGGAAAGAATGCCTTCATCTTATCCCTTCACACCAAAACAGTTTTACCAAATTTGAGATTACTGAAGTTGCATTTTCAGCAAGTTGCCAGTGGCCCCTCTTCTGGTTCCCTCTGCTGCTCTAGATGATGCCTTTGGCTGAGCTGTTTTTATAACGGTTTGTCAGAGACAGTTTGCCCTGGCTTTTGTTTAAATTTTCAGAAATTCTGTGAGTCCATTGTGAAAGACAGCCATTAAGAAGTAAATTACGTAAAATTATCATTTTAAAAAGTTATATTAAGAACAAAGGCTATTACTACTCAAAACTCACAGCTTTCTCATTATTATACTATACCTATTAATTATGCTCTTGAGGTTATGACTATAGTATCTATATGATAGAAAATACTATAGAATTTAGTGTGACTGCACATCTCTTTCCAATTCCACGTTCAAGGTTGCCACGCTGATAGCTTGAAATCACAGCCTTGGTGGGGATATTAATATCTCAGATTCATCAGAGGTATACAGATTGGGTCTTCTGGATTTTCTCCCATAGAGCCTGTTGTTCGACATTTACCAGCCCGCCCACCACTGGCTCTATATAAGTACAAGGTAGAAGGGGAAAGAAGAAGGCCATATATAATCAACCTGTGTGTTAAGTCAGATAATTAAGACCTCTAAAAGTATCCCAATTATTTTATTTAAAAGTAAGTTACTCATCTCTAGGAATCAAGAGTTAGTCACCACAGCATCCCTCCTAGCTCCATGCTCCGGTTCTTGCCTTGTTTCTTTTTACGTAATAATAATTTGGTTTCTATCTCTTTTAACTTTACATTCTCATGTCCAGGGTCATGCATCTAGTGACATTAAATATTCATCACATGGAAAAGATGAATGGTTTTAATCAAATATGTTGTATTCTGCAAAACTGTGTACAGCTATGCCATTCACTCTAAGGTGAAAAACCTAATTCCATAAGCCACCTACTAAAATTAGTCTTCTAACTTCATAGAACAAGTACACACATATGCTCATGAAAAACGGGATGATCTGATTCAAAGTGTAAGTTGAAGCAATTTAATTCAGGCAAAGTGAAAGAAAAATGTTCAAATGTCAGTATATAGATTAATTTCCCACTTCAGCAACAAATTTAAATGTTTATAAAATCACCATTTAGAAATGACCTTCTCCACAATTTGTAACTACAGATAGGGCAAGCTCTTTCTAAAAATATTTTGCTCGGATGTGCAAAATTAATATGGTCACTTTAAATCTACTATAGGTCTTAGGAGTTGGCAATAGAATTTCTTCCAAGAACAACAAAAACTTTTTATTTACAAAAACCAGTATTTGCAGTATACCTGTGGTCCATGGGGTATCTGCTGTCTTGCATGGGCTGTGATGGAGGGAGGTGAGCTGGGAAGGCGTGGTCAGGTTTCGGAGTGTGAGTTGAGTTTGGAGATGCATGATGTAGTGGGGACACAGGAGTGCTGGAAGGGGTGGGGGGGTTGGAGGGCCTCATTCCCACTTGTGGCTTCTGATCATAGGCACTACCCAAGGAACAAAAAAGAGAGAGAAAGAATATTTATTTCTTTGTAGCAATTAAAAAAAATATTCCAACCTAAGGAAACAAAAGAAAAATTTAGGCTTAAGTCATAAGGAAGTTAGAATTTTATGCCTTTGGTGTCTGAATTCTAGAACATGTAATCTTCAAAAATTCCACACACTTAAAGAGAAATGGGATAAAATTAGTAAGTTGGTAACAGCATAAATACAAAACATATATTTTAAATACATATACAAACAACTTAATATAAGAAAAGCACTGCCTATGAAAGCGGTGGCGTCACTTCCATCTATCCTTGATATGTCTCCTTGAGCAAGTTTCAGAGATCTTTTCTACATCATTGAATTTTCTCATATTATAATTCACATTGCATTAGATTTTAGAACAAGAACATCAGTATAAGATGAAAACCATACCTGGCTTGACTTTATTAGTGGTGGAATTTTAAGAAGGCAATGCTTTTGCTCTATTTTCATTTTGTATGTATAATAAATGGTGCTTGGCATTAACTTCTTCACATAGGATAATAAAGATTAATGAGGCAAATTAAAATCTCTCTGATATATTTGAACTTTCTTGGAGCATAAGTACAAAATAATTTTCTTAAGAACAAAATCCTATCGTCATAGACTAACTTGTACTAACTTGTAAACACTCACAGAGGAATGAAGGAGCGAGCTTCCTCATGAATCCCAGCTGACTCCCTACGTGTATGTTTAGAGAATGTGCTTTAACTAAATTTTGTGATCTAAAACATATTTTACAAAAACCAAATTTTACTTAAATTCACAGATAACAATGGCATTTCTAGGTTAAAATACTGTATTTCTTTTTTTATTTTTTATGTCTTTTTTAAAATTTATTTATTTATTTATTTATTTTTTAGAGAGGGAAGGGAGGGAGAAAGAGAGAGAGAGAGAGAAGCATCAATGTGTGGTTGCTGGGGGTCATGGCCTGCAACCCAGGCACGTACCCTGTCTGGGAATCGAACCTGCGACACTTTGGTTTGCAGCCTGTGCTCAATCCACTGAGCTACGCCAGCCAGGGCTAAAATATTGTATTTCTTTATAAAATAAAAAGAGTTCATCAATATCTATGTTTTTCCTTTAAAAAAGAAACATTTCTTTTTGCATTGACTTATGTAATAATTTATTCTGTTTCTCCATCTATATTACATCCAATGTAAAAATACAGAATTGAAGGAGTATATGCTGTGTAAGTCTACTCTTGCCTTAAAGTATAGTTAATGGCGATCATTATGTTTGGTTCTATTTCTTTTCTTTACCAATATTTCTAAATGAGAATATACTTCTATAAAATGATTTGTCTAATTCATTCTCATGTAAAAAGAAAAAAAAATACATCCTCTGCCCTAGGATAATACCCTTTTCCCCATGAAATGTTGTCTTTATAGTTTGTATAGAGAAGGAGGCTCCAGAATTTTATCCATATATCACTGTGGGAGTTATTGATCCCCAGAAAAACATCTCAAAATATTTAGGCAATTCCTTTACTGTTAATGTATGGACATTAGTTATGCCATATAAAACAGTGGCTGTTTTAAAGCCACACTGCTGGTCAATGCTGAGATCCAATGACAGTTCTGTATCTATTTGGTTCATTAATTAAACCTTCTTCAACATTAAATACTTATTCTGTGAACACATAACACTCTTAAGCAGGAAATAAAAAAAACTAAAAACATTATAAAATGAAACTTGGATCAATATTTTTTTTATCTAAACCAAGTATGCTTTAATAGCTTTGACAAGAGATCTTGGTAGTTTTAATTAAACGGACCCATAATTTCAAGGCTCTGATGACCTCCCAGAAAAGTAAATATAAAAAGACAAGTTTGAGTTTGCAAGAAAACACAGTAATAGAACGTGCAAGCATTGGTCAGCTGATGAGAGACTGCACAGCTCTAAGTTTCTTGAGTCTTATACTCTGTATTAAGTAGTAAAGATATGAGAAAATATAAAATCCATTTGGATCACAATGTATTATGAATTTGAATCAACATAACTTATAAAACTGCAAATATCTATAATCCCTTTCCAAGCTTCCAAACTAACTCCTTTTAAGAACTAAGTTTCTACTGTAATTGAGAGTAATAGTATTCAATATACAGAGCCAACTTCTTCCTTATACAATTAGAGTCCAACATGAAAAGTAGCAGAAGGCAATTTGCTAAGAAGGGTTTTTAATGAACATATGTGTTATCAAATTTTCTAACAAATGAACAATGTACTTTTATTGCTCCACCCTTTATTATCATCAGAAGGAACAACTGGCTTTTTAATAGATAATAGCCTCTGCTAAGCCTTATAAAATTCTAACTTTATTGCGATTGTCCATGAACGCATCTTATAGATCATCTACAAAGCCTGTCAGATAACTAATGTACTGCTGAGACATGCCAAATGTTTCATTTTTTCCCTACAAACTCCATCTAAAGTGCATAATGCATTCATTCTAATGAGAACTTTCAACAGCTGCTCAGGCCAAGTACGACCCACTTTTTAAGTCCAGATGCTTCACTCAGTAGAAAGGCAACCAATAGTGTGGATGAAAATTATTGCTTTAACATCATTCAGAAAGTGTATGATTGAATGAATGGTAAACGGGTTTCTGGAGTTCTTCTAAACACATTACCTAATTAGCTTGCTATATGGTGACGATATAAAACTCTTATAAAGTTTGTCCTGAGACTTTAAGTTAGATTCTGGACTTTTTATTTCAGTAAGCATGATCCTCTCTACACATACACCTGGTTACTTTACCTGACATTGTACAGGCACTTTTCTCCATAGCTGAATTTAAAGGGCTGCTCTTGACTGCAGGCAGAGCCGAGTTCTGAACATGGGCTGTGGGGTTCTTTCTTGATTTTCAGTGGTAGGCCATGAAAAGCCACTAGAAAATAAAAAAAAAAAAATACCCCCAAAATGAAATGCAGTTAAAATTAAGTATATTATTTGCTGCTTTACTTCTCTTGTTTAAAATGTCACTAACATTCATATTAACCTATGTACATAAGAAAAGTCACATTTGATGACTAGCATGAAAGGAAAGACTCTGAGTATCTCTGTATCTTCCTTTTCTGTTTATGATCTAACAAAATACATGCTTGAACCCTCATTACTTGAAGTGAATCACTTGTAGTTTGCTTAGCTGGTATTAATAATAGAAGCTCAGTTCTCAGAAAAGTATGTTTTGAAAACATTTCAGAAAGATTTTCAATGATTAAAACAGAAAAAAATACAACAGGATTAACTGAAAACTAGAACACCAAAAATTAAAAAAAAAATAGCTGAAGGCTGAAACATAATTCTAAGTATTACTGGGAGAAAAACATCTCAAATCCATCAATAGTAATAGAATGACAACTAGATTATAAGAAAAAATCTAGGTGCAGGTGCACTGGAAACTGATGACAATTTGGAGAAAAATTGCAACATCTAAGAAGGCAATGCTCATCTATAAAACAGAGAAAAAAGCACCTGCCTATCTACTTACCACAACTGTGAGGATGAAATATGAAAAATGTGTCAGTTATTTGTCACATGTAACATACCATAAAACAATTATTCTCAATCACGTTTTCCCTTTTCATATGACTTAATATATGGTTATACTTATAGTCATTAATTCTTAATATAATACAATATAAAATATGAAGGCTTAAAGACAAGCATATTTGAAGGGAATCATAACTTTAAAAACAAATAAATAATACTATGCACTTTTTTATTATATAAGAAATTGAAAAAAATCTGTTAAGCAATCCTGTAAGAATAGTTGAAGTTTTAGTTTAAATGAAAAATTGGTAAAAATATGGAAATAATAGACATGAGAACGGATTTTGTCTTCCGGTACAATATGCACACATATGAATAACCAGGATAAACAAAAGGAGAGCGCACGTTCTGAAGGTTTTAACCATGATAAACACTGGAGTTAAGCCACAAAAGATTGAGTCTGTGTTCCATAAAGATATGACAGGAGAAAAATCCTTGTTGTTTTAGATACCATTCAATCTTAATTATGACATCATGGCAGTATAAACTTGTACTAGTTTGAATGTCAAATATAATTTCAATATAAGCATTTGAGACCAAGAACTACCAAACTATAGAAAAATAAATAATATTTGTTTGCACATGTGTATCATTTTGACAAAATTGTTCATGTTACTCAGGACCCTTCTGAAACATCACAGAAAATAAATTTGCCAAAGAAAAAAATTTCGCCTAAATTAGTTGACGAAGGAAAATATAATAAACGATAATAAAATAATCTCACTGGGTGGTCTATTTCAAAGTGTTTTCTTGATGTAGCACGTGTTTGCTGCGTATACTGAAAGCAGAGACTAGAAACAAAGGAGAAATTATATGCTACTTCCTATGGCAAGGGTGCTCACGCTCATTAGCTTTACCAAGTCAGAAAGTTATAATTTATTAACCACTCAGGTGAAAGAGATTTAAGAACCTCAAATACCAATTATAATATAAAGAAGGACTTGCTAGGATTTCGATTTGAACAATCAACTAGAAAAACACATCTTTGCAACAGATAAATGTGAATGTGGACTGGGTTATAGATATTAAGAAATTAATGTTAATTTTGTTGGATCTGGTAATGCAATGGCAGTTATACCGAAGAAAAGGCTTAAAGTTACAGATTCACAAAATATTTACAGAAAATAACAAGATGTCTAGGATTTTCCTAAAAAAATGTCCAGGGGAAAAAATGATGGAAAAATAAAATGATGTATGGGGGATGGATTGATTTAGAACGGTTAGTGGGACTGTGTTATATTATTCTCTTTACTTTTATCTAAGTCCCACATATGCATGATGAAAAGTCTTTAAAATTAGCAGGAAAAAAAAGAATTTAAAGTAGTATGCATAAGAAAATTCCCTCCCTGTAGTATGTGTGCGCACATGCACACTACTTGTCAGACTGACAAATATTGCATAGGCAACAATTAACTATACATTTGTTGCTTTCTTAATGTGTTTCAACTCTCTTTATTACTATATTTCAAAAGTCTTTGGGATCATGAAGTAGAATAAGATTTGTGAACAGAACACAAAAAGCACCAACCATAAAGAAAATAATCTACCAATTAGGCTTTACTGAAGTTAGGAACTTCTCTTCATCAGAAGACACTATTAAAGGACTACAAAGTAAGCCACAGACAGCAAGATGTTTGCAATAGAAAAATCTGGTGAGAACTCACATTCAACATAGCAAGAAATGCTACAAATAAGACAATCCTAGTAACCAAATTAAAAATGGACAAAGGACCTAAACAGGAAGTTCATAAAAGACACCCAAATAGCAAAACAAAGAAATAAACAACAACAACAAAACATGTATGAAAAGTATACAACATCTTTACTCGTCAGGAAAATGCAAGTAACACCACATGAGATTATCACTATGTTAGAATGACTGAACTGCAAAAGATTGACATCAAGATTGAAGACAGAAAGCAACAGAAACTTTTATAAATGCTACTGAGGTTATAAATTGATACACTTTGAAAAATCTTTTGGCAGTAGCTACTAAAGCTCAACATAAATCACACTTGTGCCTAGTAATTACACTCAGGTATATGCCCAATGGAAAGGACTGCATGTGTTCAACAAAAGGCAAGTGTACGAATGTTCAAAGAAGCTTTATTATAATACCAAAAAATTGCAAAGCCCCAAATGTTCATTAGCAGGTAATGGATGAAGAAATTGTGGCACATTCATACAATGAAACACTATACAGTAATAACAAGGAAGAGATCCCTGTTACATGCAGAAGCATAGATTGTCTCACAGTTGTGGTAGAAAAGAAGCCAAGCACAAAAGAATATGTAGTATATGAATTTCAAGATCAGACCAAACTAACTGAGAGTGAGAGAATGCCCTATGGATGGTGGATAGGCAACTTAATGACTAAGAAAGGACACCAGTAACCTACTACTGTGCCAGGAATATTTCATATCTTGCTCTGCATGGTGGTTATTTGAATATATGCACCAAGCTGTACACCTGGGAATTTTGCATTATAATAAATGCATATCTCAACAAAAAGCTTTTAAAAATGTGAGAGGTATCAACCAACCAATGCTATGTGGTACCAATTAAGATATTTTAACATGTCTGACTTCCTGTCCCAGCAGACATCTAAGATTGTGCTTCAATTTCATAGGATAAATAATTCCAGATGAATGAGGGGAGAAGGACAAATGTGGGGCACCATCCGGAATGGTTGCTGGTATGACAGTTAACCTCCTATCAAAATGTCCACTGGTATCACTCTAGAAGCGAAAGGCGTCATCCATCCTAGTGGCTACACTGCCTGTCTAGAGCTCTAGAGCTCTCAGGTGCTCTTCATGTGCTTCCTGAATTGACTTTGGGAGAAAGGACATAAGGATTCCCAAACTGCTATCCTCTGATAGCAGCAAGTTGATCCCTAAACTCAGGATCCCCAAATCTGGCCAAACATCTAAATTCCCAGGCAACTTTTGAATAAACAAAGATTTCCAGAACTCATGTTATAGGTTGACCTGCGTCCCCTCCAAAATGCTTTCATTGGGAAGATTGATTAAAATGAGGTCAAAAGGATGAGATCTAATCCAATGTGTTGACTATTGTCCTTATAAAAAGGGGGAATTAGGATACAGAGACACTCACAGGAGAACGCCATGTGAGGATAAAGGCAGAGGTCAGAACAATGCTTCTACAAGCCAAGAAATGCCAAAAGATTGCCAGCAAACCACCAGAAACTGTGAGTTAAGTATAGGCTCTATTCTCTCTCCCAGGGCTCAGAACCCTAGTCACACCCTCGCCTTAGACTTCCAGCCTCCAGTTCTGAGACAATAAATGTCTGTTTTTTAAGCCATTCACTTTGTGTTGCTGTATTATGGCAGCCCTAGCAAACTAATATACCACTCCCTAAAACTGATTCACTAAGGTTGGGGTGTATATCAAGATTCTATATCTTAGAAAACTCCATAACTTGATTATTATGATTATCATAACTGGGTTAATTTCAAATCTGTTATGATACTTAGCACCACCTGGATCCAGTGTGAGCTGCATTGAAATGGGTCCAGTACTTGAAAGACTTAAAAACAAAACTAACAACGTCTTCCTTTTTGTTAGATGCCAACACGCAAGAATTCTCACAGGTTTTCTACTTCCTGAAGTTGAGGGCTCCCCTACCCTCTATAACACATTCAACGTGTGTGGGCCTCTTAATCATTATGGGCCCTTGGAACTGTGAGTTTATTTTTCTAGTCATAAGCCAAATAAGTAATCCAATGAATGTGAGTTGGCGAGGATTTTTTTTTTAATTGTTGTGTGTGAGGAACACAAGGAGAAGCCACCCTCAGGACCTTCAACATTTTGCACAAGAACCACAAGCTACTATAGTCTCTCCATTTTCACTTTCCTGCTTTCCGGAGATTCTTTATCACACAAGCGACTTATTTATTCTTAAATAAGGGTAGTATGGAGACTTGCACCAGAGAGGGCTGAGCAGAGAATGTGTTGGGTATTTCATCACGGGGCTGAGAGTCGGAGCGTCTGCTAACAGGCAGTTTTCCAGCTCACTGGCACCGGCACAAGGGAAAGCAGCACATTCATTTTGTGCAATTTGCTTTACCTTCCCACATGGAGTTGGTGCATGTAAAAGGCTGTTAAGTACTAAATTATTCCTTATCAAATCACCATCATCTGGAGTCATGATCAACACTAATTAAATTACTTTCGCTGAACACGGCTCCAGCCTGCTGCCGAGGCTGCTAGACATTTCATTTCGCCTACTGTACGGTCCTTGCTGGGCCCGGAACAGAGATCTACCGGCATCTGCATTGTTTGTGGTTTTAATTAAAGTGAGTCTTTCCTTCTTCAAGTGTATCAAATCAAGTGAGTTAACTCCTTCATTTCATTTACAAAGAAGTGATGGTTCAAAATGATATTACATTATGTCTTGATCCCTGACTTCAGATGGTTCAGATAATTTATCTATGAAATCTGCAATCTTCCCAGGGCATTCCCCGAACACGTTTCCATGCAAACTTGCATGACCCACAACTCCTCTGGACAATCAGACCTTGAGGAGGGGCAGAAAAAACACTGGAGAGATGCATCTTGCATTTTTTCTTTGACAGTGGCTTGACTTTTAAAACCACATCTTAAGGCTGACTAATGGTGACTGAGTTCTTCTAATGGTTAAATTTAAGAGCTCCAAAATACCAGAACTTTAAAAAATGCACCCCTAAAATACACTTAACCACTTCTTGATTCCAAAAGTTTACTCAGGGTTATTGTATTCATCGTAGCTGTTTGTTAAATTAGTAATTGTTTTGCTTTTAGATTTATGAACTATGAGACATCCTCTTGCTTCCTTCTTTTCTTTCCGCTGACATTTTAAAAGGGAGGCAAAGTTCTGTCCTCATTCTACTGGGCAGAGACATGCCCTTTGCTTTCCCAGTGCAACAAAGCTGGTGAATGACCACACCTTTGGTAGAGGTAGACATGTAATAAATCACATTTAAACACCTAAAAGATAGATGAAGATATGTATTTTAAATGTTGCTCATAGCAGCCCTGACTGGTGTGGTTCACTTGGTTAGGCTTCCTCCTGTGAAGTGAAAGGTTGCTGGTTCGATTCCAGGTTTGGTCTCGGCCCCGGCCTGGGTGAGAGTCGACCAATCAATCATGCTTCTTTCCCTTTCTCCCTCCCTTCCCCTCTCTATAAAAATAAACAAATAAAACCTTTAAAAATAAAATAAAATTGTTCATATCAGGATAAATTTCTAAACAATCATGACATGGGAGCAGTTTTTTATCATTAAATTGAAAACAGACCATGTTTGTTATAACTGGCTGGTTTGTGTTTAGACCAAAGAATAAACAATAAAATCTATGAATCCAGTTTTGACTTATATTTCTCTAGTAAAGATGACAACATCTTGTAAATTTAAGAAAAATGATATGTTTAACTATAGGTGTTGACTTACTGAATTGCGGTTGAGTTTGGAATTGTGATAGAAGGCACTGCCTATAATGCTTTTATTAAAAAGCTCAAATTTACATAGTACCATAATGTTTTCAAATGATCTTCACCTATTGCATTTCACTCTCATCGTTCAAAACAAGGAGCCCTGCCTGCTGTGGCTCAGTGGATTGAGTGTGGGCCTATGAACTGAAAGGTCACTGGTTTGATTCCCAGTGAGGTCACATGCCTGGGTTACAAGCCAGGCCCCCAGTTTGGTGCATCCAAGAGGCAACCAGTTGATGTTTCTCTCACATATCAAAGTAGCTCTCTCTCACTTTCTCCCTCCTTCCACTCTCTTGGAAAAAAAATGAATAAAATACTTAAAAAAAAAAAAGACAAGAAGATATTTATTTTCATCTCCCCACTTTGCAAACATTTTTATTTTCTATTTTATTTTTTTAAAGATTTTATTTATTTATTTTTAGAGAGCGGGGAAGGGAGGGAGAAAGAGAAGGAGAGAAACATCAATGTGTGTTTGCCTCTTGTGTGCCCCCAACTGGGGACCTGGCCCACAATGCACACATGTGCCCTGAGTGGGAATCGAACTGGTGACACTTTGGTTTACAGGCTGGTGCTCAATCCACCGAGCCACACCAGCCAGGGCTTGCAAACATTTTTAAAGCATAAAGAAGCTAAGTTTCTTATCAAACTAAGACCTGGAACTAACTTATAATAGGTTAAGAATTAGAGCCCTGAGCTTTTAGCTGAACCTCCTGAACTCTTCAGCATATAATTCAAATTTATTTTGAATAAACATCCTCATGATTTTTTCATGCATGCACCACTATAACTTTATATCAGATGTGTCTTTATCCATTCATTTCTTCATAACTTCGTTTATTTGCTGTGGCCCAGATACTATGCCAGGTGCTGGCGGGGACAGGTGGTGGTGAATATGGAGCTAGAGAAAGAAGATGAAAAGGTACGGTCTTACCATCAACAGCCCCCAGAAGTCCAATTAGAGCTTTGCTTGTGCCTTTTCTTTTTAAAGTTTTCTCTACTAAAGATACTTTACATTTGATTAATTTGTGTGTATGTGGTGCACATTTCTGTATACGTGACCTTAATAATAAATTCTTGGCACTTGCATCTGATTGAAAACTACCCCTCAGAGCATTTGTGCTTGCTTTAAGGCGTTCTGCCTTCTTCCACTTTATCACTGTGACCAAAGGTACTCAAAAAATTCACATCGCTTGCATTCCAAGGAAAAAAATGTTGCTGTCCAGCATCTAAAACTTTCCCGAGACTCTGATAACCAAAATGTCACAAGTGATGGTCTCCTTCTATATGTGGACAGAAGATGTAAATAAATATAATGATAAGTTGTCTTGGGGCTGACCTTTCACTCTGCTTTACTCTGGACTCTTATCATAAAATTGAAATAGAGGAGCAATTTCTGTGAGTACAAAACAGTTACCCAAGGACCAGAAACATACCACATTTTTAACTACTTCTCTAAACAGAATTTCTTGAGTGAAATCTGTAGTTCTTTTAAAGCAAAATTAGCCAAGATGGCAGTCTCCTAATTTTACTGTTGAGATTTCCACTCTGCTCAAAAATTCTGTTTTAGAAAAATCTTCTATACAGTGTTCTAGCACACAGGTTGGCAAATGACAGCCCATGGGCCAAATCCAGCCCCCCATGTCTCTTAGTTAGTTGCATTGTAACACCATCTTGCCCATTTGTCAAGGACAGTCTTAGGGCCACTTTGAGTATCAGTGGAGTATATGTGACAGAAACCCTGTGACCTGCAAGCCAAAAAATACTAAATACCTGGCCCTTTTCAGAAAGAAGTTCTAGGTTACGATCTAGAATAAGAAAGAAGAATGGAAACACTGAAGTAGAGGGCTGGTACAGTGACATCTGCTAGTGATAGAGCACAGCTACAGTTAGTTAACAAAAGACATTTAATTTTGTTTTGTTAACTGTTCACTCCAACCCTCAAAACCTAGTGTGTGGCCTTGGGTAGCCAATTTATGGGGATATACACAAACAAAATGATGGGGAAAAGATACAATATGGAGACTCTTAAAACACGACAAATTTATGCGCTTTGAGGAATTTCGAGGCATTTACTTACACCATGGTTAAGAATAATATGGATAATTTTTTACACCTGTCTACAAAATATAACTGAGAAGGTCAAAACAAATCATTCTGTGGTCACTGAGGTGCTTGTAAAAATTTTTTCAGTTGGATATAGCAGTGGTTTTTTTAAATCTCTGTAAAAGAGTGAAAAAGAAAAAATAAAAGGTCTACATAAATTAGATTATTTAAGACCAGATAGAAACATGGCATGGAAAATGCAAGCGGCCTCTGTATACAAATATATGTAGTTAGGAATATGCTCACTAGTTGAAAGCATGCACTTTAAATTAATATCACTTCCATTTCAGGTGATAAATGGGCAGCAATGACCTCAATTAGTACTCCGTTAAATTCCAAAAGCAAAGGGGATGGCTTGTGTAACAAATAAAGATAATGGTGTCACATCACCTTCCAAGACATACAGCAAAGCAGCACACATTGCTGCTGTATCTATCTGAGCCTCCCAAAGGTTCTTTTCCAGTACATTTACCTCTTCCACGCCCTCCCCACCCCCACAGTGCGCACACACCACTCACACATGCACACACCCAACATCCATTACCAAAGGGCCCAATCTCAGCTATCAGCAGAGTGCCTTTATGGGGCCATTAAACCATTTCTCTTGTTTACAGTGCCTGAAGAAAGATGTGAATTATGTCTGTGACAAAACAAGCGATAACATTTCTAAACTGCTATCAAAATGCAAACTGAAACACATTTAGGGACAGGGACCCTGATTCAAGCAAGTTTTCATGATTTTCCATTATTTTTGAAGCATCTGGAAATACATTCACCTATAATATTTCCCAGATAAAATTTTGACCATAGTACTGCAATTTGATATTTATTTTTTTCTTAAATAATATTATTTAAGTAGAGCAGTTATAACATAGATGATACAATGTTTTTAAAGAACTATTATCAGTTGGAATAAATCCCATACCTAGTTTGCCCTTGGCAACACGTGATGTGCTGTTTAGTAATAATCGATAAGGCAGAGTAAGGAAGACTCTCACCCCTTATTACGAATCTCAGAATTTCTTAATTGAAGAGGACATTAGGCATGAACGAGTTTTAGGGACCGAGTTAGTATGTGTACTCAGAGACCTTTGTACTAAAGGAATTGAAAGCAGAAGCCCCAAGGGTAAAAAGATGCAAAAGAGAAACTACATTTATTAAAGGAAAGCAAACAGTCATCACCTCCTAAAAGTAAATATTCAGCATCTGTAAGGAACAGCTTGGGCAGCTGGGAAACCAAAACTGAGTCTCGGGGAAATCACACATTTCTCAGAAGAGGGTATCCATTTTTTTTCCAATGCCAAATTCCTATCAGTAATAGCAACTGCATACTCTATTGCAGGGACTCCCGAAAAGTCTTGCCAGTTGCGCACCTGAGTGAGGCGGGGGATGTGGTTTGAGAAAGCTCCAGAGGTGAGGTGATCCCCACCCTACAGCACAGCCTGTCCAGAATCAGGTATCTACAGACTTGGAAATTAGTGCTGAGGACACAGCTGAAATCAGAAGCCAGGAGTCCTCACGGTCTGCAGAGTAAGGCCTTCTGGTTCTGTTACAGCCTCACAACACAGTTCCTCCTTAAAAGTTCGCATAAGTCATGGCTGGGTGGCTTGTCTGGGTGGAATAGTGTCCTGTACCCCAAAAGGCTACAGGTTCAACCCCCGGTCAGGGCACATATGAGAGGCAACCAACTGATGTTTCACTCTCTCACACACACTGATGTTTCTCTCTCTTTCCTCCACCCTCTCTCCCTCCCTGACTCACTCTTGTTCAAAAATCAATAAGCATATACTTAAAAAAAAAGGGCTTTAAAAAAGAAAAAATTACACTTAATAATTCATCCTTCTGTACATTGCAAAATACTATTATGCCACCTTAATAGAACAGAATGGACCTGAAAGACAGGGTTTGGGCCTTTCTTCTCTAAAATCTGCAGTGATGCCGAGATGTGGCTAACTCACGCATCTGAAGGTCGCTTATCCACTAGTCTTGACGATCTAAACCAGAGTTTGCCGATGCTTCTGATTGGTTCACAGGATGGTGTCAAATAATTTTAATTAATTATGATAATCTAAAAATCAGCTTCAAAACATTTTTCTGGTTTAAATTCTAAACTTCTGGCTTCTTTAGAAAAAAACAATATCCAGCAACACTGAGTCCATTTTCCAGACTGAAAAGCAGGGTGGCCATGGGCTGAGCTTGTTATCCGCTGCCTCTCTGCCCAGGACCTGTGTTTTCCTATTGGCCACAGTCCCCATCATCCCCGCCACTTCACTCCTCATTATCTCTTGCACTAGATTTGCTTCATTCACTTCTATGCCTGGATTAGTGTTTTCTACCCCTCATCTAATACAGCTAACAAAGCATTAGTGAGTGTGTTTCCACATATGGATTGCATGTGTGTGCATGAGCGTGCATACACAAGCACACACACTCACATGGAGGAACGCACCCCACCTCTAGTCAGCAAAACTAAATACTACAAAATTCACATTACACTGTGGCTCAGATACTCATTCTCAGGCAATAAGGCATAGTGACAAAGCTAGCTGGCACTTACATCTGCCTGCTTTCTAATCCTACTTCCACTTACCAGCTGTTAAGATTGGGCAAGACACTTAACTACTTTCTGTTTCACTTTCATCTATAAAATGAGGATGATGATAGCACTTGCACTGTGGAGTTGCTGATAGGCTTAAATAAGGTGCTATTGTGCAGTGTGTAGTAAGTGCTCAATAATGTTAACTATTGGTTACTACTCAAACCCAGAATCTTAAGGCATTACAGATAAGGAGAAACCATAGATCATCCAGAAACAAGAAGTACACAAGATCATGAATCTTGTGTACATACTGAATCTTGGCTTTGCTACTTACTAGCTAAATGACTTCTGGTAAACGAGGTCATCACTATGTGATTTAGTTTCTTCCTGTGCAATGTGACGCTTACACAGAGAAGCTTCGTTCTCACACAGAGCTTCCTCATGGGTGAGAATTAAATGAGCTAATTCACATGAGAACTTAGAACCATCCCTGGCACATGGTAGGTACTCAGCAAATGTCAGTTATCACCATTTTTTGTCCAACCACTTTCTTCCGCAGAAGATAAACTGAGACCCAAGGAAGTAAAGTGGTTGGTACCAACAGCAGGACTTCCAGCCATCAGATGGTTAGTTAGTTCACTACTTTGTCTATTCGTCTTGTTCGGATTTCACTTTACGTCTGTCAAATACACATTAAGAGCAAAGAATTTACACAGGGAGAAGAATCTATAGGGAAAGGTACCTTGACAGAAGGAAAAAGTAAAGAGTGTGGCCTGGTAGAATGAGCACTACTAGATTGGGAATAAATTAATCTGTATCCAGTGCCTACCCCACCCCTAACTAGCTGTGTGACCATGGACAAACAGCGCACCCTCTCTGAGCATCTGTCCCTAATCTACAAATCGAAGGCATTAGACTGAGCATTCTTTCCTTGTGCCTCTAAAATTTAGCCCCTGGTTGTGTAAGTACCTGGTTGTTGATGTCAGGGAAGAGAAAAATGGAAAAATCTGATACAAGAATTCAGATGGCATCACAAGGCTATACAGAGCTCTACACATCTCAACAATAACTGAGGGCATTACTGCATTTTAGCAAACCGTGGTCACTGAAATTCATAACAAGAAGCCTCAATCAGCATGAAAAAGCAAACCCAGGTATAATCTACCATATTCAAGAAGGGAGGGTACCTAATGCACATCAGAAGGGTGCACATGCACTGTGGTTAACATTTAATAACACTGGGTGCTTTCAAAGGTGTTCCATGGACCACCTACTTTGCAGTTGATGTCAGAAAGAAATGCTACATTAATAAGACAAAAAGCAAAATCAAAAAGAGTTATTTTCCTAATTTTAAAAGCATCATACAAACCATTAATTGCAAAATAAAGGAACCAAGTACAGAATGCGTTGATCTATTCCTCTAAATTTTAAAGCCCAGTCCTACTATCACAGTGCTTTCGTGGCGGTGGTACTAAATGATCCTCATCTTCACAGTCTAATTGCCAGGAGAAAGTGCCCTGGGAGGAAACTGGTTCTTCCATCTGGAAAAGGTTAAGACCAGGGAAAGAAAGGCCTAATGTATGAACAATCCAAATCTAATCAGTTTTGCATTTTTGCATTGGCTTCAAATCAGATCTTCCTACCCCTACTGGTCCAGTAGATGGAAAGCAGCACGACACTGTTTTTTTGGAAACGAATTCTGTACAGTGAGCCCAAACACACAGGACTTCACATCCAACTGGCAGGAATAAAACCCGAACAAGCTGCAGCTATGGGAAACAGACCTAATAGACTGAAATGAAGTTCTGAATCAAGATGCCCACTCAAACCCTCACCTCTCAAAATTGCTCTGCTTAATAAATTATCCAATTGTGACTTTTATGAATATGGAAAACACTTCTTGTGTAGAAATTATTCCACTTTGATTTATTTTTTTTTTAATTCTCACCAGAGGATATGTTTATTGACGAGAGAGAGAGAGAGAGAGAGAGAGAGAGAGAGTGAGAGAGAGAGAGAGAAACACTATTGTGACAGAGAAATATCTATTGGATGTCTCTCCTGTGTGCGATGACTGGGGACCAAACCCACAACCTAGGTATGTGCCCTGATTGAGAATCAAACCCACAACATTTTGGTGTATGGGACAACATTCAAACCTACTTAGCCACTCAGCCAGAGCCAGCATGTTTTAATATACATTTCCTTTATTGCCCTATAAAGTTACAAAAATAAATATTCCTCTACCAAGCATTTTGGTAATTTCTTTCAAATAATGGACAATACTCTTTGGAAAAGACTTCAGAGTAACTATTATTACTCTTAGCTGAGGAAGGGCTGGAAGAGCCCATCACTACCTGGTGCCTCCCCATGCAGCAGGAACTTCTGAGGAATTCTATGAGGGATGGGCCCTGCAGCTGCCCAGACACCGGCACACTTAGTCCGTGCTACTGTGTGACCGTGCAGACGGGTCCTCTCCCCAGTCGGAACACGTGGAAGGCGGCTTCTTCTACTCTGCATCCGCTGCCTCCTGAAACTCTCCAGGACAAACCCCACAGTTCTACCCTCTGTGCCTGTGTCTGTAGAGATCTCTAACAGACAGTTCATGAAAAACCGGTAAAAATATTATTTGAAATTCACTAATACAAAAATAGGAAGATAATAGACAATAGAGAAGAATCAATGCATCTAAAGATATTTTACTTAATAATGATAAAGGATAAATGTGATCTTTCATTTTCCTTCTTTATTAAATCACACAGGGGCTCCAACCTAAAGTTTTGCATTAATTATTCTGTAGTCCTCAGTAACATGAAAAACAATATTGAAAATTTCACTGCCAAACAAGACTGCCAATTACTAATATGCCTGTCATCACTTTGGAAAAATAATTACTAAAAGGACCAACAGTTTCTATGATGCATAAGTTTACTCATTAAGAACAAGTAAGCAAATAAAAAAGTTTTTATAAAATAAAATATAACCACTTTCTCCAGTATTATTTTTAAAATAATAAATAAATAATTAGTGACATAGATACTTGCTTAAGTGAATTTATTCCTGTGGTCTTCCGAGCTAGAGCAGTATAATTTGAAAGTTAGAATTCAGCTCAATGCATCAGCATGTTCTTGAAAAGTCTTTAAATAAGCCTTGACGAAAGAGAATGATACACGGCCCCCCCGTCAGTATCAACTCCAAGACAACTAAAACGCCAGACCTACATATTGTACTCGCAGGTCTAACAACCATTTCTTCAAATGTTTGTCCTTCATTGGTTGTAGTATTTACTCCTAAAAGGCATCTTTGAGTTTTGATTCAGTGAACCTGTACTGCTTGAAAAATTCTATTTTCTTTCAAGTCAGTGAATCCTGGCTTTTGATTCAGACTTTCAACAATCGTTTCTGTCCAGGCTGCCCTGTGAAAAGAACCTGTAATTTGCATGGTCTTAAATTGACCACTTTAGCACTGAAATAATACCTACGACAAATATGAAGCAACACTCACATGGCTGAATACACCTGTAGCATCCTGAGGTCACTCTACTATAGACATGATTAAGATTAACTCAGACATTATTGCCACGTGGCTCTTTGTTCAAAAAGATCCCAATGGTAGGCAACCGAAGTTGAAATATGTTCTTAATACAAGAGCTGGAAAAGTTTGCCTAAAAAAAGAAAGCCAGCTGGCTAGGCCAAAAAAAAAAAGTACCTTTCAGTAAATGCCAATAAAACTTTACATGCTGCCAAAATAACAAAGACAGAATAATTACAAAGGAAACTTTGAAATTTTCCTGACAATAAACACCTTCTTAAAAGGGAATTATCTGTCACCTGACCTCAATTGTTGCAGCTGTTAATACTAGCTAGGGTAAATCCTGCAAACACATTCTATTTAAACAAACTACTAATTTGGCCCCAAAATTTTATAATTTCTCCCCCAAAATAAAGTTAAAGATTTTCTTTATAAAGGATTTGTAATCTTTCATTTAATGTACAGTAGGGCTGTTTCCATGAAGAATCATTGCTCTTACACAAAAACTTTTACCTGAAGTGTTTTGCCTATCAGGAAAAATGTTCATTTAACTCTGTCAGATTTAAATCCCCTCAAAAGAAAAGGGAGATATATGAGAAACAAAAGTAAAACAAACAAACAAACAAACAAACAAATGAAAAAAACCTATGATTTGAGTGCTACAGTTTTAATCCCAAAATAGCCTTTGTGAAGAAAAAAAAAGTCATCATTATTATGTGGAAACATTTTTGAAAGCGCACTGTTCTTCATACAGCAGATAATATTGACACTGTCCAAAATTCCTTAAGAAAATTCATGAGACTTACTTAAAAAGACCCATAGCAAAGTATAAACACTGTTTGCTTCCTAAACTGTTATAATCTTATCAGCATACCTCCAGATGCCAATCAAGCCATTTTGTGATTTCTTTCTTGTTTTTTGTTTTTTTTTTTTGTTTTTTTTTAGAGAGAGAGGTGGGGAGGGAGAGAGGAAGAGAAGGAGAGAAACACCAATGTGTGGTTGCCTCTTGCATGCCCCCAATTGGGGACCTGGCCTGCAATCCAGGCATATGCCCTAACTGGGAATCAGGCCATCACTCAACATTTTGTCATTTCTTAACAGTAAATACTGGCCGGGTAGCTCAGTTGGTTAGAGCATCGTCCCAGATACGCAAAGGGTGTGGATTTGATCCCCAGTGAGGGCACATACAAGAATCAACAAATAATGCATAAATAAGTGGAACAACAAACAGATGTTTCTCTCTCTCTCTCTCTCTCTCTCTCTCTCTCTAACATTGATAGCACAAGAATGATTTCAGAACAACCAAATATAAAAAGTCTTTTCTGGCACAAGCCCCGCCTTCACCAATAGAACAAGAAGAAAACAAACTGAACATTGACAAAGAATAACAGCCAAGAGAGCCTTGGATAGGCTTAACCATGGCCATAAAACACTGTCGAGAGTTACCACGCAAGATAAATTACATAAGGAAGTGATTTTACTGGGTGTATTAGAGGAAGCCAATGTAAATGATCAGTGTATACATATCACATTTCCATAGCATATCATTTGTAATAGATTGTTTGCTCTAAATGTGAACTTCTTTTTTTAAAGGGGTAATGTGTTAGGTTAAAATGCATTTTTTTCCTATAGGGACTCATTTTAAATTTTTCATTGGCCTAACCGTGGGATAAACATTAAATGTGAACCATGTCAGATGACAGTACTTCATGTGGAGTTGGAGAGACTGCTCTGGTCTACCTTCACAATCTTTCCTATGAGCAGCTGCAGAGAAGCACTGGATCATGGACATGCAACCTGTTATACGTGGTTTCTGTACCCTGCAGCCCAAATTGTATTAAGGCATTCGAATGAGGTTACAATCATATTTTCCTTAGTTGATACGATGTAGAGATATAGAATTGTTAGAAGAGCTGAAAAGAAAAAAATCAAGTGTGATGAAATGATCCATTAGTTGGATACACTTGTAACCTAAGAAAATTTCTCAATGGTCATCCTATTTATAGTATTCCAGAAGGGTTTCTAAATGTGTAGAAAATTATCCGTAGATTTTTATTACACATTACAGTTTTGATGTATTGGTTACTTCCTAGCTGCTAGCTCAAAGGATGTCTGATTCTTTCTTTCTTTTTTTCCCTATTGTAGAGCCTTCTGATTGCATTATCCCGCAAGTGCACCCCTGAAACTACACTGCAAGGGGAAAGCTCCGTAATAAGATCATCCTGATCCTCAGGACAGGCAGGCCCTGTCTGATGGGAACTGAGACATCTCACCGGTTACTAAATTTGGCTCCATAGCAATAGTGTCATGGCAACATTCCAATGTATATCTTTTTTCCTTTGACTCGCTAACTGCAAATAAGGGGAAATTGGATTACCACATTAAACATAAAATAGAGAGCATAACTGGGTAGCAGTGTTGTACAGGTGTTGCTGCAAATAGAAAACTTCAGCATGGAGGCAATAATATTTGAAGATTACAAATCTTTTTACTTTATCGTAGGCAAGCATTTTGTGGTAACATCAAAATACCTATCAAATCACACTAATCCTTGCACAGTACAAGCCTTTATGTTATTCGTAATAGATAGATGTACTGACTGGGAAAAAAGTCTGCATTTGATTTATTTTTTCACATGAATTTTACTTAAATATTAGCATTATGTACCCCTACAGGTCTAAAAACTTAGGATAAAAAAAAAAACAACTTAGGATGTAAGGTATATTGAAGTTGTTCTCTACTCTTAAACGAGGTGGTAGATTTGAACACTCCCTGCATTCTTTCAATTTTAACCTGTCAAAACCATATTCACTGCTAGGTCAACCTAAAGTACCCATTTAAACTTAACCTCTTGAGACTCTTAGACGTGAGCAGTATATGCCCATACGAATGCACAGATATTATAATGTCTGCTATAGATTGCAGATTATACAGAAATAATCATTGTTGTGTAACTTTGTAATCAAAGAGGATACACAATGATGGCAAATGGCATTTTTTTCAAGCCCCTTAATGGTTTACCAATGCAACACAGTATAGGAAACTCAGGTGCAAAATGGATTTTTTTCTAATTCCACTGTGTTTTATATTCTAAAATATAATCTAGTTCTTTAGAACACAGAGCTCTGCCAATGCGTCTGCTGTAACTCCAGGTGTAAGGCAACTTAGGAGTGTCAAATACTGTAGCCAGCTGATATTAGCAGCTTAGATTAGCACTTAAACAAACAAGGTTTATACAGACCTCCTTTGTAACAGATAGTTCCAAGAAACTAGAAAAATATGAAGATGAAAGAGTACTTTGCTCTCCTTCCATGTGTGCAAATAGAAAAGATGAGCTTTGGAGACACACATGGATACCACCTGCAAAACAACTGTATGATCATAAACATAATAGGCCTGGCTTGCATGACCCTTCTCGCCCCTTTGAAGTTAATGGGAGCTTTGTAAATTGAGGGTGTGTGTAGGGATAAACACTAAGTCAGATAAAGCTTGATTCTCCTCTTCCCTTACAATGAGTGCATAAATTCTTAGCCAGTGCACATTTCTTTGAATTACCACATGAGATCCACTGACATAATTATGATTTCTTATAAATGCCCATTATTTAGTAAGTATCTGTTTTTAACTGTGGTTTATTCCAGTGTGCCTGTACGCTAAAGCACCTTTACACAAATTATGTCAGGACCTTTTGTTTTTTCTCTCTCTCCACTGTCTCTTCCTCAATAACACGAGACCTAATTTTTCAGACTCAGAAATTTCCAGGCTGGGGCATTTATCCTTAGAAATAAACTCCAAATATATATGATTGACTTTCACAGACACAAAATTTGACTGGCGTTGACCTTTCAAACTTCACCTCCAGCACTATCCCATGCACACAGCTCTGTCTCCAAACACGGCCTCTAGCTGTGGACAGGAAATGCCCAGGCCCACTTCAGAGCACTGAACACTCGGGTTTCGGCTCACCTTCCCAGCCTCCCCCTTCATCAGGGGGTAAGTCCCACAGATCTTAAAGTGCCGAATGAGGTGTGGTAAACACAGAAGCAGTGAAAAAAGTAGGTACCAAGAAAGATTAAGTCCCACATCTGTCATTACTTGGGCACTAAATACTTGCTGCCTTGGGCAAAACTGTTTTGCCCTCACCAGCGGATCTGTAGCACACAGCTCTATCTAAAACAGTGGAGGATTGCGGTTAGAGTGGGTCTTCCAGCTTCAGGTCTGCAACTTGGCCACGGTGTGACCAGAAACAATCCAATGAACTACCATGTGCCTCAACTGTCTCATCTGACTAAAAGAAGATAATAGTTGAAGTTGTTATGCATCCACTGTGGAGACTGGATACATAAAGGTATATAGATAGTGCTTAAAAGAATACCTAGCACACAGTGAACACTATGCAAGTATTAGTTATTATTGTCTGTTAAGGGTAGATCAGATCATCGCTAGGTTCATTTCATTTCTAATTATTTTATGAGCCCAGGTTTCGAGTTCCAGGTCATGTCTCATTTTCTTCATGAAGCCATTCTCAAGTATTCCAGTCTACAATGACCTCTGAATTAGAAAAAGAAAAAAAAATACACACACATATATAATGTAACATTCATTTAAGTTGTAGTCATAGAATATTGTAATTGTTAATATTATAATAGCAATTGTGTTAATAATTATGAATGCCCTGACTTATTTCCTTGTTCCACGTCTACAGCATCATTAATGGGAGTCCCTTTGGAAGCTGAGAAAATGGAAGCACTGGGAGGTTAAGTGACTCACCAAGATCACCCAGCTAAAAAGTCGTAGACAGGGGCATGATGCCTACCGATTAGGACTCCTGACCCTGGACTCTTGGCTGCTATTTTAAGTCCTCACTCTCCTCTGTAGTTTAACTATCCCAGCGTGGTTTCCCGCTCTTCTCTCAAGCTTCTCAGTAAGCTGTCTGAAGACAGAGATCGTGGATCTTTTTCTCCTTGCGTATTTTTTCCATGTAAACTTTATCCTATGTCAATAAATACTTAAATATTTGTCTATATTTATCTTGACATTATAATTATGCAAGCAATTAATACAATTCCTAAGATAAAATGACTCTAAGCCTTGGTTTAAAAACAGTTTGGTCTGTCAAACCATTTTTTCTCCAGTTAGTAGTCATGAATGCAGTCTTTACACCCTTTGAAAGGAGATACTTAGAGCACTGCGCATTGACCATGCCCGTACGAGCTGGAGAAAGAACAGGGTCTCCCACAAATTTGTAACGTATCTGCTGCTATAGCTTTGGACTTTCCCCCTTCTGGGTTGGTAATGGCACATAATGGAAAGGAGGGTGTATTTACTTTTCAGAGAACAATGTGTTCACCTATCTCTCTAGGGATGACACACTATCAGGACGTGGTAGGTACTCAGGGATGGTATCACAAACCAACCGTTTCATGGCTAAGCCAATCAAATACAATCATTTTGAATTCTTTTTAACTGCATTATTGGCATTGCTATTCTGAAACTGCTACTGTAGCTTATAAAATCTTGTGGTCTCAAAATAGCACATGTGAAATAGATGTTGAAAAAGCCTTACACCTATAAAGCTATGGAGTTATCAAATACTAACCTGTGTCCCAAAATCTTGACATGAAATATCTCATTTAATCATTCCATCAACCCATTTACTTTCCCCTTTTACTTGCAAGGCTTAAAGACATTAGGTAATTAGCCCAAGATCACAAACACGGTAAATCGGGGAACTAAGGTTTGAACCTACACATAGTGTAGCCCACAGCTGACATGCTGCCTTGTAAGGTTACCGCTACTTTAAGATCTTTACTCCAGTGCTGAACAATTAATTGTCTGATGTTAGTAATTCTAGTTTTTGTTGTTGTTGTTGTTGTTGTTGTTGTTGTTGTTGTTTTAGGCACAGTGAAAATCTCCTTTTCTTCAATTTAGCATGCAGAGTCCCATTGTTGGGTCAAACATATCTGGTCTGGTAGAAACCCAGCCAATGCCTAATAATTGATTCACTGGAGTAGTAGCTATTTTATAAGGATGCTCTCAGGTCATTGACAATTTAAGCAGCCAATTACTTTTAAATGAGCTTCCAGAGGCCATATCTAAAGCTGAATACAATTTCATTGCAAGTAGTGTTACAGCAAAGTCCTGTGGATTAATTTTTATTATTTAAATAAGAGATGATCATAAAATTAGCACCCTTCTAATATAGTTCTCATCTTGATTATTGCTATTTAACTAGTGAAATTTTTTCTTCGGGCTGAGTGAACACTATAATTATTATTGCTTTGCATTGTAAAGGTTGCATCTTAATTGAAAAATCAACACTTTTTTGCCTTTCAGTGAATACATCAGCTTCAAAATCAACAAAAACATTGAAGATGCAGGCAATTTTGCTAGACCCACAAATTAGGGTGTCCTTGATCAACCAGAATTCATAACCCACAATCTTAAACTTAAGCTGTTAACTGATTCCATAACAAGGCCTGTACTTCAAATACCAAATATTTCCAGCCCAACTTTCTGTTTGAGTCCTTACTGTCAAAAATGGCAGCTGCTTCAAACAAATAATAATTCTGAGTGTCCTCTGACAGTATCACTGCAGGTATGCACCAAACTGGTTAGCACGGTCAACAGTAAAAGGACAAATTAGTCTTATAACTATTTTACAGTATGTGTAGCTACAGCCTGTAAGTTGATACCAGTACATACAATTTCTGAGCATGACAAAAACAAACAAAAACAACTCAGAAAGTTAAGCTGGTCAATGCATTTATGATACATTATAATGTGAATTGTATATTATGTATATTTCATATATATTTGTGTAAAGATAGAATACAAGCTTATATGTAATGCTTTCTATGTGCTAGACATATATATTTTATATAAACATATACAAGTTACCCTAACACTTAAATTACTCTAGAGCAGTGATTTTCAACCTTTTTCATCTCGTGGCACACATATAAACCAATCACTGAAATTCTGTGGCACAGCAAAAAATATATTTTTTGCCAATCTCACAAAAAATAGTTATAATTTTGATTGATTTCCAAAAACATAAATAATAGTAATTAGCCACTATTTTTGCTCCAAAGTGACTTTTTTTAGAACATCAGGTACCTATACGTGTATATAAAGATTTCTGATACCAAGAATTAATCAATGAGACGCAATCTTATTATGCAACATGACCAATAAGATGCAACTCTATTATATGACATATATATTTATGGCTCAAGACAAGACATTAACAATGGATGGCTACTGTTGTGTTGGCTGCTGTCATTTTATTTGACAATCTAAAGAGGTCAGTGCTGCTGACTAAATAGTCAGGTATTGCACGCTTCAAAAATTCTTGTGACACCCCAGTTGAAAATCACCGCCCTAAAGGTAGGTAACATTATTACTTCTTTTTTAAGCAAGAGGAAACTGAGGCACAATAATTTTAACTTGCTTGTACAAGGTCACACACCTAGAAACAGCAGACATTTGAACTCAATGGTCCTAAATCTAATACTTTGCTCTTATGCAATGTGTTATATTCAGTCTCCTGAAAGAATCACATCGTGTTTTATTATACGGCTTCAGTTTCTGCAGCATTAATACTATAAAATAGCATGAATAGATATTTACAAAGTAGACAAAATGCCAAAAGCAACGTTCAATTAACTTCAGTATAATATTGGCAAATCTTTCTGGCCAAATTATACAATTGCCAAAGATAAAGTGTCCAAAATCAAAATTTAAAAATTGTCTTTGGCGAGCATTATAAATTTGTTAAGCCAACATTCAGGATTCCTAAAGCTGAAGGCTCCTATGTACACACTTCTGCAGTTCAAAGCACGAGGATGAAAGTTTTCAGAGTAACAGGGCTCACGGAGGGCTGTCTACTCCACCCTTGCTTTCCACGTGTTGTTTTGTGCAATACGTTATAAATTAGAACTCTATAAATAGTAAGGAATATGTTTGAAGTTTTCCATTTTCCATAATTTATTATATTACACACATATACAAACTAACGTATGTGTGCAGGCATGTGACAAAAATACTTAAATGTATTTTATTCACTTGTATAACCTCAGCATTTCAATGAATGACTCATTAGCACATTTTGCTGGGATGCAAAGAGAAAATGTAACAAGCGCGTCTTAGTTGTACCATTTACTACCTGTGAGACTTTGGGAACCACTCTAAACCTGTGTGAGCCTTGTCCAACCTGCCTGCATCCCACGACCTCTGTGAGAAGCAAAGAACCTGTGGGATGTGAACGTGAACTATGGATTCTAAGTTGCTAAATGAACATAAGGGATCAGTATTACCACTAATATTGTTTTTACCTTTCAGCTAACACAATGCCTGGCATTATGAATGTCTGTTAGTTAAGCTTATTTTTCATTATGGGAAAAAAAAATCCATTGTAGAAATGCAGCCAAAAGAGCAAGCTGCATTTTACCAGAATAAAGATGCCAAATCTTAAGATTCTAAATCTATTTTTCATTTTACTATAAAATTAATATGAAAATAAGAATTTATTTCTGATATCATCATCACAGCATTTATGCCTGTTTCATTAGGTTTACAATTATTAGAATTTTACACTACGGGCTTAGGAGGCATTTTTAATATTATTCCTGACAAAAAAAGCTTTCAAGTAGAGAAAAGTTTGCTGACAATTAGAATTTGATAAGAATGTTAAGAAATCATTGTTTTAAGTGAAATACAGATGAAGCCATCTGTATACATAGATCTGCTTATGTAGACATCACATACATAAATTCATATGACTACCTCCAGTGTACATTAGAGGGCTGGTCTATACATGCCATAAGCACATTATCCAAACCTTAAGAAACTGCCATTTAAAAGCTAGGGGCCTAAATTTCCACTTTGATCAATGGAACAGCTTTATCACAAGATAGGATAACTGAAATTTATTGATTAGCTGATAACCTTCTAATGCACCAGCCTTTAATCTGCAGTAAAACAGTGAATGACAGTAGAGCTTTCAGAACGGAAAACAGGGTTTGATTATCCTAGAAGAAAACAAGAATGTGGAGAGACTCGGGGAAGCAAAAACACCCAGAAAACCAGAGCGAGGACATCCAGTTACTTGGCTTTCCCTGCAGACCCCGTGAGCGGGGACACTGTGTCACCTGACATTCTAGCCCCGGTGCCAAGGACTAGAGTCAAATCAAATCAACATAATAAGGGTGTTGTGTGGAGGAGGATGAAGAAAAACAACCTCAAACAGCAGTAAAAGTTCATTTCACAGCATGACTGCCATTTCAAAGGAAAAGCTAATGCCATTAAAAGGTTCACTTCAACATTATCCATACATCTCGATAAGAATGAGTCAAGTTTAACCAAGTCCAGTGGCCTTGACAGTGTTTGACAGACCTTTTGCTGACAGCTCTGGGGCTGGAAGAAAATCTAAGAGCATCTTAGGTTTAAGGACTAAAGGTCAGTATTGAAAAGTTCAGGTGAAAAGTAGACAAAGCGGGGCATACATTTCTCTATCATCAAATTTCAGCCAGAATTTTGTACTGATTTATAGAACTAGATCACGCTTAATGTGAAAAACTGCAACAACGGCAAACTAAGAATTACATAGAGATATACTAAAATTAGTGAAGTAGATAAACAAAAGCCTGGTATAAAGATGTATCAAACTGCCTGGCAGGCATGGCTCAGCGGATGGAGCGCCAGCCTGGGCAAGTCACAGGCTCAGTCCTGGTCAGGGTGCAGTCTGGGTGGCAGACCAGGTCCCCAGCTGGGGGGCCACAGGCAGCTGAGTGATGTTGCAGCTCACACGTCAGTGTTTCTCTCCCTCTCTTTCTCCCTCCCTTCCCCTCTCTCTAAAAATTAAATAAAATCTCTTAAAAAGTGTAAAAAAAGAACAAGACATATCAAACTGATTTCATTCCTTCAACCAACAAATGCATATTTGTGCTAGTGAGGCAGCAGAGTTTAAAGCTACTTTAACAAGAAAATGATTGGAAAATATATTTCTTATTCCAGTATTACAGAGATTTTTGGTAAGTAAAAGGTCAGTAGTAACTGGAAGTATCTATGTTCATATAATTCTTGCTATCTTCCCCAACGTACAAATAAGATCACACAACCTTTCTTTTAAAATCAGAGACAGCCCAATAACCTTTATAAATTTCCTTTTTTCATCTTTAAAATAAGAGTTTTGATATCAATAACCTACAGTGTCTCTTCAATCTGCAGCTTTGGGATTTCCCCAAAGACTTACTACCCCTTGAGGAATTCCACAAATGTTCCTGCTCTGAGGAGCAGCCAGTACTCGACTAATACTTCGGCTGCTGCTACAACTGCCTTCACCACCCAAACAGATCTTCCCCCACAGGGAGGGACAAGGGCCACGCCTGAAACATTTCTGAGGTCAAAAACCGGCACATAAACAACCTGAAACTATACAGTGTTGTCACAAATCTGGGCTAGTCAGACAAAAATCTTTCAAGGCAGGGAAATCAAGCAATGCAGCTTAGATGAGAAAAGGCACAGTTCCTCAATAACAAGTTCTCCCATTTTGCTTTTCTCCAATTATTAATTCAAACAAGTTCTTTTTTCAGACAAACCCCTAGTTATCTGATTGCTTTATGTCCTAGATTTCTTGCTATATAAAATGAGAACAATATCATGTTATCTCAGGGTATTTGTGCTAAATAGAGATTACTGAGAAATATACTGTGAATCTCAAATAATATTTATTAGAGAGCCCTAATCTGATAACTGATACTTAGCTCTAATGCAAACAGCTTTCTATTAACCCTTAAAGAAACATGAAGCATGGGAAAATAAAAGCAGATATGTGCATTAAATTTCAAACAGCTTAAGCTGCCTGTGCATGATTATGTTTTTTTAAAGATTCTAAAAACTCAATAAGCTATTCATTCAATATTCACTGAATACCATGTGAATTATACAAGCATGAGTAGGACATGATGCAACCTCTACAAGCCAATTGAAATAGTATTAAAATCAAGATGTATGTAAAGCACTTATGGGCACACAGACATAATTAATTCTGAATAAAATAATCTAGGAGTAATAACGTCTGACCTGACTCTTAAAGAATGAGTATAATCTTAAAAGGTAGAGTAGGTCAGTATCCTGTATATATAATTATCATTAGAGCACACAATCTTCGAAATGCCGGAAGACATTCTTCCCACTCTCCCATCACCAGAATTCAGGCAGAGGCTGCAGGCTGTGAACACAGAGATACTGACTGACAGCCATGCACTGGGGCAGCCGGGGGCCACACCTCTGAGCGTTCTGTTGTTTCGTGGAAATTAACATAAAACTTTAAAAAAGCACATGTTCTTCAGAATGTAACAGATCAGCATCTAAATACCCAATGATTATGCAGACCCTCTGCTCCCTATCCAATTTCACATCCCTTGACATGGGATGCGTGAGACTACCAGTTGCTCACAGTGAAGAATGGAAGTTTCATGAGAGCGGAGGTATGTCTCTAACTCGCCCACCACAGCATCGCCAGTGCCTGGAGACGGCATCGCACATAAGAGGCTCAAAATATACTTGCTGAGAAAGGAGTCTTATAAACCTACTTACTTAGCATCCTCAAAAATGTCTAATACACAACTGAAGAAACAGGTATCATCAATAAATAGGCTAAATTAAAATCTCAAGTAAAATAAGAATTGTTACACTGTTAAGATTTATTTTTCCTATTTTAAATCATAAAAATGAAGGTAATGGGCATGGATCACTTTGTTAAGAGAAGAAGCATTCGAGTTTTGCACAAAGAAATAGGAATGTAAGATTTCCCTACAATAAGACATAAACAAAAGAACAATCACAAGTCAAACCTCTTCTGGGGGATCCAAAAAGATCACTCCTAACAGGACTGTAAAGCCAAAAACTAGGGAGTAACTGTGAAACAAACCTCCGAATGGTTTAACAATGTGGCAGTTATAGCAAAATGAACTTCTTTGCTAAGCCTTAGATTTAAATAACATTCAGATGGGATTGAATACAAAATGATTACACCGACTTACTTTTAATGTTAAATCTGATGTTGTATAAACAGGACTTTTAATCCCTGATACATTATCAGTAACTGATTTCTTGAGTTAAAATCACCATCAGCTAATGTCAAATGCAAGTAGTAATTGTTGAGGTATGGAATTCATTCGATTTTAAAAAGCCACCACATCAAACCAACCCTTTTCACTTGGGGAGACACAGCACAAACTCTCATTAGGAGAAAATTCAGCAAAAGGCAGAAACAAATATGTATGGTGCATGTCAAGTACATTTTCAATATCATAGAAAAAAGTGGGGAAAAGCATGAGATAAAAACTTGTAAAAACACTAAGCATACCATTATGAATACAGAATCAGTTCGGTTCAGATATTTTCTTCTTTACATCTCATTTCATGAAATTTGCATACTCTATGAAATGGTGGCCCCCAAAGGTACTTACTTATTTTCATGACTGCTTGGGCTTTATTTGCAAAAACTAACAAATGTTGTATTTGCTCTTTTATTCATCACTGTAGGTATTCATCACTGTGCATATATTAAAACACTAAAACAAAGAATATTTGGTTCTGCAAATAATTTTCCACCCTTATTCCTTAGCTAATTTTCCAACAAATACGTTTGGCTATTAGACTAAGTCCAGTTACTGCATAACAACATACTTATTTAATACTGAGTAAAGTTCAACCAAAGTGGCACAGATCACTTTCCTCAAAATAATTTGTTACTAATTATAGGCAGGGTGAGTGGAAAGTATTTGTTGACATACTTCCTTTGAGCATGGTTCTGAAGTCAATTTGTAGGATAATTTGTTTTGCTAAAGGGAAAATTAAAGAGGGTAAGTAAAATAGGAAAGAAAAAGCTAAAAACTTAGGTTGAAATATATATATAATTTTAGCTTTCAGCTATAAATGGAACAACAAACTCCAGTTTTTCAGGGAGTTTGTTTTGCTCTTTTTTTTTTTTTTTTTGATTTTCATTTCAGTGTTAACATCTGCACTATCTGCCCGAGGAAGAATGAATTAGGAAAACTAAAATTTTGACAGAATCTACAAGAGCAGATGTCATTAAAATTGATGTCCGTTTCTAGCCATAAGTATGTTATAATTTATAGTAATTTCTATGCCCCATTATGTTTCTTCTAAAGTCCAGTTTTCAATTTGAGCAAGAATTCACCATATTTAGAGGTGATCTTCCTTTTTTTTTTTTTCCTGTGTGCAAAAAGTGTCATGGGAAATCATAATGTGTCCTGGACCTGAGAGACTACTTCCTTGTCAGAAGTGAATAGAGGTTCACGGACATGCCCAAGGTGTACAAGTTTCTTCTTCGTTTCTTCTGTTGAACCTGATGGATTCCTGGGAGGTGATCTAAAACAAAATTTCTTGCAAGACGTAGTTTTTTTTCCCCACTGGGGTTCTATTTTGATTTGAAAAATATGTTGCTTGCGAAACAATCAAGCACTACACTAGGATGTTTGTTTTGCTGAAAAGGTGGCCTCTGGACTCAGTGACAGGTCTGGGCAGATGTGTGCCACCCACGGGAGAGCAAACCCTCTGAGGACCAGACTCCCCTACTGGATGCACCTGGAACAGGGTGGGGCCCCCAGGGCTTGATTCTAACCAGCACTGGCAAGACTCCCCCCAGTTTACTAGGTGTCCTTCTACACTCAAACTGATTGTAGTTGGACAGAGATCAACAGTCTGCAGCGAATTTCTCACAGCATCAGGTAAGAGAAGGCATGCAGGAAAATAGTCTTTGGAACTGGACAATACAAGTAACTCCCGCAATGGTGACAAAAAGTAAGAAACTATTTCTACATAAACTTCATTTTTAATTCCCTGGTATATTTAAATAATAATGACAATATATTACAGAAAAATTTCAGAAAGTCTATCTATTGCATAAGGAATTGTATATGTATAAGAATAACAGCATTTATCATAAAACTTAACGGCAAACGAAGAGAGGCACTGCCGTCTTTATTCTACAAATGAGTAAATGAGCAGGCGAGGCAAAATATTTAACCTGTGTTCCATGGAAAGCCATCACCAGAACTGTCCAACAGCTCCCTGGATACTCAGGGCCCAAGGCCCAGCCCCAAAAGTTAAACTCTCACAGGACTGGGAACGACAAGAAGCTGCACTGAACAAGCTTCCCAAATGGTTCCTATTCACACTCAAGTGTGAGCACGATTACGGGACCCACATACCACTACACAGCTGGTGACTTTCAGGAAAACAACTAAACCTTATCTAAAACGCTTCTCTACCTGAATAGGGTGACAGACAAAATCTGAAAAGTGACCAGTCAAGAAGTTGCAGTAGAATACAAAATTTTTCGTGTGGTGTCTGGGACAATTAGAAAGGGAAGAAAGTATCTGTTGTCTACAGAACAGGACAGTGTGGTGTAAGGAAGGATCTTATTTGTGGGTTTTTTCCAACTCTGTGAATATATCGATTTAAACTGTAAAAAAGGAAAAAGCAAAAGGCAAAGACCAAAGCAACAAACAAACCACAAACAGCAATAAAGAAAATGTACAAAAGGACAGAAGTTTCAAAAGCTGACTGTTGATTACATTATCTCTGGCATACTATGTCAGATGAGGAAGGCAGAAGACAATCCACCCTCGAATGGGTGAGTCTGTCTATGCTGACATGTTTAAATATTCCTCAATTTTTTTTATAAAAGGAAGCAAAACATAGCAACATTCATGTTTCGAACCCCAGAAATGGAATTCTTCTTTGAATGCGTACTCACCTTCTGGTATAAACAATTAGAGGAATAAAAGACAAAGTCTTTTGAGCCAATCATAATCAAAAATTCAGCCAGGCAAAGCAGTTTTCAAATTAGCATTGGAAAGTAAACTTTTATAAAGTACTCGTATGTGTAGAAAGGAACAGAGTGCAGGAAGGTAGTTTAGTAGAAAGGCAGAAAATTAAGAAACATAAACCATAAATGGAACTTTCCTCTCTGGGGCAAGTCGTGTTAATATAAAGGAAATTATTCAGTCAGGGTCTGCAGTAGAACTGTCTGATTTCAGTTTTTAAGGAGCAGATTTGTAACAGTAACCTATTTTTCCCACCTCCTTGTTAAAAAAAAAGATCCAAAGTACTATTCTGTAAAAAATTGCCTAAGAAAATGAAGCATAGCAATGGTTTTTATTTGAACAAAGGGTTACCCATGTAATAGTGGCTTTAAACAGTTGAGTCCCTGCACTTCAATTTGCCTTGATTATTTTCAGATGGGTCACTAGGAATGTATTACAAACTTCAGCGAAATACAGAAATTTGCAAACTTTTTTTATATTTGATTCCATAAATATACCAGAGTCAAGGTTATTGTTTCTTCAGTGGCATTATTCTCCTTCACGTGAATTCCAGCACCCTGGCTATAGCCCTGGGATTGGCCTGGGAGGTTGCACCCAGCAAATGTGAACACCGACCATTATGTGAATCACTGCAAACACCCAAAGGAACTAACAGAAACAAATGGAAATAAACTAGTTAGAAAAATAATAACAACTAACTTTGTAATGAAGGAATGAGAGGTGGGAGATTTAAAAAGAGTAGTGATATAGCTAGATTTAAAGTATATCTCTTAGAATATAAGCTCACTGGTGTATTCAATTTCAAACACAAGATTTAGAAAAATTCAGTTTGTATATAAAAAGTTCAGTTTGTATATAAATGCGTATCTACTTTGGAAAAAATAAGACTCACCTATGTCCCAAATACTTTTAAAACTTTATTTTCTGAAAAGAGAGCATTCTAACTCCTATGGAATAAAGCGTATTTTGAAGCAATTCTTTTTTTCCAGCAGAGTGTCTGATATCTGAAAAGATTTGTCTTTAAGAAAAAATTTGCTGGAGCCACATAATTGTTTCTCTTAGCCTTCATTCATACACTACAGTGAGCTTGCTTGTTTTCATCTGTTTTTAGGTGTCTATATGTGCTGCGAAAGTCAGCAGGTCCCAACGGTTAGCAAGCTATAGTGTGCGTCCTTAGATTCTAGATTTCTAACTGATATATTTTTAAATTAAAAAACAAAAATGCTTGGGGATGTTTTTAAAGAGTACCCAACTGAAATTTTATAATTTCTGAATGCTCAATTCTCTACTCTTCTACATATATTTACCTACGTTACACACAAATGTATGTTCTATGATCCAGCCTTGAGCAGAATTTTGCAGTTCATCCTCCTAAACCTACATTTACCGAAGGGCTACAGCCATAAAACCAAAAGAGAAGCACTTCATTTGACTGAAATATGTAAGAAAATCTAATTGTTCACATTTGAAATGAAAGTCCCATACAATTTACAGGCGGGCCGCACAGGGGGATGGAGTTTCTATTTCTAGAGGTAGGATCTCTCTGCCCCACTAAGCATTCCAGGACACACGAGAATCAAACATTTGTATAGAGCATTTACCAAACAATATAAGCTTTCGGTCCCAATATTTGATAACCTTCTCCATCCAGAAATCCTCCTTACAATCTTGTCCACATGTCCCATTCCTCTTTTTGAACCATTTCCCTTTTTTCCATCCAGAGTGATAGCTGGTCACCGTCATCTAAACAATAGTTCTTTTATGTCAGTGAAAACTTGAGATAAAGCACCCCTCCGCTTGCTTTTCATTATACTATTTTAGATTTCTTTTTACTTTTGTTATAAGTTTCCTTAATATTTAGATATTTTAGTCACAAGTCCCAGAGCTGTATTTGTTAAACTGTAAATATTCACTAATTGAAATAAAACAAAATCTCAGCATTCTGAAAATGTTTGGTTAAACATTCATGGTTTCAGCATATTTTTCCAGAATGAGACTCTATATCGCTTTAAAGCATGTTCATATGTTTCTACCTTAAGAAGGGAATTAGGACTTGGAAAATACCTGGGAGGAAATAAGCACTAAGAAGCTGATGGTGATTATGATGCAATTTTACTCACTGTGCTTCTAGAGCATGCAAGACATACTGAATATGACATGTTCCTAATCCTCAAAAAGTTCACAGTCTTGTCAAAGAAAGACCTATATCTAAAATAGTACACTATAATAAACACAAGAGACAAGATGTCATAGAGTCTAACTCTGCAGGATGGTAAGAGGTCAAGAAAGATTTGAAGGAGATGAAGGAGGTTCACCAGACTACAAAAGTAAAAGCTGTTAAAGCAACATGAACATGTGCAGAGGCAAAGAGACATAAAAGAGTTCGATCTGTTTGGAGAACTGAAAGGTTAGAAGGACTCGTACTCAGAGAATGAGGAGAACAGGTTGCGGGGATGGCAGGAGTTAAAATGAAACTATAGTCCCAGCTTAGGTTATAGGGCAATGTTCTGTAGAGCTCAAGAATTAGGACTTTGTCCTGAAAGAAGTTTCAGGAGAAAATTAACAAGGTCAGACACTGTGTGTTAATGCCTCCACAGAGAGTGGACTGGAAGGAGGGAAAATTAAAGGCAGGGGCGCCTACTGAAAGACTGAATCACAAGTTCCATCAAGGGAGAATGTGGGTGTGAGCTCAGGCAGTGAGCAGAGATGAGTGAGGCCATGAAACCAAGATAATGTTGAAACATAGACAACTTGGTAAGCAATTTAAGGGTAAGGGTAGATAACTGGAAGGATTGAAGATAAACTGTAGGTTTTCAGCTTGGATGGTGACACCATCAACTCAGAAAGCCAACAGAAGAGCAATGTTGGCCAGGAAAAATAATGATTTCAAGATTGGCCTTGTTGAGTGCACTGTCTGGGGAACAGCACCCTGAAGACTGGGGTTGCTGTGCAAATGCTGTTTCATGCTGACCTCAGCTGAGGGCTGAGGTGCTGCATTTCGTAATCGCACGAGACCTCAGTGGTAGATCAGAGACAGCATCCAGTGCACAGGGCAGAGTAGAGACCTGGCTAGAGATCACAGAGTAGGGGACAGTTACACAGAGCTGCACTGGCCACTGCAGTAGCCAGTTGCCACATGTGTCCATATAAAGCCACAATGACTATATGATTTGTTAAATGCTTTACTTATTTTTATAGAGAGGGGAAGGCAAGAAGAGAGGGAGAGAAATTATCAATGTGTGGTTGCCTCTCTCGTACTACCCACTAGGGACATGGCCAGCAACCCAGGCATGGGCCCTGAGTGGGAATCGAACCAGTGACCTTTTGGTTAGCAGGCTCAATCCACTGAGCCACACCAGCCAGGGCTGATTAAACAAATTAAAAAATTTATTTCTGCCCTGGCTGGTGTAGCTCAGTGGATTGAGCGTGGGCTGCGAAGCAAAGTGTCACACGTTCAATTCCCAGCCAGGGTACATGCCTGGGTTGCAGGCCATGACCCCCAGCAACCGCACATTGATGTTTCTCTCTCTCTCTCTTTATCTCCCTCCCTTCCCTCTCTAAAAAAAAAAATGAATAAAATCTTAAAATTTATTTCTTCATTCCCATTAGCCACATTTCATGTTTTCAATGACCAATGTGATCAATGGCTACTGTATCAAATGGTAAGGATACATATTTTTCCATCACCGTAGAAAGTTCTATGGAATTATGCAGACATAACACATGTAAAATAGAAAGTTTTGGGGACAGAACCCTAGGAAAGAGAAGGTAAAGAAGACGAGTGGAGTGAAAGGGAGGAATCAAAGGAGAAAAAGAGAAAGGAAAAAAAATCACACTACTGTAACCGAGAGAAAAGAGTTCAAAGAGACGAAACAGTGAAACGTAAGAAAAAATTAAACAGAGGTTAATCAGTCCAGGCAGATAGCTCAGTAGGTTGAAGTGTCATCTCAATGCACCAAAGTTGTGGGTTAGATCCCTGATCAGAATACACACAGGGGATCAACCAATCAATGCATAAACAGGTGGAACAACACATCAATGGTTCCCCTCTCCCTCTCTCTAAAGTCAGTAATAGCCCTGGCTGGCATAGCTCAATGGATTGAGCGTGGGCTGCGAACCAAAGTGTCGCAGGTTCAATTCTCAGTCAAGGCACATGCCTGGGTAGCAGGCCATGGCCCCCAGCAACCACACATTGATGTTTCTCTCTCTCTCTCTCTTTCTCCCTCCCTTCCTTCTCTAAAAATAAACAAATAAAATCTAAAAAAAGTCAATAATAAAAAATTAAAAATAAATAACTAAAAAGAGGTCAATTAAGAAAAGGATTAAAAAATAAATTACCTTAAGGAGTAATTCTACCCTGGCAGTTGGTAAAGTGTTGGAATCATTACCAATTTCTTCAGATGTAAAATGACTCAATGGGATGATTTCTCCCACACAGATGACAGGTTTAGCTTTTTAGAAAGAAATCAGAACCCCACAGGAAAAAAATGTTGGAAATGCAACCATTCTCTTCCCACACTTTAGTGAAGGGGAGGCCTTGCCTAGCCGTCATCCTTAGCTATCATCCTTCTGGGAGTTTCTAAGAGCCTCTAAATAAGGCCTAAATCATTGTTGTATAGGTTTCTTGAAATTGAATATTTAATAATTATATTCAGAAATCAAGCAACACTATTCTCTTCTTGTATCAAAAACCAAGCTGACACACAGCAGTTCCCAGGGCTGGGGGCAGGGAGAGAGTGAGGAGGTCTTTTTTAATAAGTGCAGAGTTTCAGTGTGGAATGAGAAAGTTCTCGAGATGGGCAGTGTTGATATTTGTATAACAGTGCTAGTGCCACTGAAATGCACCCTTAAAAGTAGTTAAAATGACAAATTTTCTGTTATGTATATTTTACCACAATAGGAAAAAGAGTTTTTTAGTGAAGCGAAACTAAAATATTTAACATGGCAGAGAATCTGGAAGAAACTCTTACAACTCTGGACACCTGGGAAACTGAAGATGCCAAACACAGGAGCTTAGAAGCAACACTTAACAAACATCTGTCCCTTGAAGTAACATAGGTACTTGTATTAGATCTATGATATTAGATCTAATATCAGGTGTGCAAATATGGGGTTGAAAAGTTGTAAGGTATTAAGCCTACTTTGCTGCTGTTGATACCACCTGCTGTGAAAATGTCAAATGAAACAAGTTAGAGCTTTAAATGGTGCTAACAGAGTGACCGTGTATTAGGTCAGTTTCAGAATCCAGATAGCATTTATACCCTTTTCTTTACTATTTGCACCTCAGGTCAATAGCTGCAATTAGCTCCCAGAAAGGCAAAGCATAAATATCAGAAGTAAACCCCGAGGCAACCATGTCTGCACAGACCAAATGCTCACTCAGCAATTACAGGAGGGAGAGTACCCAGGATCACCCTCGCCCAGTCTCTGACAGCTGGGCCCTGCAGCAAGACTCAAGGTAAAAAATACTGGGGGGCGGGTCTAGGAAAAGCCAAAAGTGGCTTCCATTTCTGTTATGGCAACCAGGCACAAAAAAATGAGGCTAAAAATTAAATCAAAGCGGGTAAATGTTCATGACGGCAATAAATAAATACATAAACAAACAAACAAACAATAGGCCAATGAATGTTTGGCCTAGAATTTTTATGATTTACACAATAATCATCTCATACAGATTCTGACTACTGACTGTCTCCCATCATCATCCAGACGTTTCCCTGTGAACACACAGGAAAACTGGAAGTCATCACTAGCACATTCTCTGATCTGCCCCTGCTTCTTCTCCAAGGGTGTTGACCAAGTCCAGGGAAGGGGACTGTCTTTTAACCAACTCAGTTTTCCTAAGCTCCTGAGCTCCTATTCGGAGCTCTGCTTAGGTCACACAGAGAGTCTGCTGATGTCACAACAAGACAAATAAAGTCACACCGTGACTGTAAGCTAAAAAGGCATCGGCATAATGCAAGAACAGGCATTGCAAGTGGAAACAGACAAAAGAGAAAGAATGAAAGAAGAAATAAAGAAAGAGGGAAACTTAAGAGATGAGGTCAAACTTTACTTACAACTTTCAGCCTGATAGTCTGGCACAAACTGCTCATCATTGTCAGGTACCTGAGCTGAAGGGAAAAAAAAAAGTTAAAATTTAAAAGGAAAACTGCCAAGACATAAGGAATATCAAAGTAAGATCTTTTATGTCAGATCTTTTTAGGCTGAGATCAAACCTATTATTATCTGCCAGTGAGCTCCTATTTAAAATGGCATTGACAGCAGTACTTGGGAGGGGGCATAGAAGCGATCATTGATGTCAACTAGAAAACATGTATGTCAGAAGTATAATGGCAGTCCCTCTGAAGTTCCCCTGCCACACAGAAGAGACACATGCCAAATAAAAGAAGCTATAGAATTTCTATTAGCTGCAGTGTTTCTTTTTGCAAGTAAAAGGTGTATTTTTGGAGTAAAAGATATTCCAGTTCACCCACCACAAGTGCTTAAGCAGCCCGTTCCAAGTAACCATGTTAGTTCTTTCAAGTAACATGCAGTTATCACACACAGCCCTCTGCTTTATGGAAATGTCTGATTTTGGTATGTTCCATCTACTGCAGATTAGACTGCCATAATTAAAAATGTCTGCCCTAAAAATAGCCAAAATAAGCAACAAAGTTTCTGAAATTATTGTCACTGGTTTTGGCCATACAGCATAAAATGTGAAAAAAATCATTGACCATGATCAGAACAATACAAATAAACTCCATTCTTTCATGCAAAATATTTTCCTGGTGACTATTTAGCATTAACAAAAGGAAAACACCATTTTATCAGTTCTAATATCAAACAACTTCCCTATTTTTAGCAGGGGAAAAATTACTAAATAGCATAGACTATTCATTCGGCAGCAATCAAAACACAAGTAAACTTTTTCACTTCTACAATATTTTCACCATGGTTGATTTAGACATCAAAATAGCCTGTTCCAAACTGACAGAATGTTACAAAAACAAGTTTTCTCATGCATACAAATGTGCACACTCACACACATACAAACTACATAAAATGGAAGTTAGGTTACTTTCCTAATTAATTTTAGCTCTGATATGATTAGTTGGCATTACTTTACTAATATTATCAAATACTAAAAAGTTTTATCCAGTCAAGTCAATATTCAAACAAGTGTCAATTAGTTTTTTAAAAAGAGTCTATTCTGTATGGGGGAATGCTTATTAAAATAATCAGTCTCTGTTGAAAATGTTTTCGGTTAGTAATTCAATAGGCTAAGAAAAAGTCTACAAAATTCTGTATTTAAAAATTCTAATAAAAATTATAACATATGTATAATTAAAGGTTCTTTTTACCACCTTATTTAACATATTTAAAAAATATAATTTGGCTAAATAAAATCCATGTTACATTAAGAACAAAACCAATGATAATCTTGACTATTATCAAAATATATGCAGTCACATCGATTTTCTAACTTCCTTCTGTACAATATTCAACCTTAGTAAAGACAAACCCCATTCTCTGCCACAAAATGAAACCAAACAAATTAAGAACTTTTTCCAAATTATAACTGATGCCGATTTCTTCAGCTTATATTTGAAGAAGTGTTTTCTCTTTGTATTCTACTAATATCTGACACCTAACTAAAGTCATACAAACTTCAAATCATTACTCTATTACTTGCTAGCTATGTAAACTGTATAACATTATTTTTCTCTGAACTCTATTTTTTCATCAGTTTTACAGTGATAATAGATTTTTTGTGAGGATTAAATAAAATAGTCTCAATAAAGTGTTAGACAATGCCAGATACCCATTTTTTTTCCATTTCAGATATACACACACACACACACAAAACTACTTCAATCATTACAGTGCACGTTTAATGTCTTTAGTTCTAATGAATTCTATTGGACATGGAGAAATATAATAGGTAAAATTTGTATGTTAGCATTCTCTTAGGTATAAACATTGTTCTTGTACCGTAGTAAGCTTGAGTTTTCTCACAGACTCATAAACTATAACTGGAGGAGTACCCTTTAAAACAGATCTCCACACCCAAAATTACAAAAATGTTTTTAATATCTATTTAATAAATAACAGCAGGTAGACAGAATCAAATCCTACATATTTTTTCCATTATATCCACATGTTTTGGCTTTCCTTCTAAATTAACAGCTAAACAGAACTATTGAGATGCAAAAATTATCAGCCATAGCAATTATTATACTTCTAAAAAGCCAACATTTACAAGAACCTAATAAAAATGTAATATCTCTTTACAGGAATAGTTAAAAATAGCTGCTGAGTAACAAAAGTGTATCTGTAACTAAATATGCTAGTATGATTGTCTTAAAGGCCAGACCTTTTCTTTTTCCTTACTATAAGACAGAGTTGCAACTCCACAACTTGTACCACTTCAAGAAAGGCATACAATTCTCTAATGGCTGTGTGGTCTGTGTTGAGATATGTATGCAAAGAAAAACTTTAGAAGCAGAAGAAACTAGAAAGTTCTACCTCACAAATAGAAAATAGCTGCATACTAGCAATTTGTAAAAAGAATGAAAATTGCTATTTCTGTTCTAACTCTTTAACATACTGAATAAATACTTCACACTTATGCTTGAACATATTACAAAATTTTAACAAAAAACATATGACTCACATTTTTCACAGAAGCTAATCTTCAGAAACTGAATAGGCCAAATGAAGCAGCACGCTGCTTAAATAGACAAAGGCTTAAGTCCACCTCTAATTTAAAGTTAAAAGTAAAAGGAAAGCAGCTAACAAAAAACACAACTTGGATCTGGACAAGGAAAAAATGACCAAGTATTGCCACACTCGTATCATACATTTCCGTCTTTTCCCTCAATTCACAGGAATTTGGTGAAGCAGCAAACTATAGCTGCCTAAAAATTTGGGACAAGTCATACCAACTCCAAAGAGGAAAATTAACAATAAAGGCCAACGTAAAAAAAAATTTTTCCCTACAACTATTATAAACTATGCTTGGAATAATGTACCTTTGAAGAATGTAAATGCTTCCCCACACTAGGTAATTAAAGAGGAAGAGGAAGAGGAAGAAAGGAGAAGGGGGAGTATATACCAAAAGGCCAATAAAAGGCTTTCAAGAAGATGAAGCATGCAGATTTTATCGGTAATAGCTGGGGCAGCTCTATCAGATCATTGCACATTAATAGACAAGTTGCCATCACGTCTCAGGACTTCGGCTTTAAAAGGAGAGTATCTGCACTCTCAGCTATTTGCTTTACCGAGATTATTATCCAAAGTTGGTCTCTGTCTCTCTTTTTACTACATAGCAACACATATCATGATAAAGAAACTGAAGAAAATAGTTAATCGCGACCCAGATGTCACAGAATCACTAACTCTCATGTTTTAATCTTAATATACTTTCTTAACACTCCCTGAGAAGAGGGGTGGGCAATGTTTAAATAGTTGGCCTTTAACTAAAATAATAATCATTACTTAAGAAAAGTTGAGCATTTAAATAGGTAGACTGCAGGCAAGGAAAAACACACTTTTTTTTTTTAAACACACAAGCGCCTGTTGGGTTTTCTCTTAAAGCGAGGGGGGAAAAAATTGGGAAAATTACCAATGAAACAAATGTCAAGTATAAAAGGGGTTAATATTTAATTAAAACCAGTTCTATCCACTGTAACAATGACCTGGAGCCAAACAAGGCGGAAGATGTATGAGTCATTCTTTCTGCCCGTGAATGAGACAGCTGATCTCCTCAGCAATTCCTCCAGACAAGCAGGCAGAACTGGAGTTCTGCCTCCATTCACAAAAACACAGTCCAGCATGAGCCATGTGGCCCAACCACAATCTTTTCATGTCACACCCTTCTAGAGAGCTGAAGCAAGTCAACTTGAACTTGCAATATAAACACAATTTTATTGCTCTGTCTCAAATAGAGTTCAGATCCCTTAAGGTACACATTTAAAGAAATGACAAGTTTACAAAATGAAATCCACCTATTTATTATATTTAACCCATCCTACTTCATAGGGTAACTTGTCACAGAAACTTAAATGTACAAAACTAAAAAGGAAGGAAAGAGGCAAAGAAAAAAGATGAAAGGATGGAAGGAAAGAGAAAAACCATTAAAAAATGCCTTATTTTTCTTGCCTATTATTCCAAATTTCTGTATCCTAAGATTATAACAGGCTGCTGCTGACGTTATAGCTTTTCACTTTGAACAAAGGGTTAAAAACAGCTTTCTCTGAAGTTGTTTAAATTTTAAGTAAAAGTAAAACAACAAGAAAATCAACCTTCGAACAGTAGTATTCTGTATAATGCTAAAATGAAGCTTCAGGCCATGAAATAATATAATCATGAGGCCTGTAAGCCTCCTTTTATACCACATCCGATTTTAACATTAGAATGCTTGTCCCAATGTATAAGCGTTAATTAATGCATAATTATAAACATATTTGAACAGATCAAAGGGGCTCTTGTCCAATAACAGAAATATCTGTAATACTTGATAAAGACATTCTATGCATGTTTAAAAAGAAAGAAAACAGTTTTAGTTGTCTTTAGTCTCAAACTAGCTTCAGTTCCTAACTCTAAACTGACCTGTTGTGACTTTAAAACTTAAGGGTAGGTGAGAGTTGTTGTTTCTAGTCAAATATTTTCTCTAGTGCTACTGAGGTCTGATGATGATGATGATGTCGATGACTTTAATTACAAATTTATACACAGGTCAAATGGAATAAAGTTATATCATAAATTCCAAGAAATTATACATTGTCAGTAAGTGAATTAGGAGAGCTTAGCATTATTTCATAAACATTTATTACGGCCCTCTGGAAAAGCTATACTATGCTACAGCAAATCTAAATTCTATTCTTATAAAAAACAGTTTCTATTTTGCAAGGAGAGCCTAGATGAAAGGTATTTATATATGTCCAATGAGTATTTAGAAATGTAATGCATTACCCTATCTGCTATACTTTAATCAAGTACAAAGACGATTCTTTCACATTTTAGAGTATTTCCTGGTATAACGCAAAGAAGGGTAGTAGCCCCCGCTAAAAAGAAAAGAGACTCTTGCTCAATTCTAAGAAATAGTATACACTTCTGTAATTTAGTGCTTAAATTTTCAATTACATTTGTATGTAAACCACATAAAAATTATGTCATCTTTAAAGCTTTTATTTCTTACTGCATTGCATGAAAACAAAACAAAAAAAACCATTCAGGAGTACCTCTAATTTATGTTTTTTAAAAAAGTTACAGTATAATTTTTGAAAACCAAAAATGAGTACATTATGACTGCTGAATACTATTGGATGACCGTATGTGTAACCTGTGATTTAAGACACTTCATGATAAATGACTTTGAATATGAACAGTATCAGTCACTGAAGTGAAGTGAATCTCTACTCTTCAAAGTAGACATATCTCTATGTTTAAGTCAACTTGATTATCATTTCAAGGTAACGTAAATCAAAAGAAAAATACAGTCTTATTTGCATGAGGTAAGGAACTTTGGTGTAGAAAGGTTGTTCTGGGAAATAAAACTTTGACTCAAGTATGGTGGCACCATGGAACTTGATTTACAGCACCACTGAAAATCAGTTTGCCCTGATGGCATCAGATCACTGTCAACATTTTTCCTCAATATTACTGATAAATGGGAATCTCAAGAACATCTAGACCAACAGCAAAAATAACGCTCAAAAGTTGTTCTGTATTTTCATTACATACACATGAAATTTCGTATTTCTCTTTCAGTTGTATTGGTAGGTAAGCTTTAATAACAAATTTCAGAAAAATGCAAGCCTTTTAAAACTCAGTTTTACATCCTTCTCTTTCTGCCCCACCCCATCCCCGACCTCCACATAAGGGTCCGTTTTTAACTCTGAATTTCTTGGGCACCATTCGCTGAAGCACCACTTAAAACCGGTTGTTAAAAATAAGACATCGCTAGGATGTTCATAGGATTGATATTTGAACTCACTATTTCATGGGATCAAATAATTGAAGTTGCCTCTGTCAGTAGCAATCTAATTCAAAAGACAAAGAATCAATAGAGAATTGTACATAGTTACAGTTACAATATGAAGTAGATAGAGAAAAATTTGAAATAGGCATATTCTCTATTTTTTATGTTCTACCGTGTCACTGAAAACATTACCTATTCCATTTATTTCAGAATGTGATTATTTTAAACTGTGGTATATATGTTAAAAATATTTAAACTGCAGTGTTAGTACTTGGAAAGTGATGCTGATGTAAAGTTACAGTCTTCACAAACATATTTTTGATCTCTGGAAATAAACTTTTTGAGAGAATGAAATTCTATTTTTAGAGATAACTTTAGTGAATTGAAAAACTAGTTCCAACCCCACCCATCCTGCCTTATCCCAATTTCTCTTAGACATGAAACACATTTCTTATTCAAGAATAATTTGCCTATGACTAACCCATATGTTGCACTTTGGGTCTAACTTGTAAAATACTTATAGGAAAGCAAACATGCTAGGGTATATATCTCCCAAGTATGTAGGGACTTTGATCATTTTTTTAACATGACTTTCATATGACACATGACAACTGACTCTACTCCCAGGTCCAGTAAGATTTTTGGACCTGTTTAATTTCCCAGTGGGATTCTAACTTAGGGGAGAAACTTGGTTAATTGCCAATGATCTTTTTTAAAAGGGTCAAGATGCTTTAAAATTCCACGGTCAGTTTCTTGGCTACAAAGCATTATGAAAAGAAATATGTAAACGGTTCATATCAGCCTATTTGGCAGTGTTTTAATTTCTGGGTGCCCAGAGGGACGTAAATGGACAAATCCAGCTACGAATAAACTAGTGTAACTTTGAGATCTCTTCATAGTTACTATTATTCAAGATGTTAATTAGTTAAAGTGCTAAAGCAAATATAATTATGTATAATTCCTAAAAATAAAAATAAATATGCAGTCTACTGACAGCAAATTTTTTTTTTAATTTTAAAAGCCTCGCCTCATTATTAGATAGGATAAATGTAAACAATTTTGAAAAATATAAAAATTATTCTGAAATGAAATGAAATGAAATGGTATCTATAACTTATAAACAGTAGCCCACCTTGGTATTCCATACAACAGTCTGACTATTGATTTCTGAACTTCTTAACCTTATGAATTCTTTTCTAAGTCAAAGTCCATGTTCCTCCAAATATATGTCATCTTCTCTGTTTATTTTATAAAAAGCAAATCTTCAGATTTGATTTACAGGTATGTGAATAACTACGACTAAGAATAAACAGTGCAGTTTGAAAAGATAAACTCAGATAAATTATTCAAATTACTTATCTGAGTGACAAAAAAAAAAAAACAAAAGAAGTTGAAAGGAAAAAACTGTACTGAAATTGATTATAAAATGTTAAGAGTCTGTCACAGATTCCACATTTTAAAATTCCAGGAACAGAGTTGCTATGCACATTCAAAATCTGCCAGCAAGTGCACTGACTTGGAATCAATTAGACTTAAGCATCTTAAACAACAAACCAACCTTCCAGAACAATTAAAATGGATATTTTAAGTTATTTTGGATAAGCAAATAAATTCCCTCATGCAGGTAATGGTCTCACAACCTTCAACTTTGCAAACAAAAAAGTTAATGCAAGAACCTCTGTGCAATTTTTTTCTTGAAAAAGTTACGTTGAAATATATGGCTTATGTTACAATAATAAGTAATCTACTGCAATAAGTTTCATTAACAGAGACAAGCAAAATGACCTTTAAATATAACTGAAATTTTTATTAATACTTACCTTTCATTAACATACAAACACAATCACCCTTTTGGAAGGGCTACTACGAAAGCCAATTTACTTAAAAGATTTGAAAAAAGATTGCAAAAGCTCTTTGGAGAACTAGAATATCAGCAAAACAAAGAAACTTATTTTACATGCTAACAGCAACTTGATCAACTGCAAGCAAGACCACTGATAAAACACAGCAGCCAGCCCCAAATTGCAACAGCAACACTTGGCTTCCAGTTAAAGAGAACCTCTCTCTTCTTTTAACCGTCTTAAAAATTTGTTCCAAAAACTGCATGTTTCCCATACAACATAAAGGCAGAAAAAAGACCATTGTACTTAATGCTTAAGCATCTATAATTTTCTGTTTTCCACCAAACCCATCATAGGATAAAATAAATATTTCACATTTATTAGGACAAGTCCAAAAGAAAAAATTCAAATTGTAAACACCAACAAAAGTCCCCCAACATTAGACATTTCTCAAGTTGTAGAGAGATCTACTGAAGCAGTATTTCATTGTTCCTATAAAATAAAGTTTACACAATAAAAGGTGCAATGAATTGCAACACAAATTTTTATAAAAAAGCAATCAAAAATAAAAGGAATGGCTTTAAATGTCTCCTTGCTATATTAACCCAATCCTAATAAAAGTAACATCATAGCAAAAGTCAATTTCAACAAACATCACATGACAGTAACAAATAGAAAACATTTAAAAATTCCTCAAAGCCCCCAAATATTTATTTTAAAGCCATAGATTTCCTAAGTAATGGATACACACCTATCGTTCTGTGTTGTGAACAAGGTGGAAAGAAGACACTTGCACTTAAATCTTGAAGCATCCCGTCCTGATGAACCCAGAGAAACTAATTTCTGCCATCAGAAAAGTCCTCCACCAGAACACCAAATAATGATATGCGCTGCTCTAAAGGAAACAGCTAGCCGAGTTCTGGCTCTAGGAGGTCTCTCGAGGTACAATAATATAAACCTGATCAATTGCAATTAAAATCTGAACAGAGGCTTAGAACTTGAAGTCTTGGTGCATTAGTTCTTGCCAAAAGCAGATGTGATTGTGAGCTGGAAGCAATTTCTCCTGGTAATTTGTGATGACACTGGGTAGTGCAGCCCCAGATTCCCCAAAGACAAACTCATCAGAGGCTCTAATGTATGCATGACACATGAGGTGGCTCTTTTAGAGCTCAATTAATTGGGCTGAACATTAAGACAGCAAGTTCAGGACTTTTCCTCCCCCTTCTAGAGTTGCTCCCCCCCCCCTTTTAAACCTTTTTTCTGTTTTGCCTTACCTTCTGCAAGCCACGTTTCCTGTAATTGACTTAGATCTTGAAAGAGTTCTAAAAAACAAGTCAAAGACATAAAGAAAACATTTGCAAACCTTTAGGTTTCATTAAGTGGAAATGTTTGTCATAAGATTTGTCATATATCAATTTTATTTGGGGAGGCACTCAATATAAAAAGAGAGCAGAGTTCATAACATATATTTCAACAATCTTGCTCATTTTGATGGTTATTAAGCAATACTTCTTTAAGAAATCCTTTCAGTAAACTAAATAATAAAATCATGTCTCTTTTCCCCTCTTTTTAAACAAATAGCTTAAAAAATAAGGTTGGGGACACAAAATAACACACATGCTGTAGTATTCAAAAAAGGCTTAGGTAAAGGTAGGTCCACAGGAACCTTTCCTAAACATGTTCAACTCTTGTCAAGTAGTAGGAAAAAGATTAGAAGGACAGAAAAATACTTTATTTATATCTTCCGAATTTTATATAAAAGATATAATAACAAATGGTATAATTCTCAAAGTAATATATATTTTCAGGTTCAATGCCACAAAGATAAAACTTTTAAATACAAGTTTTTAGAGGGAAGTTTCTACATGAATAGGTTTATAAAAATCAAAGATAGATAATTCCCTGGCACCTGTTTGTTATGAAGTCCAAATATTTGTATTCTGTCAGAGAGGGGAGAGAGAGAAGTGTTCTATAATTATGAGGATCTGAGGAAGTTTCGGAATTTAATATACCTCATCTAAATGGCCAACTGAACTTTGATAATTAAATCTAAGTATCTTAAGTTTATTATTAATGCTTCCATATGGCTGGAATAATTTATAATGTATTGACTTCCTACCAACAGTTCATAAAAAGAATCTGTAACCTAATTTTCCAAATAAGTATTAGAATTATGAATTAGGCCTTAATTATAATTCAGTGAACACTTTAAGACCTCTAAAGCAATATTATGGCCTCACCATGGGGTCATCAAAATCATCCATGAAAAGTTTGATAACTGTATATGGTTTTTGTGTAAAGGGGATGGGAAATTAAATAATCATTTACATTGTTTGAGCAGTACACATAGTTGCTTAATTTGTCCCACTGTGTTGGATATTTTCAAATTATTACCTTAGTGTATGGGATTAGCTATATGCCATATGGACAAGGGTATTAAACATAAAAGAAGGATGTCACTGTTAACTTTTTACTTCCTTCTTTCATTAGTTTGTGACACAGCCATAAAATATCCTCCAGTGCAAACTGTCACATTATGTTAATTGTTCCAAGTAAAAGTCTTAGTTAAATACAGTAATTTGAATGTTTATTATTTTTAAGCTAAGACTTAAGTTCTCCTGTTCTTTATGAGAGTGGGGAATATAGATAAAGAGGGGGATTCAGCCCAAAATCAAACCTCACCTTCTGAATCATGAGCCAGATCTCTGTTAATGAATTTTCTTTTCCTGACATTTGTTGGTCTCTCGTTACAATTTCTCCCACGCTGATTCTACAAAGGGAAAGATAAAATCCTTTAAAAGAATGTAAACCTCAAAAGTCACACACAAAAAAATACATGCATACATACATCTACAGGATCCTCTCTCTAAATAGAAAAATTCAAGTCCATAGGATCAATTCTAATATTCACTTTCTGCATTCATTTCACAGTGAAAGCTTATGCTGAGAATTCAACAGCCAGGAAGTGTTGCTTCCCAGCGCCGATCCTAGCATACTATTTATTAGTCATATATTCATGGTATCTCAGCATCAAAACAACATTAAGCAATTACACTTCAAGTCGATTTTAGGCTGGATCAAAGCTAGCTTAAAACACAATGAATTGTATTCTTATACTCCCCACTCGAAAAAATAAAAAAGCAGGTAAGAGTGGTAAAATGAAACACATAAGAGAAAATGAGGGGGAAAAAGAAACAAAAACACCCCATGTAAACAAAAAGTGTCAGCATTTGTCTCAACTTCATTCTTTTCAATGTGGCAGACAAACCCAGCCAAAAACTTTGAGTGCAGCAGCTGCTGCTGCCCTCCATCTCCTCTTCCACTCATCTTGGGCCCTTTAATCAGAAAAAGGGGTCTTAAAAACAAACTGTGCCTTATCCAAATCACTGAAAGGTAAGCTCATTTTGAAGACTGGGCTTCTAGAAGCAGAGTCGCCCTACAGTGGCAACAAAGCAGATAAAGTATCTGCAATCCCAACCCCCTTACCTCCTCCCTTATCCCCCCCCCCCCCCAGTCAAGTTTATAAACAGCAACTCTCGAACTGATCACTCACATTGGTGACCATGTAAGGCACTTGCTGGTCATAAAATCCATCCATTCTGCTGCTCTTCGCAAATCTCAGCTCAGTGTTTTATATTTTGAGCATTTAGCTGGAGATTTCCTCGGGATCTGGACCTCTATCAACCTAGAGGGGAACAAGATGGCTTTTAGGCTTAAAAAAAATCATGAATGAAGCTCTTTAATTTGCATAGCTAATTACCCACCGACTGTCCCATTCACAAAAATAACCCTCCCTACACCGCCTCCTTCACCTGGATCCAAAGAAAGCCCAGAGAGTTCACAATTTACATATTTTCGGCAGTAGCAAAAATCCGAACTAAAGGCTATGTATTTATTTACACTCTCGATGTTTCCCTGCGAGGTCGGTGTATCCCGGGCAGCTCTGATTCGCAAACGTGTGCAAAACTAGCAATGGCGATCAACGAGACTTGCTTTGCACCTAACGGGACTAGAGACGGAGACACCTCTTTCATAAGGATAGTTTTTGCACCCACAACCATGCAATTATCTGGAGAGACACAAAAAGTTGTTGGAAAGACCCACCTGAAGGCCACGCTAGGCGAACTGCTGCAAAAAATTCCCTCCAAATTTAATAAAAACATTAATTATTGCCCAGCACTTCCCCCTTGGAAGCCGAAAGCGCCTCTGACAGAGCTCAATTCGGTGGTTTTTCCTCTACTTCTCCTCCAGGGGCCTCCAATCCAAACTGATGGATCGCTGCCTCCCATTGGCTCCGCGTCTCTTTCACAAGATCAGATTTCGGGCTGTCAATCAGGCAGCTTGCTGCCCCTTCTCCAGGATCTCCCGCGCCCCTCTTCCCAGGCTGGTGCTCGGCGGGTTGGCGCAGGGTCCAAAGCTTGGAAATGCCACGGAGGAAACCGACTGCCTTCCTAATCCGCTGCTTATTGTTAAAGTGCCCAGGGACACTGAATCCATCCATGTGTACCCAGTCGCCAGTTCTCCTTACTGGTGTCTTTGGTCCATTCTTGGGCCGATTTCCTAAAGCACTTTTGTTCTGTTCAGGTATATACTCTGAAGGGCGATCTACTAAGCCCATGCCTCCTCATTCCCCTGCCTCCTCCCCTCCCTCAAGAACGCCAACCTCCCCCCACCCCCACCTCTCACTTTTAACCTGATAAGGAGCCCACCTAACCATAGCTTCGCTTCCATTAAGTTTTTGGCCCAAGTTCTTTTGCCGTATTTTTTTTAAACACACGCCAACCATCATTCATTATGGTTTATCAAAACAGTTTTTAATGGCTTTCCTCAAGTAATACAAGATCCAAATCATTCATGGGACAGTAAAATACAGAATCCGTGGGAAAGCACCGGGGGCAAAGGAGGAGTTGCATATTAGGAAGGATTGTGTTGGGAGGGAGCAATGGGAGGACTACGGGGCGATCTAGGTAAATAAAAGTATAAAAATCAAATTTCCCCCAGGTGTGCACTGGGATAAGGTGCTTCCAGCTCTCCGCGGAGGTGGGGCGGAGCAGGGAGGGGATGAGGTGGCTCAGATATCCTAAGGACCCGCACATTTCCTGAGCTTTTGTTATGTATACACGGAGATGGAGGGTGTCACTTACTGTACTTTATGCTTTCACTTCCTCTTCTGCTTTTACGCAGCCACTACCCGGAGTTGGGGGGCGAGCGGTGAGGGGGCTCGGGTTTCAAGGACAATGGCTGGGACGTTAAAAAGTGAGGGCTGCAACTCTGAAACCACTTGCCCTCACCCTCCTGTGGGGCTTGGAGCTGTAGAACTTAGGAAGCCGCAGCCCAGCAGGGCAGGGGAGGCCGCGGGGATGGGACCAGGAACTCAATAGTGCTGAGATTCACTTTTGATCCCGGTAACGACCAGAGCTACAGACCAAAAGATGTTTCCGGCAGCTGTTCTGCCCATTGGGAAACATGCTTCAGTACTCAATTTCTATTTGAAACTTTCCTTCCTGAAATGGAAGGGTATGCAGACACATTAAAATGGAGTATGAGCAAGACTCCGCAGGAACCAGAAGAAAGATCTACGTAAAAAAAAAAAAAAGTTTTACATAAATTTTAGAAAAACTTATTACTGGAGAAACGCCCAATAATCACGGGGAACAAGGGCATACACCGTGCATTCCCTGAAACTAGTAAATCAGAGTAGCCGGTGCCAAGGCGCACCTACAAGCACTTTGAGCGGGAACTGCACTTTAACCTCAGCCAGGGAGGGTTTCCGGGCGCAGCCGGGGCCTCGAGGCTGGGGTAGTGAGGCTTTCGGGTATTTTCTGAGGGTGCAGCCAGGCGGAGAGCCAATAGCAAGGGTGTCCCGCCGCCCAGCACTCCGGGGATAACTCAGCCCCTGTAATCTGAGCAACAGTTTCCAAAGACCTTCTCCGGGGCTAGAGCCTGACAGGTATCCAGGGTAACCGGGAAGAGGAGGAGCTACAGTTTAGCCGCCCCCCCACTCCGCCCCCACTTCTCCACCAGGTTCTAGTCCGCAGCCAATAACATACCGTATTTCCCCAGCCCATTGTTGTTTATTGCTGACCCTGCAGCGCTCCGCTAGGAGATTGGCGGCTTTAGGGAAAGGGGCGGAGCCTCTTCCGCCCCTGCTGCCACCTTCCAGCTCCATTCACAAAATTCCGGCCTCTCTTGGTCACGTGTTTGGGGGCGTGGCGGGGCAGGGGAAATGACAAAAAAGGCCCAAGTTTCCCAAACCACAAAACTTTTTCCTGCCTTGCAGCCTTCTCTGTGTCCTGTCCCAGAATACTAGAAGATGATAAAAAGGAGCCTTGGGTCTGGGAGCAACAATTTGTGGGGCGGGGGGGGCTAGAAATTAAAGAAAGGCTCTCAAGGGGATAATTCCAGGGTACACTGCATATGAGAAAAGCTGCAAGAGAAAAACGGAAGAGAATTAAGGAGAGTAGGGGGAAACCCTTAAGAACAAACGAGTAACTTTTGCTCCATGCTTCACGTCATTGCTTTTGCAAGTGCAAACAGTTCCATTGTAGATGAATTTCTATTTTTTCCCACTTAACATTCTGTAATTTACATTTCTACCTTTAATTCATCCCACAGGTCCTTGTTAACTTTTCAAAATTTCTTTTAGTAATAGTGCAGGTTCACTGGCTGACGGCTTTAGTTTTCATTTCCCAATCCACACTCACACAGAGTCCCCTTAGAGCACTCCTCCCCGCCAGCGGTGGACTGGCCAAACGGCAGAGGCCCACTACTCCTCCGATTTTACTGCCTATTGCAGGGGCTCCGCATTCCCCGGAGAGGGATCCTTTAAGTTTAAATGAACTCAGCCTTTAACCATTTGATCTTAACAGTAACAATGATGTTATATGAGTAAGCAGACAGCCAGTTTCTACAGCGCAGTTGTGTTAAAATAGCATTAAATTTTGAGATAAAGGTACCCCTCTAGCAAGGGAACTCTTGGATCAAGCCCCTCCCTCTCCCCCACCTTCTGTCTTTTCTCTGTCCTTTTTGTGGCCTGACACTTAATGAGACACTGGCTGGTAGTTTGGTTGCTGTTTATCTTCTATGCTGGCACTGAGAAAAACCAGTAACCTAGTGGCTGAAGACTTTGGATAAGCTGAAAATTATTTTTTTAAGAAAATGTTGACATTGTGAAAAATGTCTACAGAGGAGGTCCCTCTATCCACACAGAGGGATGTCAAAAGTTTCACAAAGTTTCCACCACTATTGAAAGTGAGTCTTTAAAAAATCAGCTTAGTAAATGCCAGTCCTTCTTGAATGGAAAATTTCATTTTGGCAGGATTTCAGGCATAGAATGGCAGAGCAGAGGCCAAGAGGCTTTGACATTTATTTACTTGTATTTTGAAATCCCATTTGGGCTTTGAAATAAGAGCTCTTGAGAGAATGCCACCCCCCCCCCCCCCCCAAAAACAATCCATTTCTGAGTTTGGAAAGTTTTTAAATTGCACGTAAAGCTATTTAAATCTTTATAGTTCCTTTGCTGTTATTTAATAAAGTAAGATAATGTTCATTAGTGGCTTCTTTTGTAGTTAATTTATTATAGCATTATATTTGAAAATGCATGCTATTGAATAAAGCATATTTTTAAAAGCAGCAAAAAAGGAAATAACTAAAAATAGCATTGCTTGTTTTAAATGGTTAATATGGTTAAAATTTAATAAAATTTGTTCAAATTGGATTAATTAAGTAAAATAGTAACTTTCATAATCTGTTTTTTTTTAAATGTTATATAAAGCAAATTGTTTATGGCCTAGTTGGCATTGAATACATCAAATAGATAAGGAAAAGGTAGACTATTAAATGGCCAATGAGCAAAGGAAATGATAGGTCAATATATTTCCAAAGGAAAACTTAGGGTCCAGCCAGAATGGTAAAAAAGTAATTCATGGTTTTAATGGGTTCCCTGAAGAAAAGTGAAGCAGGGATTTGAGAAGGTAGAGCTTAGGACCAAGGTCCTGGTAACAAGGAAACTGACACAATGTAGGTGTCCGCTTCTACTCTCAACCCTGCCATTGTCAGCTGAGGAACATGCACACACCCCCCAAATAGAGGAAATGTAAACGGGTCATGAAAAAAATTCTGAACAGCACTAGAAGTCAAGACAATACACATTTTTAAAAAATGACATTTTAATCCTATCAAGTTGAAAAAACATGTTTTAATGCCCAGCACTTACATGCTTGTTACTCTGCTGGTTAGTTAGACTGGGACTTTCTGCAACCTTTTCAAGTAAGTATACAATATCTAATAGACCCTACAATGTACAATATCTAAAATTAGACCTAATAATCCTGATTTGGGAAATCTATCCTATAAAAATAAAAGCAGTGTGCATCAGGACATTAATTAAGTACTATTTATAGAGAGAAAATTTTGAAAACAACTACGATACTCACTAATATTAAGGAATGGTTTTAACAATATCTGATGGTTTATACTTTGGAATTTAATTATGGTAATGCAGCTATTGAAAAGTAGGCTGTCCTTAGTTTGCAAACTTGAGATTACATAAGAAACTCCTTGTTAAAAATTCAGGTTGCTGGATAGATCCATTGAGTTAGGACCCAGAGAGTACATCACATGGAAATTCTGTTACAGGGAGTTTTGCTGTAGTTAATCTCTGACTCTTTCTTGAGAAAACCTGGGTTGGAATTCTACCCGAAGTCTGAAAAGAGGCCTACAAGTTTTCTTAGTGCAGCCATATCCTGTGGGACCCACATAACGTTGACCCTTATGAGGAATTTATAGTCAATATTTAATATACAGATTTCCAGTATTGCTTGTGAAATTAGAGAACATGATGACACTGGGCCCAAATTCCCACATGGCAACCGTCACCTAAAGCTGAGTACTGCCGCCTCTCATGCAGGAGCACGGGCTCTGGATTTCACCCCGGTCTACACTCTTCCCCAATCCCTGTTCTTCGTGTTTATGCTACCCACCTGACCCCTGCAAGCATTTGCTTGTGTTACCTCAACTGACATGGGATATAGTATGTTAAATGAAAACTGCAAGAGACAAAATAGAGTATCACATGTCCTGTTCTTGTTCAAAAAACATAGTAAACATAAAGGTGCATGTATATACACACATGCACATATAATGTGCATGTGTATTTGCACATACAAATCTGTACATATATATCAGTGTTTCTCAACATTTTTTTCACTATTGCCCCTAAGGAGACTTTCTGGACACATTTTATTCATAAATACCCTCCTCCCAGGAAATTTTAATACCACAGATACGTGTCTGTGTATGTCCTGTAATCCTTTGGAGGGCCACAAATCATTGTAATATCTAACACTGGTCCCTCCAAGAACCAATTTCCAATACTTGGAGCAATCTTACCCCACTGAGGATTTATAATAAAAACCTATATGCCTTTTCTTTTTATAAATACTATTTACCTATAAATATTAATTTTTATCATAAAAATGGTATGCACCCATTGTAAAATATTAATTAAATGTTCTTTTAGTAGGTCTGATTGCAGATGTGAAGTAAAAGATAATTAAATTTTTCTGGTAGTACTTGGAATGATGTGTTACAAGATGAAGGTATCACAGTCATATTTTTTAATCCATTAAAAGGATAAACAAATTAGTAGTTTAAATTGAAGTTAGTTCTGTAAGAACCGCAGATATTTTCACGGAACAAAACATAAATCATTGACCTTCCTTTGGAAAGAGGACCTTGCACTTATTTTAGATTTGAAGGCACGTCATTGGTAACTTTAAAATAAACAGTAAAACATCAGCGGAGTTCACCATTCTCTATTCTTTTAGTTTTCTAGATTGCAGTAGGAGGCGTGGTTGCTGTTCTTTCCTTAGAAGTAAAACACACATTAGTACCAAAGGCAAAAAAAGGGTTCTGAAAGTACATTTTAGAAATAAAATTCTATTCTGAGATGCAACTTTATTTAGAATGATCTAAATCACCAACAATAAAGTTAACCTTTTAAGTGCATCAGACATTGGGAGGAATATTATTTTCAAGCTGGCTTCCCAAAGTAGCTCCTCGGAGGGGTAGGGATCTTCTTGGAAACTCTTTGTTTTCCCCAGTTCTAAACCCTAAAGTAAAATTTGGGTAACTCCTTCTTGTAGGCTCTATAAGCTGGCATATTTCCATAGCTCTAAACTCTGTCTCAGTGTTGATTATTGTCCTTCATTGGATAAACTCCTTATAACCTTCATTAACAATGAGCTCTTAGCCACTGGCTTATTGAAACTATTGAAAGCTTGTTGTAGGGTGAGTGAATCGAGGAACTGATAGCATACCTCTGAACTGCCTTGCTATACAAATACAAATTTTGATACTGACTGAGTAATGCTGTAGGCAATGGCTATTCAGAAAACAAAAATTTTACTGGACAACTGAGAAGGGTTGATTACCCAAAGTACAAATGGCTTTAAGGTAAAAGTTTGCTTTTAAAATTGTCAAAAACAAAATGAAAAGCTGCACAGAACTAAGTATATTTCTCATATATGTAGATTTGTTTCTATTTTTTTGACACAGAAAAACATTCTTTACAATTTCTAAGCATGTGATTTTTATGTAACCAAGAGCAAAGTATTTGAAGTATATAATCCAGAATCGTAGCTACTACCAATATGTCCTTTTCAAAAACGTATTAAGTAAAGGGTTTGTAGCAGATGCCCTTGAAATTTCTTATGAAATAAATTCCCTGATTTTCTTATTGATAATCAATGGTTGTGTTGAACTCACTCATAGAAGGCAAAAAAGAGTTTAATTTAAAGAGGATGTGGCAGCCCTGGCTGACATAGCTCAGTGGATTGAGTGCGGGCTGCGAACCAAAGTGTCACAGGTTCAATTCCCAGCCAGGGTACATTCCTGGGTTGCAGGCCATAACCCCCAGCAACCCCACATTGATGTTTCTCTCTCTATCTCCCTCCCTTCCCTCTCTAAAAATAAATAAATAAAATCTTTAAAAAGTCTATAACAATAAATAACAAAGTAATTTCAATATTAAAAAAAAAAAAGAAAGAGGATGTGGCATCGTATAGTCATGGGTTTGAATGCTGGCTCCAACACGGGCCCAGTTACTTCTTCTCTATGAGGCTCAGTTTCTGCATCTGTATAATGGAAATGAAACTTATTTTTTCAAACTTGCTTGAAGCAGAAATGTGCTAACATAGAGTTGGTATCCCATAAAAGTCAACTTTCCTTTCCCGCAGAGCTTTTCTTAACATATGACCATAGATCTCTCTAAGTCAGCCTTTATTGGCCTTGTGCCATAAATTTGTCCCTGTGACCTTCTGGATGACTTTTAGAACTGTCCTTAACACCTAGAAACAATCAGCTTGACTTCCTGACCATGACTAAAACAATTTCTATCTTTCCAACTAGGTGGGAGTCAATTCCTGGTTGCCAGTACTTACACTGCTCAGGCAGGGGACTGACGCATGACTCCTCTTCCTGATCACTGGTGGTCAGTGGACTTGATGCCTGACAAAACCAGCCAACTTCTCTTGCATATTAATATTCTCTTACTGAGTTCAAAAAGTCACCAGGGGAAAGTGGGCCAAATATATAGTGAAGGAAGATGATTTGAATTTGGCTGGTGGGCACACAATGCAATATACAAATCATGTATAATAGAAATCTACACTTGAAACCTATATAATGTTATTGATCAATGTCACCTCAATAAATGCAATACAAAATAAAATAGGAAAAAATAAATAGATAAAGCTAAAAAATGTCTAGCATTGTACTTGAAGGAGAGAGAAAATGGTATTTGGTGAGAATGCCCAACAGATCAATGTGTCAAGAAAGTTAAACAGAGGTGGTCCAAAATGAAGCAGTTTCTGAATAAGGGGCAAAAAATGGTCTCACGCCCATCACTTTCTCAAAAGCTAGAGAGCCTTCCCTGAATAAGGGTCACCAACGGTACTTAAGTCAGTTTCTTGGTATTTGAAGAACAATATGTCTTTGAACTTTGTAATAGTGATTTCACTTCCTTGTGATCTTCCTGAGTTCCCTTTTATATTTAAAATGTTCCTTTTGTCCTGAATTTCTTCTCAAGTATAAAAATAACCATTTGACTACAGGCATTTCATGTAAGCACATCAAAGAAAGCTACAAATCTTTGCATCTGTGTGACACATCCTAAATAAAACTCAGGTTTTCATTCTAGGCTCACTTTTATATTGTAAATTAAAATTGCTCTCTGTTTCCATTGTGTCAAATAATATCAATGCTCAGCCTTGACTGATGTGGCTCAGTGGATTGGGCATCATCCCTCAAACTGGAGGGTCCCCAGTTGGATTCCTGGTCAGGGCACACACCTGGGTTGAGGCCAGGTCCCCAACTGGGGGCATGCAAGAGGCAACCAACTAATGTTTTTCTCCTTCTTTTTCTCTCTCTCCTTTTCCCTCTCTCCTTTTCCCTCTCTCTAAAAATTAAATAAGTAAAATCTTAAAAATAATAACAATATCAATGCTCATTAGATTGTTAAATATATTTGGGACCAACATGTCCTCCCAGAAAATAAGTTATTTATGAATGAGCCTTACCTTTGTTAGGAAAGCTTTATATCTGACACACCTGACATCATCTGAGTCAATAAATGAAAGCAGAACCCCGTTGCTTCAGGTATGTGTATGGATGAGACCTAAAATAATCTTTCCATTTAGAGTGAAAACAAAGATATCCTTTCCTATATATATACACACACATATTCTCACACCCATTCCTACTAAAATCTACTCAGAATTCTTAAAATAATAAGCATTATCAGTTAACATAGAGAAAAAAAGCCATGGCATTCATTATAAATAGCTTGCTATTTGAATCATTCATGATGTAACGGGAGACATCAGTGCTTAGATTCAGGGTAGTTTAATCTTACGGCAGGAGGAGGCTTCAATAGCCCATCTATTTTTTTATCAATGTCTTGACTACACTTCTTATTTTCCACCACACAGAGCCATACTTAATAAGGGCTTGTCAATTCTTAACTAAGCCTTCAATACCCTACCAGTGATCAAGAATACTCTAGATCACTGTCTCTCAAACTATCTGCAGTGAACAACCTGATGGAATGGCTTAAATTATATCTTGTCTCACAGTTTCTGCCAATCAAGAATGTAGGAGCAACTTGGGTGTGTCTAGCTCAAGGTCTTTCTGGAGGTTTTAGTCAAGCTGTGAACTAGAGCTATAGTCACTGGGAGCTGAGACATCTGCCTCCAAGCTCATTCATGTGGTGGCTGGCTCTCTCTGCTCCTTGTAACCATTGTTATACTGCTCTGTTTTTTACAGTATGGGTTTCTCCACAGGGCAACTGAAGGCATGGCTTCTTAGTGCACATAATCCAGAAGGGACAGATCCCAGGATAGAGGCCACAGTGCTTTACAACTGAACCTTGGAAGTGGCAAACCATCAATTCTGCTGTATGCTATTGGCCCGGAAGACCAATCCAATGTGATAGACAAAGGTGTGAATATCAGGAGGCTAAAATTAGTAAGGTCCTTCTTCAAGGCTGAATATAATAACCTTTTTTAATGCCCATCACAGATGGCACAAATTTGCCATTCTAATTTATGAAAAATGGCTTCCACCATCCAACCTAAGTCTTCAGGAGAATGGGGACTATATCCATGGTTGTATTTCCTTCACCTAGCCAAGTGATAGCCATTGAAGGAATTGGTAAACACACCCTGTTTTTAAAGCTGCTGAAACCAAAGTGCTATGAATTGAATATTCGTGTCCCCTCGATTCATATGTGGAATCCCTACTCTCCAATGTGATTGTATAGAGAGGTGACATCTTTGGGAAGTCATTAGAGTTAGATTAGGGTCACAAGGGTGAGGCCCTCATGATGGGTTTAATGGCCTTATAAGAAGAAAAAAAAAAAGAAAAAGGGATGTCCCCTAACCCACCCCGTCCCCACCCCATCTGTCTGTCTCCTTCTCCTTCTCCCTCCCCTTCATGCAAGCCTTGTGAACACACAGGGAAAAGCCCAGCCAGGAAGAGAGCTCTTGCCAGGACATGATCACGCCAGCACCCTGATCTTCAGCTTCCACACTTCAGAACTAATAAATTTCAGTTGAATAAGTCACCCAGTCTGTGGTATTTTACTACGGCAGCCAAAACAGACTAAGACACAGGGGAAATCCAGAACTTTAAGTTACGATACCATTTAGGGATTTAATGCTTCAGAGTTGGGATATGTTTAATAATGACTCAACGAAATCCCTTCTGCTGAAGTTTCAATTATTTTCTCATATTAAATTCTTTATTCATCATTCATCATCACAATGTGTCAGGCATTATGTTGTATTAGGAATACACAGATAGTGTAGTAAACCCCACGTAATGAAAAGCAAAAACTACAAGGAGAGATATAATCACAGAAAAATACCCCTTTACAGGGGTCTTCTGGGACCACCCCCAAACTCTCTCTCTAGCATGTTACTTAGTTTCATATTCATCAAAAGTTTTAACTTGTTTAAAATTTTCTTGCTTGTATGTATGCCCCTGGTTTTTGTTCAGTTCCTGACCCTCCTTCCTCCTCTTTTCCCAACTATAAAACATAAGCTCTAGGACTGTAGAGTACATTCTGCTGGTCTTGTTCATTATTTTATTTACAAGCCTGCCTAGAACCAAACTTGGCTCAAACTAAGCTTTCACCAGTTGCATATTGAATGAACACTGTTACCTAGAGGTATGTTCAAGGCAAGATGGAATGTATTACTCTTTTCTATAAACCCTGTCTCAGCCTATCCATCATAAGGCCGAAAGTTCCACTTTTTTCATTCATGCTTTCATTTAAGGTCTTGCCTTTCAACGTTTTGATTATATTTTTGTTCCTCCACTGAGTCCTCCTCTCCCAGCTTTTTAAAAAGTGGAGGAACAGCACTAGCCCAGTATTCTTGCTTCTGTTCAGCGATCCTGCTTTTATCATTGACATTACCTAATTCAGTTTGGAACTAAGTGATGTCAATGAAAGTTTTGCATGGATAAGGGCTGTAAACACATCTGTTCAAATTAAATGGAAATTAAAGAGACATTTTCAAGGACATTTGCTCTAAAAATTGATCTGCTTTGCAATTAGACTCATGTAAAATTGTTTTTTGGTAGTCATGGAAATCGCAGGAACCCACAAACCCAAGGTGAGTAACACAGACCATTTCCTCGGAATTTATAAAAACTTGGGTGGGAACAAATTAGATTTTCTGTTAATTTTTAACTGATTATTTGTAAAACGTAGGAGTTCTCTCTGCTAAGCTATGCACTGGGTACGTAATACGCTGTGTGGGTGCTCAGATTAGGTCTTTAGAACAACGCTGCAACAGTAGGACTAGCATCAGGGAAGCTGATACTCATGAAAGTCAAAGCATTCGCCTTCCTCCAAAGTCACAGAGTGGCACACAACCACAGACCTCAGTGCATTTGACTCTCCTACCGCTCAGCACCATGAATAACTGCTAATTAATTGCTCAAGTCTGATTGTAAGCACTTTCGACATGTAGTCTGAACACCTATGGTTATGCAATTAAAAACAAAAACAAAAAATGGAGTTTCCCAAACTTGGTCTTGAGGGAAGGACATTATCTTGGAATGCTAACAGATGCTTCTGGAAAAGAAATAGAAAAAGTTGCCAGGGTTGCTTTGAAAGTTGGAGAAATGCTGAGTTGAGTTGAACACAAATCAGTTTAAAACAAAACGAAAAGAATGAAGAGCAGTTATCAGAGCCTTTCCTGTGCTAATATTCCCTGTTAATGAGATCAATTAGATCTCCGTGGAGGTGGTTTAGTGTTTCCTAGAGGTGGGGACAGTGAGGGGATTACTGAGGGTGAGGACACTAAAGTTTCCAAAAATATTTGATCATCTAATGTTTTGCCCCCAGGTAGCGCATTGTAGTGGTAAAGTTCTATGGATTATAGGTTGTGAAATATTTTTGAAAATTATTAGAGCAAAATCAAAACAGCAATTTTGAGGCAGTTTACTGCTAGGGCTGTTAATTATTACTGATTCAATATGACCATGTGGACATAAAAGATGCTCTTTCCTAAAAAAAAAGGTTACAATAAGGACAGTAGCAAAGTGGGTGGTATCAAGTAATACCATCTGAAGTCACTGTTGGAGGCCCCACCCTCTACCACATCCCCATCTTCATTCTGCAACTCCCCTCCCCCCACCCTGGTGCCCTAAGCCTATCTGCCAGGCATCTATCTAACCTTTGATGTACTTACCCTGGGAAATCACTTCTCACTTAAAATACCGGGGAATATCGATTTGATGTCAATTTGATAGTTGATTTTTTTAAAGATTTATTTATTTAATTTTAGAGAGAGAGAGGAAGGGAGGGAGAAAGAGAGGGAGAGAAACATTAATGTGTAGTTGCCTCTCACGTGACCCCCACCGGGACCTCACTGGCAACCCAGGCATGTGCCCTGACTGGGAATTGAATTGGGGACCTTTTGATTGGTCCCCAGTTCATGCTCAATCCACTGAGCTACACCAGCCAGGGCAAGACTAGCCTGGTTCTTGAGTAGCTTTTTAGTTATCTCAAAACAAATAAAACAACTAAGCGTCAACGTAATGTTAATAGCTCTTTTATTTTCCCAGATAAGAATACAAAAACAACAAAGGCGAGGTGGAGTGGGTGTGTTGTCAGGGTGTGTCATAGGAACACCACATATAGGAGGCAGTCAGAGACCCCACATGCTTGAGAATTTTCAAGACAAAAAGGGAAACCGAGGTATATATGACATTCTGAGCTAGGGATGAGGCAAGGCACCTTGGGACTTCAGAAGGCCACTGCAGGGAGAGAGTGCACGTTCAGTAATTATTATTTTGTCTGACTTTGTAGACAGGTCAAAAGTCATTTCTGGTGATAACTCTTATCATGGGGCAGGCTCCTAACTTAAATTCATCTATCAATAAATAGTTAAGTGAGAGAGAGAGGTTCCTCTTGGGTTCACAGGGTCTCAATTGTCTTTAGCTCAAAATAAGCCACATACCACGGAGGCATAACTTGGGGTGGATGTTCGGAACCCCTGTGTATGTATGTATGTATGTATGTATGTATGTAGGTGTTCCACTTTGCTTTACACTTGCATCTAAGTCTGTTCAGGCTGCTGTAACAAACTACCATAGATCAGATGGCTTAGAAACAACAGAAACTTATTTCTCCCAGTTCTGGAAACTTTTTATACAAATATCACTTATTATGCTAAAACCCATACTCAGAATTGTAGGGGAAAGAAGTTTATAGACACAATAAAATGTACCTGAGATCAATTTCACAAAGGATAGGGCTGAAATCAAATTATTTCACCAGGCCTCATTAATTTAATGAAGAGCCAGATTTTTCTTTTTTAAGGAGTGGGTGGTGGTGGTGGTGGTACTGTATATATCACTAGTTCTAAAGGAGACTCAGATAAATGACCATTACTAAGAATGCTGAAATTACATTTAAATGCACATCAATCACTAATGTCTTCAGGAAATAAAAGATAATATTTGGGGACAAAAATGCAAGGGAAGGCCCATATAAGTTTTGGGCCCTATAAGGTGCTGAGGCCCCTTTTATCTGAGTCTGGAGATGCTTCTCTGGGGTCATGAGGCTCCCCGACATGCAGATTATTAGATTATTAGAGTGGAAAACAATTAAAGCCTGACAAACTCATGAGTTTGTTGAGTATGCCTTTCCTGCCTGAAGAAATTCAGATGGAAGAACCCGGTGCAGGAAGCGAACCTTAGCATATTCATGTCAGCACATGTGAATTAAGTGTGGCCAACAGGGAGGATCCAAGCACAAATCTGTTCCTGCCCCCATTGTTTCTGGGTGACCCTGCAGGAATCTGTTGCCCAGCTGCTTGCTTTCTCTCATCTGCCCGTGAATTGCCTACCTCCCCCAACATGACACGTGTACCTCGTTTTACCTCAGTGTCTTTGGAATTTTCATGCTTGCGTGAATTCCCCATGCTCGCCCATTAAAATTCAATTTTCTCCTGTTAATTTGCTGTATGTCATTGGAACTATTCAGCCAGCCAGAACTAAAGGCATGTGGGAAATTTCCTAGACCCCAACATTTTATCACTCTCACTTATTCCCTTCTATTTGCCCACATTTTTGAGAATGACAGGAAGAGAGAAAAATATTTGACATATTTATTTACTCATATATAAGGTTTTTCTACAATTTAATTGCTTAGCTTATTTTCTATGTGTTAAGAAAACGAAATATATGATTTCTTTGGTGTTTAGATGTAAAAATTTCATAGATACTTCATAAGACAGGCTATATCCTGCCCCCCCCCCCAGTATTATCTACATTGTTATTTATTTATTTATTTATTTATTTATTTATTTATTTAAGTATTATTTAAGAAGTGGCCATAAGCTTGCTTCATTGGCTAAATATTTTTGCACGTCAGTAAGTACAAAATATAGGCAGAAAGTTTTACTGAGAGACTTAATCCGTCTGACTTGATCTGTTTTCACCGAATTAAAGAAAACTGTCTTAAGATCCCTTATATTCTACAGTTACCATTAGTACTCCATAACTTTGCAGAACTCAGTTAATGATGCCCCTGCTTCACTTTTCCTGACTATAAAACAAAATTACTACCTTACTTTTTCTTTCCTGCCCTCAGATCCTGAGGACAAATCTGAGTATTCCAAATTCAAGCGAATGCCTTTGTTTCAGTCTCATTAAAATATTGTAGACAATTCCCATTGATAAAGGCTATTGTGCCAAAAATTTCTATGCACCCTGTAATTGTACAATTATTGAACTAATTTCCCACAAACATACCAGATCTTTAAATTCAAAGGCATGCTGGCACTTTGATATTCTTTCTGGGTCTGCGCTTAGCAGAGGGCACATGTCTAACAGATGCCTGTAGAAAAAGGCGCTTCTTTAAGGAAATCGTAAATAAGGCAAACAGACATCCCTTGTATTTAGTGAATTGAATACAATGTATAGACTAAAAGATGATGCTTATTTCAAAGACACTGCCATTGGGTAAAACACTTTCAGATCTCATCCTTTGTAGCTGGCATCAATGCTGGCAGCATATTCCTGTTGAATAATTTTAATATAAGAGAGCCTTTGTGAATTTTCTTTGAAACAGCTTAAATAATTTGGAGGGCATCTTGGAGATAAAATAAATTGTTCAAATATTGGTGTAAGTTTATGTAGTAGTATTGAGACTTACTACTTTATTGTGTAACTGAAATGGACTCCAAAGACAATAAAAAAGGGAAATCATCATAGTGCCTCTTCTAACTGACATCTAACCACATGAGAGGCAGTGAAGACGTCAGCTCTTGGTGTATTTGGCTAAAGCCCCGGGAAGTAAAGTATTTGGAAATTTATTATTATAATAGAGAATTCAAGTTGGCTGAAGCTTTGGGGTCTTCTTATAGAGTCTTCTTAATTCATAGATGATACCACTGAGAATCAGAGAAGCTAAGCAATTTAAGCAAGTGCACAGAATGATGGTCCGAAATCAGGGCTTGGGTCAGGGTACTTGATACGCTATGTAGAGTATGTCCCCATAATTATCATGAGTGGTGACCAGTTCACTGGGCTGCCTCTTGAAATAACTAGGCTTTGCAGAGGCAGACCTCTGGAATGTGTAGTGATGTAGATGAATAAGGTGAAAGAATGCTGTACTTTTTTTCATCTAAGATTTTATCCCTTGGGTTCCTAAAAGCAAATTTAGGAAGTTTATTTTTTTCTGTCCATTAAAAAATTCTAGGGACTCTTTGTCTACAATGATACATTATAACACACTGTAACATTATTTTCACTATATTAAAATATGTATGTACATTTGACATATATAGTTTGAACTACACATTCAAAGGTATTTATAGCAGAAGAAAATAATTCTAACTTAATTGTTCAAAATTAGGTTTATAGTTCATTTTCAAAGGAATTTCTACTGCTCAATATTTACTGACATTATAATTTTCGGGTCCTAAACACATAAGCAAGAAATGTCACTTTATCTTTTTTGTCATTAACTTCAGTTGAATCTAACTTCATGCCACTTTTTGCTTGGCTGGTAAAAGATCCAACTTCAGTCATTTGGGCAACATTTATTTGCCTCTCAAGGACCACACAGAACTCTAGGAATTTTGCATGATGACTGGAAAGTGGGGGGAGCCTCATTTCTTCAGCCAAATAGGACTCTGATGACATGCTCAATAAACCTGAGCCCAATCTTCCTGAAGACAGGTGGTGTCAGTCAAAGAAAGCTTTGTCAAGCCTTTCTAGATCAGCCTTGCTAGAAGAGCCATGTACTCAACCATCCTCCCCAGGTTATTTCATAGTCTGGGAGTTTTAGTGAGCACTAAGGCATGAGTCCTTGTTAATTACAGGACCAGCAGCCCTTCATCCCCTCCTTAGTTAAAACAATCACCTTTCTCTACTTCGAGGCTCTCTGCATCTTCCCCCTGCATCTCCCCTCCCCAACCCTGAGTCTTCTCCCATTCCTCTGCTTTTTCTCCAGCCTCCAGCACAAAAATAAACTGAGTCTTACAAAGCAAAAGCTTTGGAAGAAAGTGTGTCTGTAGGTAACAAAAGGAACACAAATTCTGACTACTTTTTGGAATGGGGAAGGGAGTGAAATAGAGGTGGCAGAGTAAAAATAGCTCATGTTTTTCTAACCCTTCCATAGCAATGAAAACAAAACATAAAGTAACATCTCAATAAATATCCTGACCCATGCTATACACTGAAGCTGCCACTTATATACTCTGTATTTTGTCATTATGAATATTGGTAAATAAAAATAATAGCTAAGCACAATCCTCTATTACTAAAATATCCTATTGATCATCAGAGGGGAGCTGGGAACTGACGTGGTACCCTTCCTCATTTTGTAGGATGTTCAATTAAGAACCAGAGTGGGATATCCTCATTCTTACCATCACATACTTTCATAAAGTTAGTATTAATTACCATTCCAGCATTCTTTTATTAGAAAAATTAAAATACGTTTTAGGAATAGGAATAAATAATCCCAACAAAAGGCAATTTTTTTAAAGCACCAACATTTCCAAAGTCGACAATAGTTTCAGAGTAATTTGCACATAGCTCTTGTATGATATAGACCTGAAACTGAGTTAAAATCAATCAATGAAACATTGAGTAATTATGTATAAATAAAAACTTATTTTCATCACAGAGTACTTCAAATTAGAACATTCTTCCCACCTTTCCACCCCACCTTATAGAAACAGCAGAAAATCAAAATGTTTAGATAGGAATAAATGACAGTGTTTCTTCTTAAATTATGGCAGTTTGGGGCACCCATTTTCCTATGGGATCTCTCTTAACAATATTCTAAACCCAGGGCAACTGCAGGCAAGTAACATATCTGATGGGTGACCCTCTTTATAACTCCTGGAAAAAAGAGAGAGAACCAGTGGTTATTAAACTATATGTGACAAAAGAAAAACAAGGTCACAAAGTAGGTGAAGGATTTTGATAGCCAATGCAAACAGAAAATAACCAAGAGTTAGAGATAATTCAGTGTTGAATTATTAAATCTGATACAATAATACACTTTAACAAACTCTTCATCTTGCACTTTGAGACCCAGGCTCTCAGATGATGTTTGTACAGTATTACTGGTTGCATATTCATTTTCCAAGAAAGAAAGAAAAACAAAGAAACGGTTAAGCCCTAAATTCTCCTTTTTATTTTGAAGCAGCTTCATCTTATATATAAGGGGCTTGTAAAAAGATTTAACCTTCCTAGTATTATTAACAATAAGTAGAGCTAAATGCACAGTTACAGATCTTGTTAAGAATCACTGTAAATAGTAAACTTTTTGAAGTAAGATTGTGTAATATAGACTAACAAAGTGTTGTTACATAATATTTTGCATGAACTGTGGTAGTCACTGGTAAACACTGAGAAGCAAAAAGTGGTGAAATTAATAAATGTTGGATATTATGTTTAATGTCATTTTTACATGGAAGTCAATTTAAATGTATAAAATAATCTATAGTATACATATATAAACATGCTCTGTGAATTTTTCTTTAAGGAAGAGTTTTTCAAACTAATTTTGAGCAAGAGGCATCAGAGTCAACCATTATCATTGTTAAAAATTCAGATCTTGTGCAATTTTTTAATGAATTTTATCATTGAAGATTAAAATTACACATTTGTATTCTATTTTGTTCAAATAGAAAATAAAACCCAAATCCTTTAATATTTTTAAACATAATTTTACTTATTTAAATTGCTAGCATGAATTAAATCATTATAATTTCTCACACTAGAGGAACTATGTTAGCATAGATTAGTCACATAAATAATTTGTCAAATATGAACACAAAACTGTATATATATTTTTCTGATTTTATTATAGAGATATAGAAACTAAAATTCTATGTTGGTAAATTTATACTTATTTCCTTACAAGTTGCATTTGTTAAAAGGAATATCTATTTATACAACTATGTTGACATATATTTATATTTTAAACATTGAATATAAGTGCAAACATAATAAAATAATTTTAAAGACACATGTTGTAGGTAGATCATTACTATGTGATTGTGATTTCACTAACAGGGTTATTGAAGCAATAGAATAAATTTATATAAGCTTATACAATATACTTCTCCAAAAGTGAGAAATAAATGTATAAATCATTTGGGCAGATAAATAGTTCAACATACTTCTGGACCTATGTCATCCTTAACAGTGTGATTTGGGCAAGTCACTGTGATTCTCAGATTTCTCAGCTGTAGTACAAATGTTGGATGGGATGGTTTCTAAGACCCAAACACTTTCGATGAAGGAAGAACACCTTTGCATTCTCACAGTAATTACAAGGGCCCAAAGGGAAATATTTCATAAGCTGTGTGTCTCTAGAAAATCATTATTGCAACTTACATGTTACTATCATTTATTACTATAGGGGTTACTTTAGAATAATCATCTTGAGTCTAGAATTTATATGGAGCACCATAAGGGATGAAGAAGGCAAGATACTTGGTAAGAAATGAAAAACCTAATAGGGGTCATAATCAAGAGGAAAAATCTGAGTGTTGCCAAAGTGTTACTATGGACTTTAAAAAAGGTAATCTCTTCCAGCTGGAGAGATTAGGAAAAGCTATGGGGAGGAAGTGGCCTTCAAACTGGATCTTGGACTTGATTCCAACAGAAAGAAATGTAAAGCCAATTGTTGACTGAAGGAAGGACATTGAAACCAGGCAGAACCAGTTTTTGAAATGGTGAATTTTGCTCTTTCAGTGAAGTTTACTGTGTCAGGGACAAAATGGAGAAATATCTAAAAAAGAGTTAGGGGCCTCTTTTTGAAGATTTTGGTTTCTATGTTCAAGAGGGTAGAATTTATCATGTAGAGAAAACCAAAAGATTTTGAAGACAAGACTGTCTAATGAGGGCTTTAGAAAGATCCTACAGGTATTGCTCAGGGAGGAAAGAGATGAGGAAGACTCAAGGGAAGCTGAAAGCAGTTTTGAATGGGCCTGAGCTACTGTGGGTGGGAGAGGGCGTGGGCACTTTAAATACAAACCCCTGCTGTGTGCATTCATTTTCCTCCAGAGAGAGCATAGTTACAAGATAAAATGATGGAGTAGATGGTAAGAAAGTGGCCTTTAAAAATGAAATTCAAGTATTTAAGTAATGTTTTTAAATTTTTAATGTGCATAAAAATCACCTGGGGTTCCTGTGAAAAATATGAATATCTAGGCTTTAAGCCTACAGTTATTGAAACAATTGGTGCTGAGAGAGACCCAGAATTTGCATTTAGTAAGTGTCTCCAGTGATCATGATACAGGGGGTCTGCAAAGCATTCTTTGACACTGGCTGGAAAATATTTTTGAATTTGAATTAGCATAAGCTTTAGATTAAGATAAGATTTGGGGTGAGCTTTTAGTTTTTTTAGAGTTTGGGTTGAGGTTATGATTAAGGTTAGAGTTGGAAAATAGCAAAAACAGGATTGCCCACTTCCCATGTGGACACTAGGCTAAAGGCGTGCATATAGATTCTTCTTTCACCTTTGATGTAAGCTTAAACTACAGCCATTAATATTATTCTCCTACTTACAGAAAACCAAGAATGATAGGGGTCCCACGGCACTTCAAAAGTCAGACAGCCAGAAAGTGATGAATTCAGAATATGAATCAAAGGCCGTCTGATTTTAGAACTCATATTGGAGAAGTTCATGATATTAAAGACTGTTGCTTTTGTCTTTCTTCCTTCACTTTCTCTTCTCAAAACTTTCAACGAATTGGGACCAGTGCCACATTTAACAAGATTGTCTGATTAAATTTACGCCAGTACAAAATTTCATTCCTAAGTAGAGAAAGACCAGCTGGAACATAATCAGTCATCACAGTGGGATGCCCTAGATATGAAGATGCCCATCCTACCAAGTATAATACATATGCACATAGCAGTAATTTTAAAATAAATATAGAAAACTTCTACAGCATGTGTTATTATAACAATTTAAGTAGAATCACAAGAACTTTAAAGTGGGACATTATCATTGCCTTGAACATTTTTCCCTGTCTTAAAACTGACATCTCAAAATAAATTCATGATCTTAAAATCTAAGCATTAATTGTCTAAAGGAATGGTCTATAATAAAACGTGCTGAAGGTCAGATTTATTCTTCTGAGCTACCTCTCTCTTGGCTCAAGCTACTATATTTTTTAGACTGAAGGGCCAATCATTTATTTACACTTCCCGTGATAGTGGAAGCCTTGGTAGCTTGTTTCTTTAAGAGAAGGAAATGAGTTAAATATGTTATGGGTCATGTTCAAAGTTCAGTCTTCCCAGTACAGGCTTTAAACCTCCCCACTTTGAGAGGCAAACCTAAAGAGGGAACAATTAATAGTTTGTTTGTTTGTTTTCCTCCTAAAATTGACAGAGAAATGAACAAAAACTATTTCTAGAGTTGGAGCAGCAATTGATATGTCATCAGTTGTAATTTTCCAGTTTTAAACCCAACAACTGTTCATTGTTATTTGTTTTGAAGATGTTGGCTGAGCACAAGGTGGCTGTAGCATGTTGTCACTTTAAACTGTTAACAGGTTTTCTTTACTTTTCTTATCTGTGACATTCTTTCATGCAGTAACATTTCTCCCGTGCTCCTGAAAGTGAAGATGATGATACTGTTAGAAAAATTGCCTTTTAATTTCAGAGTTAATAAGTCAATTTATAAGGCTTTTCTATTTTTCCTAGGCCCTTTAGAGGTGGTTTTATTTAAAGTTTATTCAGAATTCACCACTTTCTAGACACTATGCTAAACCATATGCAGAGAGCACCAGCAGGTACAGATGTCTTTGCTTTTCTTTCATTCCTATACATCTTGCTATATATCTTATATCCTCAAAGAACTTATTACCCCTTAAAGAATAACAAAAAAATAAAAGCCTACTCGGTACTATTAGCAGAAAGTTTGATATATGATAAAGAATATATACTTGAAAAATACATCAAATGAGAGTTGCATACTTTCTTTAATTCCTTAAAAGAATCATTCATCAGAGGTGCTAGACATTTGGCTCTGAGGGAGGATACATCAGATAATCCTTGAAGGTCTTCCTCCAGGTATGTCCTTTGGTCTACACCTCAGTATAAACTGTTTGATTGCTTGATAAAGTGGAGAGACCCCAGTTGCTGATTAGAGAACTGGAAGACTATGAAGAGAGTGCAAAAGCTATTTACTTAGGATATGATTATTTATTGAGGCACCAAAGAGAATCAATTGAAACTGGTTAAAGCTAATGTATTAATACTAAAAGTGGACATAAAATAAGCGCATCTAAACAATAATAATGTTACATTTAAGCAAAAAAGTACTTTGAGAATATCCCACAAAATTAAAAATATAAACTATCCAGTAATAAACCTTAAAAAATGGACAGAACTTATATAAAAAATCTATTGAAAATTAGTATCTTTTTATATAACTAGTTTGCATAAATGAAAAGATAACAGATGGGAATCCTCAATATTGCAAAGATGTCGATCCATTCCAAGTAAATCGATAAATTTAGCACAATTCCACCCAATATCCCAATTAGATTTTTCTTATAAGAATACGTCCAAAATTTTTTTCTTAAAAAGAGCATTTGAGGTGAAATTTAAAATGCATTTTATATTATACACTGAGATATGAGTAAACAAGTTAATAAGTAGATAATTGTAATGTAAGAGAAAACCTAGAAATACAACCTAACATATATAATAACTCAGAATATATTGAAGTAGTGCCTGAAGTAGAAGGAAATATAACCAAATATTTGGTATTGCGTTAATTGGCTACCCATTTAGATAAACATACATTAATCATTCCCAGGCTCATGCCTTACACCAAAATAAATAAATTAAAAAAAATAGATTAAATAAAAATGAAATCAATATGGTAACTGTTTTTCTATTAATGAGATTCAACAAAAGTAAAATGTGACAGTAAATATTAATTGGTTGAAAATTTTGAACAAGGACTTTGGCAACATGTATCAAAAGCTGTAAATCACACAGAGACCAGCAATTCAATATTTAAGAAGCTATGCCAAGAAAAAATGACAAGTGTCATATATGTGTATGTATGTATAGGAATTTAGTGTATTTTTAATAGGGAAAATTAGAATTGACTAAATGATCAACAGTAGAGAGTTTAGTTGATAATTGATAACACAACCATGCCATGGAATATTATATAGTTATTTAGCATTATGATTGGAGTGTTCAATGTGCCAACATTTTCACATGCATAGAAATGTAGATTTAAAAACTTGTATATACAAAGAAAGTTTAATAGAGCTTATCTCTTGGTTTTAAGAATACTAATTTTCCCTTTTTTTAAATTCTGCTTCTCTGAACTTTCTTAATTTCAAAATATTACAAAATAGATGAATATATTCTTAAACTATATAAAAATGGAATAAAAAATGTCTATCAGTTCCTTTGTCCTGGAAAATGAAACAGATGAAAGATTAAGAAAACAGATACCCTCTCAGAAAAGCTAACATGTCATTGGTACCCTGATAGTGTTGCTACCCACGCCAGTCCTGCAGTGATGGAACCCCAATTTCTTGGTGCCGGGACTCATTCACTGAGCTGTGAAGATCACTTAGTATCTCAGAGTAACACAGAGGAAGAGGAGTTCGTTGGACTTCAAGAACCTTATGAAATTCTATAAACTCGACTGTATCCATTGTGCCATGGGAGCTGGATAATATCTTGGTACAAGACAAACTTAGAGGGAACCTTTAAAAAGATTGTTAAGAACTTAATACACAGTATCCTCTCTGGTCTCTTCCAAATTTAACTTTGCTTAATCACAATCCACCAAACAAGCGGGCAAGTGGAATTTTCTGATATTTATCATACTGCAGGCACTAACTTTTCTTTGATATGCCAACGGTCAGGTGCTGGGACATGTCATGCCATGAGTTTCAGATCCTAGGTATCTTAATCATAAGGCAGAGATCATGTACAAAACTTCTGCAGCCGGTACATCTGGATTCAAACTCTGGCTTTGCCTCTTAATGGGTTGTGCAACTCTGAGTACCTGTTGTGTCAGTTTTCTCATTAGCAGACTGAGGATTGGATTCTATGTGAATCTTCCTGACTTTCAAGCCTAACTTTAGCCTCCTCTGTAAACACTGTGCTTTCTAAACCTAGTACATTTGAAGGTGGATTAGATTCATAGGCTGTTACTTTATTGACCTCTTAGGACCTTCAGAATTAACTTGAAACTCCTTGATTTGGTATAAGAGATCCATTTTTGATCTGCCCCTGTCTTTCCTCCTCTACTTCTTCAGCTTTCCAGGCTGTCTCCAGTTGTTTACACACCTCAGCGCCTATGCACATTATATCTCTCTGTCTAGAATTCCATCCCAACTGTGCTTCCTTTCTGAACACAGCTCTTCTCATACAGTACCCAGTATGGCCATACCCGGGAAACACTCCCACACCTTACCTTAGTCTAAACTGGATTCTCTGCCTCCAGTCTCCCAGAGTACTATGGGTATTCCTCAATCATAGCACTTAGCAAATTAAGTAGTAGTTATGATTTTGTCTTTCTACACTAAAATACAAACTCTCTGAAGACAGGCACTGTGCATAACCTTATAAGTTTCTAGCACAGTTCCTTGTCCCAAATAGGTATGGATCAACAGGCTCCTTATCTTTCTGTCACCTCAGACGCAGCAGTGATGAACAAATCCACACTTAAGTGTCAATTTCTCACAAGTCTTTAATGTTGCTCATTTACTGGTATTTGTATTTATTGTGGGTCCTCTACCTTTTATTCATGTATAAGGCTAGTCACCACATTTGTGTCACTTTATCACATTATGTTTTCAAGGCTATCTATTCCCTGTTCTACATATTTTATTACCCTAAAGGCACACAATGCATGAAGGATTCTGAGTTTTTGACTAGGAACATTTTGTTTTCATGCGAGCCATTTTTCTTTATTGCTCTCTGGTAAGCTGACTGTTAAAATGCACAGAACCTATAATGAACAGGGTGGAAGGGGAGCCACTTGTGAGAGATATGGGTTGCATGAATCCGATAAATTATTCTGAATCTGTGAGAACTGGGTACATAACACTACTAAATTAAGAGCAAATATTGGTAGTATTACAAATACTTTGAGTTTCTATTGTAAAGATATTGCCCAGTCATTAGGCATTAAAATCTCCAAAATGTAGACCTATAAATAATTCTCCAATTGCAGTTAAGACTAATTATTCTTTTTTTGATGTTCACAGGAGACATGTAATGAATCAAAGGAACCAATAATTAAAACATAAAATAGGCTAATATTTTAATCCAGTAGCCACCTGTCTTCAGAGAGCCTGGGAGCCTTTCCCAGTTTCAGTACAGTCCACCTTCTCATCTGGCCCCCAGCATGATAGCAAGTCTGTCCCAACACCTCATCCTAATCTCCAAGCCTTACTAAGATAGTTTCTCAGTATATGGTCCAGACTATCTCACCTGAACAGGTGTATTAAAAATGTGTTGGCACTATTCTGGATTCCTTGGCACCATCCCAAACCTACCAAATCATTTTCTGGACATTAAAGGTAGAGAATCTTCACTTCTCCCCAACTCCTCAGCTTACAGCAGAGTCTCTAAGACTTGCTAGAGATGAGAAAAAAAATAATGTAGCACAGTGCTACATCATTGTTATGAAGATAATAATTAAAAATAACAGCAGTCGCACATACCAAATCATAGACTATAATTTTATTTGTTTTTCAACAGTAAAAAGTCACAAATATTTTATTAATAGATTTAAAAATACAGAAAGAGAGATCGACTCTTGTAATTAAGAGTTCTGTCGCTCCCTCATCATACTTGCTTTTTTTTTTCACTCAATACTCAGGGTAGCATTAAAATTTTTTTAGCTTAAAAATAATTATGACAAACTAGTTTCTTCCTTGGAATTATGTGCATTTTTATGGAATGAATTTCTATTTTCAATTTTTGTTTCATTTTCTCACAACTATTTATATTTTTTCAATAAATCAACAGCATCCAATGCTTCTATTTTCCCCTGTTTAAAGAATCTCTCTCCACCTCACTATTCCTCACACTATCACTTGTTTCCTCCTCTTCTCTGTACAGCAACTAAAAATTTTTCATCTACCTATTCATTCATCACCTTGCCTTAACTCTCTACCAGAATGCTCTTATCAAGGTCACCAAGCAACATGACCTCTGTGTTGCCAATACTAATAGTCCATTCCCAGTTCTTACTGTCTTCGACCTGTCGGCAGCATTTGACACATGTGTTTAAACACAACATGTTGCCATACTATTTTTTTTCATGACTTCCAGGACACTACCCTCTCCTGGTTGTCCGATTTCCCTACAGTCTTCTCCTACAGTCTTCTTTGTTCCACGTTCCTTCTTAGGGATCCTCCTCAGCTCCCTGATATGTCAATTTTGAGGTGCTTCTTAGTTTGGTTCTTTGATTGTTTCTCTTTTCTGTTGATACATAAGCTCCAGATGGGCTTATCAAATATGGAGGCTTTAAATACATGGGTATTCTGAGTATTGCCAAATTCTTTTTTGCACCTGGGCCTTCTCCCATGATTCCCTGACTCATACATTCAATTGATGACTTGAAGCTTCACTTGATGTCTGTCTATGCAGCATATTCAATGACCAGGCCTCAAACTGAGCTCCTTATATTCCTCATCTGCAAACCTACTTGTCTCATAGCTTTTCTCCATTTCTGCTCTAGACTGGGAATTGAACTGGCGACCCTTTGATTTGCAGGCAGGCACTCAACCACTGAGCCACACCAGCCAGGGCAGCTTTTCCCATTTCTGTAATGGCAGATCCATCTCGTCATATGCTTTAGAAATGGTCTTGACTTTTTCTCTTCTTTCTCATACCTTATATCTATTCCATTAGCATATCCCCTTGGCTTTTTTCAAATGTTTCATATCCTGACCACTTCTTATTACCTCCACTGCTTTCTTCCTAGTTCAGGCTTCCATCTTCTCATTTGGAGAGGAGCAATAGCCTCTTAAATGGTTGCTATGAACTGTTTGTTTTTGCCCAAATTCATACATTGAAATCTGAATTCTCAGTGTGATGGTACCAGGAGGTGGGGTCTTCCCAGGGTGCTTAGGTTATGAGGAGGGAGCCGTCCTGAATGGAATTAATCCTCTTATAAAAGAGACCCCAAGAGTTCCCATGCCCCTTCCACCATGTGAGTATACAACAAGAAGTAAGCAGTCTGCAACCTAAAATAAGTCCCCAGAACCTGACAATGCTGGCAGCCTGGCTTAGACTTCCAGCCTCCAGAACTGTGAGCAATACATTTTTGCTGTTTATAACCTGGCTAGCGGTCTATGACATTTTGTCATAGCAGCCTGAAAGGACTAAGACCATCTTCTTGTTCATGTCCTTATTCCCCTAAAACCATTCTTGTGTGGCAGCAAGAGTAATCCTTTTATAATAAAATGTAAGTCATAACTCCTCTCCCTACAACTTTCCAATAGCCTTCCCTCTCACCTAGAGAGATGAAAATAATCATAATGACCACTTAAGTGACCTCATATGAACTTCACAGAAACCCATTGTTGTCCTGAATTCAGTAGCATGGTCCATTTTGCTGCAGAAAGTGGGCTATGTGACATTTACCATGAATTTACAGCATCACACACGATGCAAAGTATCTCAGGAGTTGCACTGAGTTGGCTTTGTGAACAAAAGGATTCTCTTGACCAGTTACAATTTTATCAGCAGGTGGAAGGGAATCTCAATTATCCCAGATCTTGTTCATTAGTTAAGATAAGAATGTTGTTGTGGCTATAATGCACAGCATGATCAGAAGAGAAATATTATGAAAAAGGCAAAGTACAATACAAGTTGCAGTGGAAAACAAAAACATTTTTAAGGCTAAACATAAAAAAGAAAACTAGAGACAAACAAAACTACTGTAAAAGTTAACCAGATTGAGCTTCACAGGAACTTAAAGGGAAAGCTACACACAACCTGGAAGTTCTTTAAAATGAAGTAACAACTTGGTATGATAGCATATGGGTAAAATACACCATAATTACAAAAGCAGGACCAGAGATGTGTCCTTTAATTGTGACCGTACAACAACATACACGTCAGTCGTTTTGATAGAATGGTGAGAGGAAGAGGGAAAGTCTAAAGGACAAAGATAGCACACGGATAACTCCATTTTGATAAAATAAACTGCCTTTGTTCTACCCGATCTTTCACTTTCATTAGTCACTTCTTATCAAGGTTGGCTGTTAGGGGTACACTCCCTCAGACAAAGAGCAGTTAACTTTATTGATACTTTATAACTATTAAATAATTGATTTCAACTCAGTAAATGAGTTGACAGGATCTTCAAGAATAGCACTTACATTTTTCTGACCATTATACAGGGGTGGGCTAAAGTAGGTTAACAGTTGTTCATATAGTTGGAAAAATATATAATACAAGAATATATAATAACATAAGAATAAACTGTGGTTCACATACTCACAACTATAAACCTACTTTTGCCCACCCTTGTATTATACATAGATAAGTGGATTGTTAAAAAGTGACTGAATACTATGCTTATTTAGAATATTTTTCATTTGGTTACCATTTCCTGCATTTAAGATCATTTAATATACTTGCTTTTTAAATACCAAGATAAAATTTGAGTAATATAATTACTAATATAAGTTATCAAACACTAAGAAAGAATATTTAAAAAGAAGTAATTTTACCATATTATCAAAAGGTCCAGACCTTTTAAAATTACTATTCTATAAAAAATTATATTCTCAGTTAGATTACTAAGGCAAACATTCCCAATTGCTATATAGTGCATAAATAGTAAGGTTTTTAATATTATATATTAATAGAAAGGAAACCATGGTTTTGATTAAATCTATTTAATACTAACTAATCACATCTTGAGTTCTCTTTACCTAACATTGTTTATCTGACATATAAAAACTAAATAGGAAGAAATGCATCTAAATCTATGCTACACATTTGAAATCGATACTTTATATTTGGTATAAAAGGGATAAAATTTATAGTCCTGAGTGACAATTTTATGTAACAAGGCATGAGAATGTAAAATTCCATTCAGATTCCTTTCTTATCACTATTCATGAAAACGGCATTTCTCAGCTGGGAAAGCTAACAGTGATATTACATGGTGACATTATTTCAGGAGAATTGTGTACGATGCAGAATATTTAATTTTTTCACACGTGAGTAAGGACTATGTAAAATTTAGCATTTAATTTGCATTCTATATGCAATATTTTAAAGGGCAAGATTTGGGATTTTTTGAAATATTATAATAACCTAAAATCAATTTAAAAAGAAAAATTTAATATTTATATACCTCCTTTCTTCCATGTGTTTCCAAATAGCTTTTCCAAAAACAAAATAGTAATCTTGTTATTCTAAGATACAAACACTTATTGTTGCTGCATTAGTAAAAAGGAAACTGGAGCATGAAATCACATAAATGACTTTTCTAAGGCTACCCAAATGAAGTATAGAAGTAGAGAAATGATAATGTAGCCACAGATCAGTGTTCCTCATTTTAATACTTGACACTGTTCTTTTAAATATCAAAACCAGTGGGACAGCCTAATAACATCGTGTGCAAGGGACGAAGCTGTTAACTGCACTGTATTCACAACCATTTATTATCACAGTCCACGCAAGACCATGCAGTTTGATCACCTGTCTTTATGGACAAGAAACTTAAATCTAGAAGGACTGTGACTTGCCCAAGGCTATACAGTATATTAATAGGAAGATAAGACTCAAATTCAAGTATCCTTTATTCCCTGTATATTGCTGTGTCCATCATGATTAAAGTGAATGAAAATAATCAGGTTCCCAAATACTCTGATTCTTTATGTAATTAGATTAATGATATAAAGAATTTAGTTATAATGCATTTTGACTTTAATATGTTTTTAATATAACCTGTATAGGAGGCATTGTTTTTACTTGCCTTTTGTACTTACGAGGTAACAAAATTTAATAATCTTTTTTCACTTAACTCAGAAATAAAGATAAATCAGGATAAAGAGTTCGCTACTCTTTATATCTTTATATCTGGTGCTCCATTTATTTATTTTTTAACAAAATAGCCATTAACTCTTGTATTCCTGCAGCTTAGCCACCTAAAGCAAGTGTCAGCAAACATTTTATGTAAAGGACCAGATAGTAAATGTGTTTTGTTTTGTTTTGTTTTGCATTTACTCAGTTTTGGTGTAACTAAACAGAGTTTACCCAAGAAATTACAGACAATAGGTGAGTGAATAGAAGTGTCTGTGTTCCAATAAAACTTTATTTACAAAATCAGGCAATCAGTCCATGATCTATAGTTTGTTGACCCTGAGCATAAAGCATAGTGATTGCAGGTGAAGGCCCAAGATGATGACATACTTACTGTGGCATTTCAGTCCAGAAATATTTCAGCTCTGTAATAAAGATCACCATCAAAGTGTGAGAGTTCTAGTTTTTCTGGGTGATATCTATAGACCTGCTGAGTTGGCATACCTTTTTAAAAATAAAACTTACCTTAACCTTTCTCAGACTCCTTTCTCACTCTTTCAGAAAAGTTATCTTAGTGTTATCATTGGTGTTTTTTAGGGAAGAAAATTGAAAAACTAGACAATACACAGGGTTTAAAGAGAATATTATAGGTTTTTCTTAAAATATACACAAACATTTCCAAAACTTTGCTCCCCATATTCGTTTGTCTCATTGTTCATCTTTGCCTCTTGAGAATCCCAAAGAAATGCCAATAAAAGACTTTAACAAGGTATAAACTCACAAGGTTGAGAGAACTGGAGGCAAGAACTTGATGGGTCAGAATTCTTAGTCCGTGTTTGGGGGACGGGAAGCAGACATGGAGGTAATTCACTTAGATTAGTGGAAGGAGGCCAAGTGTGAGGCACCTGCTGATAGCAGTCCAGACCGCACACTACACAACTTGAGGGAGACTCGGCACTTGAAGTTAATGAGGATGTTAAGATGGGAGGCATGGGAGTTAAGATAGGAATATTGGTAGGGGTGTCCAACCCGAGGCCCATGGACCACATGTGGCCCAGTTTGGCTATGAATGTGACCCAACACAAAATTATAAATTTACTTAAAACCTTTTTTTGCTCATCAATTTTCCTTAGTGTTTGTGTATTTAATGTGTGGCCCAAGAATATTCTTCTTCTTCCAGGGTGGCCCAGAGATGCCAAAAGGTTGGAGACTCCTGTAAGTTTGCACATAAAATGTCTTCCCTCCTCCCAATCCCCAGATTTCAACTCTACCACAGCCCTGCATCCCTTGAATGCCTCCCTAACCAGGAGGACTGGAAGTTGACTCTAAAAAAACTGCATCTGAGAAGCCCAGGGCTTAGGGATACTCAGTTCATTGAAGAGCTGGAGAGAGGAATGGAACCAAATGAAAGATCAAGTTAGTCAGCAGAGTGAGTTCCAGATCCTCTGGTCTTCGTCTCCTACCTTGCTCCCAGGATACCAGCCATCAAGCCTAAGGAGACTTCTCTTGTGAATTCAACAGTCTGGGAGATAAAGCAGAAAACATGAAAACACTACATATTAATGTATGAGGGCCCCAATTAACCAGCTGAAGTACTCCAGCTTCTTTCTCCCTGTGTTTCCTTTGCAAACTACCATTTGTTTAGGATGTTGCAGAAGCCATCTGTGTACAGAACGACAGGAGGCTACATGGCTTTTCCGTTCTCTTCCAATACCGGATCCTCAGGAGTCTTTGCATTTTGCAGGGAGTGTAGGAGAGTGATCAGGACTAGATACTATATTTGAGAATGGCCTATGAATAAATGACTCACCTCAGGAAGCTAGTAAACAGGAAAGAGCAGAAGAGAGGAGAAAGAGAAGTTGGGAACCCCAGGGCAGAAAAGAGAAGCTGTGTCAAACTGAGGAGTAGAAGGGGAAAGGAAACAAATAGTGGAATCACTGTTTTACATAGTATGTCACCTCAGCATTTAAATCTGCATGTAAAATTCTGCATTGTATTCAGAGTATCTATTTCACCTCATTCCTCTCTGATACATACATCTTTTTCATCTGAAATTCCTATTTGTGAAGTTATTACTTGGTTTCAAAGTTATTCAGGCTCAAATGGCTCCCGTCCCTCAGAGTGTTCCATTTATAATAGCCTACTAACTAGTAGATCTTTCCTGGGAATAAATTACTACAGCTGTGGCTTTGAAATCTATGGTTACCTTCCAACCTCCTGCATTTTTAACTGAGTTTATATATCAGACTCTTCAGAGAGAAATATGACTAAACAACCAGGAGAAGGTTGCATTACCTAATTCAATTGCACATTAGTGGCAGGATAAAGATGAACTCTAGGCCCCATAAGCAAGGTAGACAATTTCCTGGAGACTCTTGTGTCTCCTGCTTCTCTATTTAGCTTTTACCTGGGACCAACTCTAGTATGATAATGGTGACAGTTAATATCCACATTTTTATAAAATGTAGATACCCTACTAATATGGTAACAGCATTTGTATTATAAATTCAGTAGATGGAAGACCACAAAGAGAATAAACACAAAACTATCAATAGAAGATTAATTGTGAGGAAGCATTTTCTAATGGAATTGTGAAGCCTCCAGGTATATCAGGTCAATCTAAAAGAGATGAATTTAGTACAAGCAGGAAACACTATGAGCAAAAAAGGTCGGAATGGGGTTCCTTCCACAATCAGATTCCACATTGGATATCCCTGGGTGTGGTCATGTCACCTTACTGAGGCAGGTTAAGCGAGGAGGAGGGAACTGCTGGGGCTGGGGAAGAATCCTCGGCTTAGTCCTGTAGCTCTGCTGGGGACTAGACCATGACCAAACGATGTACCTCCCTGCCTGGGTTTTCTTACCTGGAAATCACCTACTTGGCACAATTGGCAATTATTTCCTTGAGAAATTTCCAGTATTGTGCATGTATGTTATAATATACCCAATACTAATATTTTTATATCCTTCGAACTGGACAGTCTGTCTAAGGAGTTTACATTGTTCTGGATTCTTGTGGCAATCTTTTGTGACAAGGTAACCCATACAGTGCTCTTTCCCCTTAGCTATTGAAATGAATCTATAAGGTGAAATGTATATACACATTGTTATTTATATATTATTTATTTTTATGTTATATGTACTATATGTTACAGGTAAATATATTTTATAGAAAAATTGATATATACATATAAACATATAATTATGTCTAATTTCTTTTCTTACATTATGAGGTTTTGGAAAATCAAAATGGGTTCTCATAGGATTCTTTGAGTGGAGTTTCCTTCATGACTGCTGTTAGCTTTGGCATTCGCTTCAGTAACCAACAATCAAGATAGAAAAAAATATAAAAGAATTAAAGTAAGGTGATAGCATTTCAGTAACTCTGGCCCCTGACATCTGTATTTTTTCCAACACTTAAGCAACCCATGTTTCAAATACTGATTGTGTATTCCTCAGAATCACCAAGCATACCTCTCATTTATTTGAGAAGTTACTAATTTTTTTGTTTGCCCATGTTTTTGTATATCATCACTTAGATAGTAAACAACTGTCTATCTTCACAACCATTGGGAGGAATATGCCAAGTAAAAATTAAAATCCCTCACCCTCTTCCTCCAGTCCCAAACCTTAAAGAAAACGACTCACTGGTAAGTAATTAGTGTCTACTGTAATTTCCAGCTCCCACCAGTTTTCCTATTTCTCTCATTAACTAGCATCATGCCATATATTTTGAGTTTGACAATTTTATATCATTGACGTTATTCCAGATCACCAAAAATGGTTCCATCTCATTTTATTTTTTAAAATTTATTTTATTATATTTTTTCCATGACCATTCATCCCCCTTATGCCCTCTCTCACCTCCACTCATCTCCCTTCCTTCCCATAATCACCACACTGTCGTCCGCGTCCATGAGTCATTTTTCTTTTTTGCTTGATCTCCTCACTCCCAGTCCACCCCCAACCCCAAAGCTGTCAGCCTGCTCTCTATCTGAGTCTGCCTCTAGTTTGTTACACTTACACAGTGGAATACTGCTTAGTTGTAAAAAAGAAGAAAATTTTATCCTTTTCAACAGCATGGATGGAGCTGGAGAACATTATGCTAAGTGAAATAGGCCAGTCAGAAAATGACAAATACCATATTTTTCACTCATATGTGGAACCCACTAAAAACTGACCTCATTATTTTTAATAGCTTGCAGGATATTTAATTATTTATTGATAGGCTTGTTTGTATATTTTTAATGTTAATAAAGATACTCTCTTGTTGGGAACTGCCCTGCCTGGTATCAGAAGCTGAAACCCCCACCTAGGCTAAGGCTAAGGGAACGCCCTTGGAACTGTAAGCCAGCAAGGAGACAAAAGCGTATCTCCCTGGCAGGAGTGCTATTTCTGCTGCTTCATTCATAACTGAACCCCAAAGCTTGGTCAGTTAGCCGAAGACAGGTAAGATTCCCCAAGGGGGGAACGATCTAAGACAGGCACGATTACGTGGGAGGCCCCCCAAAAGAAGGACTTGGGGGGCTGCAGCAAAAGGGGTTGATGGACCCTTGCTTCTTTGGTTTTGACATAGCCTGAGTTCTCATCATCTGGGAGAAAATCTCCTTATCTCTTGGTTGCCTTAGTTCCCATGCTCCACCTAAGCCTGAAACAATGACAGGGTGGTGCAACTCTGTGCTGAAAAGGGCGGATTCCCGGGTGATCAGGCCTAAGAAAGAATATGTAAATTACTGTGAAACCTTCTTTGTTTAGAATGCTCTCAGTTGAATGAGAGGGGTCCAAGGAGGAAGTTAGTTTGTTCCTCCAAGTCTTACAGCTCTTTGACCCCGACTCAAAATAGACCAGCAGAGTTCCTTGTTTTCAATAGTTCCTTACTTCCCCCTAATGAGTACTGTACTTCACCTGAGTTATTATGCAAAACGAGCCCAATAAAAGCAGGTTTGGATGGTAAATCGGCGAGCTCCCCACTAGAGGGGGTGGCCATTCCATCCCTACTTCTCCACAGAAACTAGTCTGTCTCTGTGCATGTTTTTTCTCGCATTTTGTCCAGCCATCCGCAGCGTTCCGTGATCACCGCTGGCCGGCAACCCACGCATCACTGCCTTACATTTGTTTACTATTTTTATTCTTTACGATATCCCTGATTATGTCCTGTTTCCAAAATGCCTTTTTTTTTTCATCATCAGTCTTACTAGAAGATTGTATATTTCATTAATTTTTTTTCCAACAACAAACTTACTTTTCTTGGTTGAACCTCTATTATACCTTTGCTTTTTATTTCATTTTGTTTCTATTTTCATTTTTAATTTATTTCATTTCATGTGCTTGTATTTTTAGTATTTCTTCTGTTCTTTAGTTTTCATCTGCTTTTTAAAAAAGATTTTATTTATTTATTTTTAGACAGAAGGAAAGGGAGGGAGAAAGAGAGGGAGACAAATATCAGTTTGTGGTTGTCTCTCATGTGCCACCCCCCAAAAGGGAACCTGATCTAGCTGTAACCCAGACATGTGCGCTGACTGGGAATAAAACTGTCGGCCCTTTGATTTGCAGGCTAGTGCTCAATCCACTGAACCACACCCGCCAGGGCTCATCTACTTTTTAAATAAATTTATTCCTAGTAGGTTTTATCATATAGGTTGTTTAATTGTTATCATTAGATCTGTCATTTTGTGATTTCTGAGTTTTGTGTTTCTCAAAGGAAAGCTGTGTCACACACCCAAGGTAGTAAAGTTTTATCACATATTTTCTTTTAGTACTTTTGTCATTTATCTGTTGTTGCTACTCATGTTTTTAATTTACTTGGCATTTACTTTTGTTATGATATGTGTTATTTTTTCCCAAAATGATAGCTAATTGTCCCAACAAAGGATAGTAAATGTTTTCAATGTTTTGCATTCTCTTTTGAAAATCACGTATTAGCTTCAACTAGTGTGGTGCAGTGAGTTGAGCATCACTGGTTCAATTTCTGGTCAGACACATGCTTAGGCTGTGGGCCGGGTCCCTAACCCTGGTTTGGGGCATGCAAGAGGCAACCAATCAATGTTTTTCTCTCCCTCACTTTCTCCCTCCTTTCCCCTCTGTTAAAAATAAATTAATAAAATCTTTAAAAGAAAAAAAATATATTAAATTACCATCTCTATCTGGACTTATTTCTGGGTTCTTTATCCCAGTCTACCTAGCTAGTCATCAGTTTGTCTTGTCTTGTTTTAATTATAGTAGCTTTATAAATTTTAACAGTTACTAATAAAATTCTTCTCATTATTCTTATCATTTTGCTACAATTTTCTTAGTTGCAGTCACATACTTATTTTTCTTCATGAGCTTTATTTCTCTTAAGATTTAGTAATATGTGCATGTATTACAAAATTTACAAAAGGAAATAAAGAGAAAAGTGAGTCTCTTTGTATATATTTCCCTCAGTCCCTTACACCTCTCACAGGAGACAACTCCTTTTCCCAGAGACATTCTATGCCATAACAAGACATAAATATATTTTCCTTTTATTCTCATAGCATAATCACATTTGTGATATGCTTTGTCTTTTCTCATTTATTATCTTGGGTATTTTGTCAATATCAGACATAAACATGATGGACCTCAGAAATGATAAGGCAAATTTCCAACAAAGTTTATATCATTGAAAACACAAACATGTGACCAACTGTCATTTTCAAATGCTATTTTTAGCAAGTTAAGTCCATGGAAGTCATGTTGATCGTGTCATTTGAGGTCAGCTTTTCAGTTCAATCAAACAAAGCATTAAGTCAACTTGTGGATAATATTCTTTAAAGGATGAAATGTGCCAGCTTTCATGTCATCACATTGAACTGAGATAATGCTAATTTAAAATACATATTTGTTTCACAAGTTTGGACAAAGTACTTATTTCCTCTCTCCTTCAGTTTCTTCATCTTTACAGGCAGTTTTGAATGAAAGAACAGATGACTTTTAGCTCTTTGAAAAGTCTACTATTTCATTACATTCTCAAAGTAATTACTTCTTGTTAACTCAAACACAAAGAAAAGATCATGTAATATGTATTTGATTTTCTAGAAGAGGTGAACACTTGATATTTAAAAAGTTTTGTGATTATGGAAGCTTCAGTGTCCTCAGCCATAACCAGCCATGTGCTGCTCAGCAAATATTGGCATTAACATAATTCAACACTGTAAATGTCCCTTTTCCGTGTCTTTTGGTTCAAAATTCTATGTTCTGGACTGACTTGATTTGAACTTCCAGCTACCTCTTGAACAAGAGCCTGGAAGTAGCAAGATACATATAATAGTTCTGATTGCTGAAGTACTTAACTGTGAATTAAAACATTTCTGAAAAGAAGACACCATTGTCATGACCTTGGCAGCTATAGTAAGAGGTGTTTATTCATCCAACATGAAGGGTACACTGAGTATAGTTCAGTATATTAAGCATATTCTTGTTGTTGTATTACATTAGGGGAGAAAGTACTGGACACTATTATAAAGTAAATGCCTCAATGTGACAAAGGGAATTCAGGAAATACTAAATTTGCAGTGCTTTAGTTCTAGATACACAACATTCTTGGATTTTCTTCTGAGTTTACCTCTTTCTTGTTTTGGTGTGGGATAACTGCCAAAGATAAATTTGATTCCTTAAAGCGATATTGCAGTCTAACAGAAAATGGAGTAAGTAGTATTGATTTCACTGAAAAGTCAAAGAATATAATTTCTAAGATAAGATACTTATGTTTCTTATTACATAGCTACCGGTATTTAATGGATATGGCAGTTGGACTGACAATGAAGGCATGTTACCTTACTTATGTATGAATGAGGACTAATAATTTTGACCTATGAAAAAAGAGACTGTGAGGATTAAGTAACGTATTTAGAGAAACTTAGGAATAAAAATGTTAAAAACCTGACATTGTAAGGCCAGCTTTTCCTTAATAGTTTTACCAGATGACTAGTAGGCTGTCAGCTCCCTAAGAACATGCATTAAATGCTTATCACTTGCTATTCACTAGAAATTGTGACAAATGATCAATGCCTGTGTATTTGATAGAAGGATAGTGGCCTGTGGGCGGGGGAAGGAAGAGAAATAAAATTACAGCACAAATTACACTTAAAATGAGGCTAATAAAACTACAAATTTGAGGGTGAACTGGCTTAGAACCTGAACAACAATGCACACAGAGAAAACAAAATTGGGGAGTGTGGATGTCTTAACCAGGCTCGCCCAGAAAACAGGCACTTGGAGGGAGGCTCATCCAGCCCTCAAACTCCACCAACCCGGGGAACTCTCTCCCTCTTGTCCTTGAGCCAGTCTGCCACTCTCCTGTGATTCTTTGAAACCATGTAAATTCTACAATAGGCCAAGGAATATTTCTCTTCATGGCCTTGAATCTTTAAATCATATTCAGTTGATACTTGACATACTTGTCGACAGCCTAAATGGATTTTTTAATAGTGTAGCTTAGATAAATCTTTCTTCTGTTGTAGGGAAGCCAAAAATGTTTTTATGGCTAACTCTAGCTTAATAAGCAGCCAGAGTTTTTAAAAACTGCAGCCATTTAATTTTTAATATGGATTGGTTCCTTTTGGTAATTAAAAACAAACATTTTGTAAAACTGCCAACATGTTAATCAAAATAATATAGGGTTATGTGCATCAGGCACTTAAACATGTTTTAAACCTTTCTGAGACAGAATCATGAAGTAAAACTAAAACAGACTGAAACAATGTTCTTTACTGCTTATGTCTCGTATAGACTAAAGGTCATATATAATATGGCTGGGGCCATATCACATTTCAGTAGATTCTAAAAGTTAACTTGCGAATACATATCTAAATGTGTGTTTATGTCACTATAATAACATGTAGCACCAAGAAATATTATAAAGGACACATGCATCACTTTGGTTATGTAGGCCTCAAAGTTTTTGCCACTGGTCAAGTTTGATCAATGGCAATTGAAATCTCTTCTTTTTTTTTTTTTGCATTAGCAACAATGCTCATACGCTATTCTTGAGTCAGGAAAATGTAGCTAGACATTTGGGGCAACAAAGAGATAGAAAGTCTCTATTTTATCCAAAGAGCAAGTAGAAGAGCCCCAAAGAGAGTTTTCTTTCTTTTTTTTTTGTGCCTAGAGGGCTATGTTGTTATTAGGGCCCCAGACGTAGGATTACCAAGTGTAATCATCTCAAAGGCTTGAGTTGATTGAGTTATGTTTTATACAGTTTTATGCAGTGTGCTAGTGTTTAAAACAATTCCTGTATCTTTGGATAGCCAGGGGTATTCCAGAATTTTTTTGCCATCTTTGCCATTATGTCAGTAAAATAGAAATCAAAGACAAGGTATCTTATATTTGTTTTTAATAAAAAATCGGTATGTTAACATTTTAATCTTAATATTAAATATCGTGTGTGTTACTCTTTTACTAATATCTTACCAATTTTCCAACATCAACTCCTAATTCATGTATATAACCTATTATGTAATCCTGCTAGCTCCTTTGGGTTAATCAGAACCTTAGATCATTAGGATACTAGGAATGACCAGACATTGTAGAAAACCACTGAAGATTCCAAACAGCCACAGCAATCTTGAGAAAGAAAAAAAGCAGGAGGAATCACATTTTCTCATTCAAATTATATTCAAAGATTACTAATCAAAAAAGGGTAGCCTTGTCACAAAAACACATAGGTAAGGTAGATCAATAGAAGAGAATATAGAGCCCATATACAAGTTCATGCATATATGATCAATCACTTTTCCACAAAAGAACCAAGAATATATAATGCAGAAAGGATAATCTTTTCAATAAACAGTGTTGGAAAATCTGCATGACCACATTGAAAGGAATAAAACTGGACCCTTGTCTTACTTTGTACACAAAAATTTACTCAGAGTGTTTGATTAAAGACTTAAATGTAAGACTAAAATTGTAAAATTCCTAGAAGAAAATCACAGGTAAGCTCCTTGATTTTGGTCTTGGCAATAACTTTTTTTAATGTAACAGCTAAACCCAAGACAACCAAAAGCAAAACAAACAAGTGGGACTATATCAAATTAAAAACCTTCTGCATAGCTAAGGAAATCATCGAGAAAATGAAAAGGCAAGCTATGGAAAATAAGAATGTATTTGCAAATCACATACCTGATAATTGATTAATATCTTAAATATACAAGTATCTCATAGAAGTCAATGGAAAAAACAAATAACTCAGTTACAAAAATGGGCAAAGGGCCTGAATACATATTTTTCCAAAGAGGACATACAAATGACCAAAAGATACATGAAAAGGTGCTTACATCACTAACCATCAGGGAAAAGCACATCAAGACCACACGAGATATCACCTCACAACTGTCATAATGACTATTATCAATAAATTAACAAACAAGTGTTGGAGAGGATGTGGAGAAAAGGGAACCATGGTACACTGCTGGTGGGAATATAAACTGATACAGCCACTGTGGAAAACAGTATAGAGGTTCCTCAAGAAATTAAAAATAGAACTACCACATGATCCAGCAGCCCCACTTCTGGATATATAACCAAAGGAATTGCAATCACTATCTTAAAGAGATATTTGTTGTTTTCCCATGTTTATTTCAGCCAAGATATGGAAACAATCCAAGTGTCTTTTGACAGATGAATTAATGAAGACAATATGATACATTATTCAGCCTTTAGAAAAGAAGAAAAGCCGACTGTTAGCAACAACATGGATGAAACTGAGGTTCTTATGCTAAGTAAAATAAGCCAGACAAAACAATACTGAATGGTATTATGTATATGTGGAATCTAAAAAAAAAAAAGTCAACTTATAGAAACAGAGGGTGGAATGATAATTGCCAGGGGATGGGGTATAGGGACATAGGGAGAGACTGGTAAAAAGGTGTTAAGATGAATTAGACAAAAGGATGTAATGTGTAATGATGTGGTGACTATAGTTGATAACTCTTTATTGCATAACTGAAATTTTCCAAGAACTTAGGGCTTCTCCCAAGTTAAAAAAAAGTTAACTATGTGATGTGATAGATGTGTTCATTAATTTGACGGTGGGAATTCTTTCACAATGTACATGAATATGAAATCATCATGCTGTACACTAAATATACAACAATTTTATCTGTCAAATATACCTCCATAAAGCTGAAAAAAAACAGACATATTATGAACTATGTGAATGTTATTCTTTCAAAAGGTTGAACTGAGAATGTGATAAACTTCTTTTTTTAACATGATTTTTTTCTTTTTCTTTTTTTTAGATTTTATTTATTTATTTTTAGAGAGGGGAGGGAGGGAGAAAGAGAGAGAGAGAAACATCAATGTGCGATTGCTGGGGGTCATGGCCTGCAACCCAGGTATGTACCCTGACTGGGAATTGAACCTGCGACATTGTGATAAACTTCTTAATTCTGAACTTAATTTTCCTCAATAAGTTAAACTAGTTTAATAATATTAAATTATGATCATCAATAAAATGAACTCAGTGAAGTTAGTTTAACAAACTGAATTCAAAAGGACATTCCCTCTGCTCAAAGACAATGCAGCATCATTCATTTTTAGAGAAGGAATCGGTTCCAAGTGCTAATAGTTTGGCCCACATAACACTTAGAAGTTTAAAGCACTTTGAAATGTGAAAGAGTATGTGGAGATGGAGATGGTCTGAAACTTGAACTACAATATAGATCTGTCTGCTTCCTCCTGATTGTTAGTTTTTGCATGTATTTTTGCAATACTATGAAGGTGAAGATCACTAGACTCTCATTTTCTTTATGTTGATGGAGCCACTGAAAGCCCCAAACTACCACAAAGTCAGGAAATGCAAAGTGTGGTCACTTTCCACAGCCTATTATGAAACAGAATTGCTTGTATTCTTGCGTTATGTGAGGTTTCAGTTATTGATCTGGAGCATAGATCATCAACAGTGAATGTGGCCCCTTTTTCCCCTTTATTCTCTATAAAGAATCAACTTGATATTATAGTCAACCACAAACTTCTCTGTGCCCCTGAAGATTAGTGTACATGCATTATGAAAAGCAACAATTAATGGTTTTTTATTATTGTTTATTATTAATGTGTAGTTTATTTTTGTGATGAGATTCTAAAGTTACTTTTCAAAAAAATAGTTTCCTATAGTTCTTTGTTTGGAAAATAAAAGTATAAAATTAAGAAATGCTTCAGCTAAAATACATACAATGTGGTGAATTTTGGCCTTTAGAGTATAAGGCTAAGATGATGTACATTTTGCCAGTTAATTCAACTCTGCAAGCCAAAATGTACAGGCTAAGACAAGTTTATGTTTAAAATAAATGTTCTTTAGAGCATCAACTGAATATATTCTGAACATATTCTTTAAACTTCTGGTGTTTTCTTAAGAAATAACTTTATCAATTTTCTCTTGAAATGATCTGGTTTACAGCCACAAATCAAGATCATTAAGAGACAATTTGAAAATTGCTAAGTTTCTCTGAGGCCCCCAAAAGTCTGTAATACCAAAGACTGCAGGATTTAAATGTGTTCTTTAAAAACAACTTTTTGTTGAACTTACTGGGGTTACTTGGTTAATAAAATGATACAGGTTTCAAGGGTACAAGATGATACTACATCATCTGTGTGTGACATTGTGTGTTCCCCATCCAACACCCTCCAAGGGCTAGTCTCCTTTCATCACCGTTTGTTCCCCCATATCTTCTTCTACCCTTTCCCCCCTGATGATCACCATACTGTGTCTATAAGGTGGGTTTTTTTCTTAATACCTTCACCTATTTCACCCAGCCTCCCCAGCACATCCCAGCCCACTCTGGTTGTTTGTTTTAGCACAATTCCCCACCTTTACAAAAAATGAAACAAATACAGGTTAAAACCCAAAACTAAAAATCCAAAACAATTTCTGTAATTACAATATAAAGTAGTTGAGCATGTAAAATTTGGAACCAGATACACTTGGGTTAGAACCTCAGCTTTTAGTTACTACTTTGGACAAAACACTAGCTCTTCTAAGTTTTACTCTTGTATGTAAAATTTCAGGCAATGATTGTGTCAGGCTTATAAGATTCTTGGAAAAGTCTTATGACACAGTTCGCCTAGCAGAGCACCTGTCACGAAAGAAACTGGTTACTTAGCAAATGCTCGTTGGCTCTTATCAGACTTTATTGTTATGGGCGGAATTATGTTCCCCCCAAAGTCATTACATTAAGTGCTAACCCTCAGTACCTCAGAATGTTGACAGCATTTGGAGATAGAGCTGTTAGAATGCTGATTAAAATGAGGTTATATGGATGGGTGCTAATCCAATCTGACTGACGTCCTTACAAGAAGAAGAGATTTCAATAAATGTGTGCACTCAGAGAGGTAAGACTGAGAAAATAGCCATTCACAAGCAAAGGAGAGAGACCTCAGGAATCATCAACTTCATGATACCTTGATCTGGGACTTGAGCTTGCAGATCTCTGAGAAAATAAATGAGTTGTTTAAGCCTCTGATATTTTGTTATGGCAGTCTTAGAAACCAAATGTATCTACTCAAGAGAAATTTCTCCTCTTGTTTTGGAAAGAGATCTTACTGCACTGAACAAAAGAGTTGAGCTTATAACCCAAGTAGGCCATCACCGCACCTTCTAACAGCCATAGGCACTTGTTCAGGTCCCGAAGATGGTCACTCGGGCCTTCTGTAGACATTTTCTGCTGAAGAATGTGAGATGGTTTTCTAATTCTTTACTAGAGAGTGTGGTCCTAGAGCATCTCGTACTCACACCGAGTATGTATACCCCAGGCTAAGCCAGAGAGGAAATATAATAGGCACCTGGTGGGAAGCAAAGGTGAGAACCAGCTAGGGAGGGTCCAAGAGCTGCCCTTCAGTTCAGCAACTCTAATTTTCTGAGCTTCCCTCCAAATTTTTTTCTTTTAAAGTTGAGTATAGTTACTTTTAGCTAAGTGAATACTGACTATTCTTTTGATTTTTATCAGAAACTAAATATGTGGTTCCATAAGGAAAAATAAAGAATCCTTATATTAACAAGATTGATATATTACAGGTTGAATTGTATGCCCCACCTCCTCTGCTCTGGGGAAACAAATATGTTGAAGTGTTCATTTCCAGTACCTCACATTGAGACTTTAATTTTCAAATAGAAGTTTGCATATGTAATTATTTAAGATCAGGTCAGACTGAGTGGAGTGGGCCCCTAGTCCAATATGACCAATGTTCTTATAAAAAGATAGTCATCTGAAGACACAGGCACACAGGGAGGCTGTGAGAAGAGGCAGAGATGGGAGCGATGCATCTATAAGTGGAGGAATGCCAAAAATAGCTGGCAAACTACAGAATCTAGGAAGAGTCAAGGGAAGACTCTGCTACGTGTTTCAGAAGGAGCATGATCCTGCTGATAACTGGATTTCAGACATCCAGCCTCCAGGACTGCTCCGTTAAGCCACCCAGTTTGTGATAATTTGTTACAGAAACTTTAGGAAACGGATGCAGTTTATGAGACAGAGCTTAAGATCAATCATGATGAATCTTTCCTTGAGATTCCCATGTTTTGAGCAATAGGAATCTCCCATCTCCCCGAGTCCTTATTTGCATTCTTCATATATTTTCAAAGCATAATGCAATCTGTATTGCTCTTTAACATATGCCCTGTATCAATAGCTAGGTGATAAAATGTTTGAAGTTAGGATATATGATTTTGAGCTCCCCTAGAACCTAGCACAGTGCATAAATTCATCTCCATCACACTGCATTGTCATCATCACCAACACCAGTCAATAGTACTAATACAGTTACCATTTATTGATCACTTACTATCTTGCCAGGAGCTAAGAAAAGGACATTCCATATATTATCTCATTTAATATTCACAAGATCTGTGCCAAATGGATATTAGCCTATTTAAAGAAGATAAAATGGCTGCTGAAAGAGATGAGTAAATTCTCAAAGTTCACACAGCTGCTGGCTGAGGGGAATTGAACACACTTCTTTCTGTCTCCAAAGTTAGAGTCTTGATGATGATGATGATGATGATGATGTAAGTGTTCCTTTGTAAAGCTTTACTAATTCTGTAGCTGTTACACACTATCGAATCTCATCAATGCTCTGAGTCATCCAAAATGCCCTTATGCTTTTTTTTTGTGAGGACTGTATTATCCTATTATATTATTCTCATAATTAGATTAGTAATACTGATCTCTTTCTTTTCCTCTTTCTCCCAACCCCTTCATATCCCACATCTCCCCTTCTCTATCCCTCTGTCTCAATTTATCCAATCTCTTGCCTCTCATTGTGACTTAATGTTAGATAAAATGAAATTGCTGCTTTTTCAATACCATATAAACTTTAAATTCCAAAAACAAATTGTCACGAACTAACTGATTTAGATATTAGCTATTTTTATAACTTCCAGGACAAAATAAAGGATCTCTTAAAAACCACTGGGGTAACCTTGACTTCCTTTCAGTTTCAACTGTGAACTAAGGTGGGTCTGTCTTGTTTTCTCAGAAAATGCTCTTTTCACTTCCTACCCTAAGTCAATGCCCACATTACATATTAGAGTAGTACTATGCCCTATTCTTTTGCAGCAGTATGACTATTTTTTTTTAAGATTTTATTTATTTATTTTTTAGGGAGGGGAGGGAGAGTGAGAGACAGACAGACACACACACACACACACACACACACACACACACACACACATCAATGTGTGGTTGCTGGGGGTTATGGCCTGCAACCCAGGAATGTACCCTGGCTGGGAATCGAACCTGGGACACTTTGGTTCCCAGCCCGCGCTCAATCCACTGAGCTACGCCAGCCAGAGTATGACTATTTTTTGAAAACGTGTTTGTATGATTTTCTCTTTATTAACACTGGTATTCTCCATTATTCTGTAAACATCATGAGGGCATTACAACTTCAACTTTTATGTTCACTCTGGTGTCCCTGGGACTAGCTCTGTGCCTAGCAGGTAAGCACTATTTTAAAAGTTGAATGAATTGGTGAATAAATGACACTAAGTGCACTGTCCCTCACTTCCTTCAGCTTTCCTCTTCTTTGGGTCCCGTATGATTTGAGCAGTTGGAATCATATTGACCAACCCCAAGGCCTCTAGATTTCAAGGTCTGTGTGAACCTGTATGAGAAAAAATATCTATTTTCAGTGGTGTCCAACTGAAATTTAGTATTTCCTTTAATTATGAATGTAGGCAACAGTAGTGGTAACACTACCAATAACTTTATCACCAGCAGAAATCAGAGACATTTTGAAACTACATTATAGTTGTTAGTGGCATCACAGATTATAGTTTATACTCACTGTTGCTTTGATAGCTACTTTACGTATTGCTAGATCCTGTTATTTAATGTGTTAACAGTCACATCATTGAATAACTACATTTTAATGTAATTAGTTATGTTTATAAGTGCATATACTTTGTTTTTCAAAACATCATTCTGAAAACTTAGTCTTTAGCTGACTACCAAAAAGGTGCATGGCACAAAAAAAAGATTAAAAATCTCTGATAGATTTATATTTTATATTAAATTAGCATTATCTGCTAAGATCTGTCTGTCAAAACAATTTAAAGGGCAAAACAAAACTAAGAATTAGAATGAAAATTTCCTTAAAATCATAAAAATAATGTGCAATGAGGTCTATACCAAAAAGCAACATTGATAAGGATATAAATTAAACTTACAAATGTATATATTACGAAATGGTGGAAGGGTAACTATCTTTCAATAAGGTATACCAATATAATCCTGAAAACTGACCGTGCACCGGAAAGGAAAGCGTCATGGCCTCTCTCAAACAGCATCTGTAGTGTGGGGATTTCCCTTCCAGAGAACTGCACGACTTCCCATTAACTTGACATGGGTTCTCAAGCTCTATGTGTGAAAATTATCTAATGATGATTAGATATGTTGATATGTTTAACATCAACACCTGTATTATTCATACATTTTTGTTAAGAAATTTTCTGGACAACATTGCCCTTGTGACAAAAACATAATAAAAAAGTTTTTCTTTTATAAATCCAAAAACCAGCTGTAATTGTAACTGGATGTGGAGCACTGAAATTATGATTTCTATCAATGTTTACTTTTAAGGGCATCTCTACTTCTAGAGAGAGATAACTAAAATTGTTTTTTTTTTAAATTTCTGAGGAATTATTGTGGTTTCTTTCCTTGAGTTTTATTTTCTAAGTGGTGGTAAAATGTGCATGATATTACCATTGCTTTTAAAAAAGCTCTCTTGCCCTGACTGGGTAGCTAAGTTGGTTTGAGCATGCTTCCGATACACCAAGGTTGTGGCATCTGATCCCTGGTCAGGGCACATACAGGAATCAACCCAAGAATACACATAATAAGTGGAACAACAAACTCATTTCTTTCTCTCTCTCTCAAATCAATTTATAAAGAAAACGCTGTCTAGGCAGTGAGAAATCACCAGATTGGTTTGAAGATGAAGCATATTGATGAACAAAAAGAAGTGCCAACGTTAATAACAAAAGTGATTGATGGATCAAGAAGTTACTAAGCTAATTTAAAAAAAATGGCCTTAAAAATAAGGTTAATAAATATTATTTATTTTAGAAAAGTCATACTCTGTTACTAAGCGATTTGCTTATTTATTCTGATTTGTACGTGAATGTGACCCCAAGGTCCTCATTTCTTGTTCTCTACATTTATCTTTCTTGAACTTGTGTGGTGGAGTGACGGGCTAGGGAGGGATGATGATGAGATATTTTAAAAGGTCCCTTTGCTCTTACTTGAAAAGTTTACAGCACAGTGGATACAATCTCTTCTAACCATAATTGACATACCAGAATAGATGTTACGATAACCTTTAATCTCTCCACAGGGATTTTTTTAAAGTACATTTTGTGGGAGGTCAAACTTGAAATAAATATTTCCTTTTAAAAATAGGGTGAATATATTTAGAAATTAGGAAACTAAAGTGACATGTTTTAAGTAACCATTTAGCTTATATTTATTTACCCACTTTGGTAAACAACATGGGAACCACAATATGACACATGTACAGTGTTCACAAACATGGGTCACTGTCTGTGCACAGTCAGAAAGATGTCACTTTTTGAGAAGTTAGCAGTTAACGCTTTTTTCAGTGTCTTATTACCAAATAGAAAAAGTCTTCATATTAAATGCTACCCTGTATTTAAAAAATGACTGACTTTTAACTTAATGGATTCTTTTAGAAGATTTTTAGTTGGTCCTTCCATTGAAGAGAAAAGCATATTTAAACAGTGCTGTTACAAAACAGAAAGAGATTAAATTGACCAACTTTTTAGACCTTGAGTGTAAAAACAGTTCAAGTTTCTCTCCTTTTTATGGTCAGAAAGCCTTTTCTCTATCTCACCTAAGTGGAAATTTAACTTAGGTTATTATTGTTCATTGACTTGTTAATCATTCTCTGTTTGAAGATATAGGGTAAATTCCAACACAAATAGGACAGGAACTGTATCTTTTGTTTTTCTTTCTTCCTCTAAAATGCTTCAAGGTAATACCTGGCATTTGTATAGCTTTTTAGCAAACTTAAGCTCTTCCTCACATACTTTTTTATTCAATCCTTACTAAAATGCAGGATTAAATATAGTGGTGTCCTAAAGCTAGCTTCTCTAGGTTCCTGTTAAATTTTCAAAAATAAGTTTAATAAAATAAAACATTAAGTTATATAAACCTATAATTACAGAAATTATATTTGAAACAAAGTTCCTAAATACTCAAAACTTACCATTTTCTAATTACTTTACTATGAATTCTATCTATCAGGTCTTTTCTGTCCACTCAGTAGTTATTATTACCTTAAATTTACCAAGGAGAAAATGAAATCTTATAAAATGGAAGCAATAATGGAATTAATAATGACTTGTTAATACTGTCCATTATTCTGTAAATGTCATGAAAGTCTGACATTGGCAGAGACTAGAGTGAGCTCTCTAACTCGTATCTACTCTCTGTTTATATTTTTTGTCATTGACATAGTCAACACATATGGAGGACCTACTGAGTGAAAGCCATCATAATAGGAAATTTACAGGGGAAACCTAACACCTTGTCTTCATCCGCGCTCTCAACTGATGACTTTGCTTTCTCTTCTACAAAGAAAATAGAAACTCTCAGGAGAGAATGTCCTCAAGTTTTCTCAACCACATTTGATCATTTTTTTGTGTGTCTGCCCCTCATTAGGTGACTTATTAGTGTCTGATAGTGTGCATTATTGTTCTTTGAAACCCTTTCTTGTCTGGGATTCCAGGATATCACTGTGGGCTAGCTTTCCTCATTGCCTCTATGACAGCCACATCTCATTTACTTTCCTTCTCATCACACTGGCCTCTATATGTTGTGTTGTAAATAGAGGATCTTCACATGGCTTCATAATCTGTCCATCTGTCTATTTATTTGCCTTTCTGACAATCTATAAGATTTATACATCTGCATCCCAGAAAGCTACCCAGAATTCTATATCTCTCTCTCACACACATATGTGTTTGGCATTTCCCCTTAGCAGTCTAATAAGCATCTCAAATTTAACATGTCTTAAGCTTATAACTGAGCCCCTGCAGTACTTGCCTTCTATCTAATCCTACATCAGCTCTTCCTATAGTCTTTCCATTTCAGGCCCCAAATGTGAACTCCTGTCTTTCACTCACACCCCAAACCCATCTAAAAGCAAATTTTTTTCAGTGACATTTTCAAAATAAATGCATAATTTGTTTCTCAACACCACCATTGTAGCCACCCTGGTCTAGAGCAACCATTCAGCTTCTACTTCGAATACAGTAAGAGCCTCTTAACTCATCTTCCTTCTCTTCCTTTAGGCACTTGTAGTCTCTTACCAGCACTGTGACCAGAATGGTCCTATGAAAATTTGTCAGAACAGGTCACTTCTCCGCTCAGAGCCTTTCAGTGACAACCCATCTCACATAGAATAAAAGCCAACCTCTGTACTGGGCCTGCAAAGGCTCATGCTGGTCAGCACCTCCTCTTCTCACCCCACAGCCCCACAGATCCGTGACCTCATACTCTAATTCTTCCCCTTGTTTATTCTGTTATTCTTTCAACATACCTGTTATTTACCTGTTATTCTTTCCCAACTCTGGGTCTCTGTATTTGTTTTCCCCTCTGCCTAGAATTTTCCAAGGATGCTCACGGTAATGCTGTTAATTTTGTTAAAAACTCAAAAGCAAGCTGTCTCCCTTTGACCTTCCTTGGCCACCCTACATAAAATTCAACACCCTTTTTCTCCTTCAGTATTGCATATCCCTTTTCTTTGTTTTATTTCCTTTCTTCTTTGTATATTACTATAATATAAGGCCTAGTTAACATATTCATCTTCTTTATGGTATCTTCCTTTCTGAATGTAAGTTTCAGGAGAATAGGAATTTGTTTTTGTCTGTTTTTTTTTTTCAACATCCTTTCTTAAAACTCAGAAAAGTATCCAATGCATAGCAGTTGCTAACAAAAAATTTGTTAAATAAAAGGTTAAATGACAAGATAAACATATGGAAACTAAAACAATGAACGGTCTAGTTAGTCTTATATTGGTATAATGAAGGGGAATTGAGCCTAGCTTCTCCAGGCTGCGAGGAAGTGACAGTAAGTACACCCCAAGGGAAACAAATTTTGTGGTTTATTACAAGCTAATTTTAAATCACTTCAAGGGATTTGGGCAGTAAGAGTTTTAAACTCTATTGGGCAGACCTGGGCTGGTCTCACTCTTTTTTCTCCCACCCTGCTAACCTACCTTCCAAACAATATATCCATTCTGTATTAAATAGTTTTAACTCTCTCATGCCTTTGGCTTGAAAAGAGGCATGTCCATTCCCTACCCCACATCTCCACTTCTCGTTTTCTATATGGTGAACTTTCAGCTTCAGTTCCCTCTGCTGTTTACTTTCTCTTTCTTACATAAAAGTCTAAGAGGTAGAATCTTCTTTAGCAAATATTTTTTTATAATTTACATAACTCCTAGTCTACAATTGGCTGTCTTTATTTCAAACACTCCTCCATGACACTATCTGGTAAGACACAATGGCACTGTCTTGGAGTGCAAAATTGTTTCCTAAGGACTAACTCCTCTTCTTCTTCCTTCTCCTTCTTCCTCTTCTTCTTCTTCTTCTTCTTCTTCCTCTTCTCCTTTTGAATGTTTAACATATGGAAGTTTTTAATTAAAGACAAAATAATATTACACTGACTTTTTAATCAAATCTCTATTTCTGGATTAATGCCCTTTGAAACTATTTAAGGATTAATTGCAACCAGTAGTAATTTGGATATACTTCCTCCCCCCAACAACATTTTACTTTTAGAAAATGACAGAAATACTACTATCTCAATTTATGCACTCCACATAACAATTTTTGGTTAATTCACTTAGTTGTAATTATTTATCAGCACTTATGCAAAAAGTTGGTCTATGATCAGGGAAAAACATCATCAGGACTCTTTACTAGAGGTTTTCACTAAAACATGATTACTTAGAATCATGGAGGAATTAGGTCATCAAGACTGAAGCAGTTAGTAAAATGTGATGACATAAGAAACATCATATTATCTTAAAAATATCACAATCATTACAATGTATGCTACAGTGGTCAGTAATTCAACATATATTATTGAGCAATTTTTATCTCTACACAATGTCCTAGGCACCACACATGGTAGTGACAGAATAGACAAGGTCTTTGCTTATATGATACTTAATGCCAGAGGACAAGATGGGCAATAAGCAAGTAAAAGAAGACAATACCTGATTGCAGGGAGTGCTAGGTAGAGAGTTAAAATAAGGTGCCGGCTATAATTTTAGATTGGGAAAGGAAGTCTCTCTCAGCATTAAGCTGAAAAGTGAATGACGAAGTGGTACCAGTCACATGACTCTAGGGGGACATAGCATTGTAGGTCAATGTAGTCAACCTGGTAAATTTAAGGATATTTAAGGCTGGCATGACTGGAGCCTAATGGTTGAGGTATAGAGACCAGACACTTTAAAGTGAGGATTTTAGATTATGCTCTAGGAGGGATAGGAAATCACAGAAAGTTCCTACAAAAGCAGTAGCATAATCTCATTTACATCTGTACTGATCAGCTGGTTGCATCTGTTGTAGGTAGACAACAGGGAAGATGGGGGATGAATCGGTAGAATACTGCAGTGTTGTGGTCAGCAAACATCCAGGTGAGAAACAATGGGGGTCTAGACAAGGAAGGTGTCAGTAAAGGGTGGCAAAAGGAGGGGAATCAGGATAGTTTTAGGAACTGAGTTGGTAGAAACTGCCGATGGATTGGGTGTGAGTTATACAGGAAAGAAAGAAAATCAATGATAAACCTTAGAATTTGGTTTGAATAACTGGATGTATTGTAATATTATTTACCAAGTTGGAAAGACTGGGGAATATAAAGTTTAATTATATCTAAATATTATTGTCTCAGCCTCTTCACCCTTTTAAATTGTCCTAGTTTGCAATGACCGAAAACAATCTATATTTCTCTAACTCAGTTGTCACCAGTACTGGTTTCAGTCTTGCCAGTGAGGGACTCTTGTGTGAGATTTGGAAGATGAACAAGAAGAAGCATTATTTTTTGGTGGGAGCTGTAGGCAGCCGCATGGGCATTGGAGAATGCAAATAAAGAATTTTCCCTAGTGGCTTCCAGATATCTTTGTAAGAGTCACTCACTTCAGTATTTCAGGTAGCTGAGACTAGTAAGAGTAGTTTCTGAGTTTTCTGCCTATCCTGATTTCATTCCTAGTTGGGACTTCCCCAGACTTTCTAATGGTTGTATAATTCTCTATTTTTCTGAATTGTCACCTCTTGTATGAAATGCTTAGAGTGTAATATTTTCCTGAATAAATGGTGACTAACATAGGGAGAATAATCAAAAGTTCTGCTTCTGAACTGAGAGAGGGACAGAGAGAGAGAAAGAGAGAGAGAGAGAGGCGAAAGGAAGGTTATAGCTGGAGATAGAGAATTTGGAGTCAATAATATTTAGGTAATAAACATGGGACAGGATAGATTTTCTTTGCAGATGAAAGAAATGGCAGAAGAGAATCCTGTGGGTTCAAACATTTTGAAGTCAAATAAAAGAGATATCAGTAAAGAATACCAAGCAGGAGAGGTCAGTGAATTAGAGAGAAATTCAGATGGGTATGGCATTATAAATGCAAGGGGAAAAGTGTTTCAGCTAGGAGGGAGGTCATTCAAATTGCTACATGGGAAAGTGTAGCTGGAGATGAGGGGCCTTAAAAGGTAAATTTGCGTTAGAATGGACAACTTTTTAGCTAGTTGTTGCAGATACTTAGGAGAGTTAGTGCTCGTGCTTATAGGATCTTCCTAGATCCAGTAGGGTGAAAAAAAAAAAAGGTGTAAAAGAATCACGAGAGTCATTTGAGGTTTCAGAGTAAGTGAAAACTACAGGCAAGGCAGGCCATTGCAAAATTAAGGTGAGGTAACAAAAGACTTGCCAATGGAAGACATTTCATAGGCCTTGAGGGCATTGATGATTGCCATGAAATAGATTATTTTTGGCAATGTTAAATTGACCTGATTCACTTAATGGAATCAAAGAGTTAAGTCACTGAATTAAAATTTTGTTTGGAAAGAAATTTCTTTTCCCTTGTGCTCTTTTTTTTACTATGAAAATTCCAAACTTATACCAAAGTAGAGAGTAATATGATAAATGTTTGTGTTTCTAGTACCCACTTCAACAAGGATCAAACTATGTCCCATCTTGTTTCACCAGCATCCCACCTACTTTCCCTTCAGCCCCCAGGCTATATTGAAGCAAATCTCAATCAGTATATCCTTTAACCTGTGCATATTTTAGCAATTATCTCTAAAAGAAAACTCTAAAAAAATATAACCACGAAGCACTACACACCTAAACCAGTAACTACAGGGGACAACCCCCAAAACCCCTGGAATTACCTTCTAGAGGGCAGGTCCCTTGTAGTTCAGGTTTCCCCCGCTAGATGAGTGTTCCAGGAACCCATCTGTATCAGTGTCCCAGCTGGTGTTGTTGTGAGAGGCTGCTCTGGACTTCAGTGAAATTTTTTTGAAGAATTTTTCAACTCATTTGTCCATTTCATGCTGGGTGATTTATGAGAGTATCCGAACACTGAGAGTTCAGCAGTTTTGACCAAAAATGGCATAGCCCTTGTACCCTTGCCTCCCTGTTCATCTGATCTCACCTTGAGCAACTTTTGTTTCCCCTTATGAAAAAAACTACTTCAAAAGGAAACATTTTGCCGATGTGGAAGAGGTGAAATGAAAGATGGCAGAACCACTAGAGGCATCAAAATGGATGAGTTCAAACTTGTTTTGAGCAGTGGAAACAAATGTTTCAATAGGTTTGTTGTATCAGTTGGAGAGTACTTTGAAGGTGACTGAAGTTTACACATGTAAGAATAAATATACAATTTTTTAATCAATAAATTCCAGTTTTTGGGTCCCCTCTCATATTCCCTTAATGTTAGTCAATGTTTATACAGATATTAAAATTTCCTGCCCTGGCTGGTATAGCTCAGTGGATTGAGCACAGGTTTCGAACTAAAGCACTGATGGTTTGATTCCCAGTCAGGGCACATGCCTGGGTTCCAGGGGAGGTTCCCAGTTGGGGGTGCATGAGGGACAACCACACACTGATGTTTCTCTCACTCTTTCTCCCCCCCCTTCCCTTCTCTCTGAAAACAAATAAAATCTAAAAAAGAAATAAAAAATAAAATAATAAAATTTCCTGATTTCTCATAATGTCTTTGTTGGTTTGAATTAGTATGCAAATTATGTGAACAATTGTCTTTTAAAAAACATTATTTGTTTTTAGTACTCACAAAGAGTATACATATACAACATATACGAGAGACATAAAGCAAATAATGAAACAAATAGTATGAACCCCAATCCCAACTCAAGAACTAGAATTTACCAGTACTGATGAATCTATCTGTTTTTCACTTCTCTATTCAAAGTCTGTGCCATGGCATCAAAAGTTAGCACTGTCCTGGCTTTTATATTCACCATTCCCTGGCTTTCTTCACTTCTTTTTTAAAAAAACAGTTCTACTACATATGTATATGTTCTTAAACAATATGGTGTTTAGTTTTACTTATTTTTAAGCTTTAAAAAATATATACTGTAATTTGTTTTTTTTTCCACTCAACATAATGTTTCTAAGCTTCACCCATATTGTTTTGTGTAGCTGAAGTTAATTTATTTTCTCTGTTGCATAATCTTTCATATAGTGAATATCAACATTTATTTATTTATTCTCCTGTTCATGGACATTTTCTTTCTTTCTAGTTTTCCATAATGGACAATTTTTACGAACAATGTATCTCATAACAGATATACACATGTACAAAAGTGTCTACAGTGTGAACTAAGAAATGGAATTGCTAGATCATAGGTTACTGTCATGTTGAACTTTGCAAAATAATGCCAAATTGTTTTCTAAAGTGATTATACCAATTAACATTCCCAATAGCAGTTTATTACAATTCTCCTTGTAGCACATCCTTACAAGAGATGAAATATTGACCAGACAGAAGAGTCATAGCCTAATACATAGTATTTTTCCAACAAGCTTTAGTGAGTAGGTTTTATTTTGAATGCCAATTATAGTCCCTATTGGTATTGGCTGCCTAGGATGTTGAATCTAAGGTATCTATAATTCAGAGAAAGAAAGAGGGTGAGGATGGGGGTGGGAAAGAGAGATGAAGGAAAGAGAGAGAGATATGATATGATATGATAATGTAGAACAGGGCTTTAGAAAAGCCCAACTTCAGTACAGTTGACACTTTGAGATGGAAATTGCTGTGGGCTGCTGTTGTGTGCATTGTGGGATGCTTAACATAATCTTTGGTCTCTACTACTTAATGCCAATAGCATCTTCCTATCCAGTTGTGACAGCTAAACATATCTTCAATTGTTGTTAAATGTACCCTGGGGTAATGAGCAAAACTGGCCTTGGTTGAGAACCACTGGTATAAAGATATTTGCAAGAGATGGAAAAATGGCAGTAAAGTGAGCCAGATGTTGTCTAACATAATTTAGATCATAGAAAACATGCATCCAACTTATTTAAAAGTTATTCATAATGGATATTTATTTGTGAATTAGCTGCCATTTTAGTTAGAAAGACAGTCACATTTACATACAAGCTAAGGAAATCCAAATAAAGAAAATTGCATAAATGAAAAAATTTACACCTCTGTTGGTTTTACATGGCCAACTTGACGTTTGTCTGCCTAGGTGTCCATTGCTGACTGCCTTTCCTGTGGACAGCCGCCATTGCCTGCGAGTACTCTGACACTCTTTCTAAAGTGATATAAGTCTAGAGTAGTAAGGACATCATGTAAAGAGAAAATACAGAGAAGGAAGTCATCACAGGGGAGAGCTGCGCTGACAAACGGAGTATACCACTTGAATTCCACCAAATGAAATTCAGCAATAATTGAAGTCAGTATTTTTCAGACACATGAGGTAATGAATTTCCTTTTCTTATTTAAATTGATTTGAATTTCCTTCTTTCACAACAGTAATTATATTGAGCAATGCACAAAGGTATGACAAAAAATGCTGGATGGAATGATTCTACTATAAACTGTTTCTTAGTTCCATTTTGATGTTGGCGTACCAAAAGAGAAGTTATTAAAGGTGATTCAGTGAAAACCAAAATGTTTTATAGTTAGAAAGATGGTTGTTATCAATAAAGTTTATACAATATTAAAATGGATAGGATATAAAACTGCTTAGATATAGTTGACTGCTTTCTATGAACAATTTTGCTGTACATATTTTAACAGACATTAATTGTTGCGCCTCTCAGTCCACGGCCCCTCCCCTTGCAGAGCGGAACTATCTATGGCAGCTGCTGAAAAGCCTTCCCTGGGAGCCACGTCGTACACCATGTGACCCCATCCCCAAGTACACAACCTATTTGACTAGGAATGGTGTCAAGGACATTCAATCTACACACCTAATGATGTCTGGTACAAAATAATGAACTTTTCTAAATACATCTCTCTTTCAAGGACTGGGGACATCACATCCTGATTAAATGCACCTGTTGGAAATAGACGTTGAAGCTTAAGTGTTTCACTCAGGGATCAGTTAGGAGACTAGGATGGTTATATACATATTAAAATAAGAAAGAAAGAACCCAAGAATGAAGAAGAAAAGGTAAACTTATAAGAGATGACTTGAGGAAAGACATACAGTCGAGAGAGAGAGAACAGAGTAAGAGGAAGTGCTTCCTACATGCATACTTGATCCCTTATGATTTTCTAGTACCAGCTATAATTTCATTCCATTTGTGCTGATTATCACTTTATTGCCTCTTAGCTCCATATTCACCCTTCAGTACTTGCTCTGAAATAATGGACTGAACTTCAAGCATTTCTCTTTTGTAGTGAATACACATTCAATTGTGTCATAGCCAGTGCAGGAAAGCCATTGAGGGAGGAAGATGACTTCTGATTCAGGAGTGCTGCCTTTTATTTTGTATTTTATTTTTTGCTCCTGCTGTACATTCTGTCAGTGGTTGGCATACAGGGTCATCCATTGTCTCTCTGCCCCACTTATGCTCACAGAACATGTAGTCCCTCAGTGACCTTGTAGCCAGGGCCCTCTGGTGACCATCTTGCATGGTCCTCTCTCCTAGAATACTCACTGCTACACTCTGTGTGCCTGCCCACCAGCCTGAGCCACAGACAGTTGTTTCCTACAGCCATTGCTGTGAACACCAAGCATCCCAGGACTTGCAGGAGTACTCTGACCCCCTGCACACCTGCTGCAGTTTGTCTGTGTACTTGGAAGTTCTGTTTCCACAGGCCCTCTTTATGTGGACACCACCGGCTTCAGTTCTCCAGCAAAAGCCCCATCCTATACTTACTCTTTTAGGAATCTTGGCTAGCTGCCACCTTAGTTCCTGCTTACTTAGCCACCATAGACTAGCTTGGAGCTAAGTAACCAGCAAAATTGTCAGGGGGCTGTAACCATACCTGCAACAAGATCTAAAACCCACCTTTGAATCCCCACTTCTAACCTTGGCTCTCATCGCATAATTTCCTTCAGCCTTGGGTAACCTGTAGAGTTCTCTTTACATCTTTATGGTTGATCTCCTATCATTATTTTAATAATTATTTATACTAAAGTTTTCCTGTTCAAATTGATGTGACCTTAGCATAATAGAACTCAGGTGGATACAACCTATTTATAATAAATTCCATTTCTCTTGTACTAACTTGAAAAAATGTCTGCTTCTTGTGATCACAAGAGCTGAATTCAAACAGCATGGGCACACCCAGTGATTTTGCTCTCCTTTTGAGAAGCAGATGCTTCTGCCCTTGCCCTTCGACTCCCACAGCATTTCATGACACTGACCTCAAGGGTTAGACCTGACTGCACCTGCCAAGGTGCAGAACACTTAGGACAGTTTTGATGAAAACAAGGTTTGACATATTTGTCAATAGCACCAGAAATAGTTTTTCATACTATAGTATTTAATAACCACAGGAGATAGGCAAACCAATATAATTAAGGTTAAAGGTATGTGGAATAACTGACTCTGAGAAGTTCAAAGTGTCTTTATTTCTATTTTAACTCTGTTCAGGTCATGAATCAATGAGCTAGAGCAAAGATATGCAAAAAGAGTAAATAACCTGAGTTTTCCCAAGTGGATTTTTAGTCATTCAGGTTAATTTATCCTTCAAGAAAGAATGTAATTTTCCCGATATACCCATATGCTCTAGGGCTGTAAGTCAATTCTCTTATTTAAGAAAAAAATACCATTAAATATCTTCAATGGTTATTTAATGATTGATTTCATTAAGATATGTATCACCAAATTTCTGCAATGAGTCTATCATTGATGTTGCTTCATTTTTTAAAGAAAACTTAAAAAAATGAACAGTAAAAATGGAGCTATTATAATATCTCAACTCATTCTCTATTTAAATGTGCTTAGTCATTAGTTTTATCACTAACTGGCTACAAATTTGCTATACAATTTTTTGATAAGCACTGATACAAAAATATTGAATAGAATTAGAATAAAAGAAAAAGGATATAATGCAATAGATTTCTGGGTTTTGATATAAGTATTTTTAAATGATGTCTATACTAACAAGAGAGAATCAAAGTAGTCCAACAATCTGCAGTAATACTGGGGAGAGCAAACTACAATGACTTTCAGTGTAGCTGACTCTTTAATTACAGGTAAACCATCTTATAGAGAATAAAAAAAGCATTTGCACTTAGAAAAGCTGATTAAACATTAGTGTGCAATCAATATGGTATTTGAAGGTCATCAAAAATTAGTACCTAAGTATTAGCTATTTCAAAGAAAATCATGGCTAGGTCATGACCCTTTGGACAGTGAGACTGAAAGGAGACATTAAAAATGTCTTTCTGAATTATTTACTTTTTTATGGTTGGGAATTATAAGGTTTATAAATAAAAAATAAAAAGTAATAAAAAAGCTTTTAAATGCTTTAAGAGATATTCTGAAAAGAGCATTCACCTGAGATCAACATTTCTACTTTCTTGAGGTGGGAAGAATAAAGGCTTGAGTGTTTTTGGTGAGGTGTACAGAGTCATTTGTGTTACCATAGAAATTAGTTCTCCTGAGTATACAAATGTTGTTCAACTGTGTACTATATGAACATATAAAGTAATATATTTCTAATGCAAGTATTTTTACACCAGAGAACAGTATTTTTGTGAGCATTTTCCTTAAATCAAAAATATTACTTATAAGTAGAGTTGTATATTTAGAGTATGAATCAAGGGTGTTCAGAAATTTTGAGTTCAACAAATTGAAATTAACAAGAAGGTCTGTAAGAAGCCTCTCCAAAGAATAAGCATTACAGATTTTTAGTAAAAAATACCTGGATGCACAAAGAAAAAAAAACAGTTGGAAGAAACTATTATAATCTAATTCAAGTCTAAATAAAAAAGGAACTTGTGAAAAGAACACAGTGAAAATACAGGGTTTAGCATAAATAATGCCCCTTTCTATTACAAAATCTTTTATTACAAAATCATAAGCATGTAATTCTGTAACATAATAACATCATACTCATGCATACCATATGGTATTTTCGGTGAAATGTTCAAATTGAAATATAAATTATTACATTTTTATTATTACCCGACCAACCACATGAGCAGGCCTTACTTCTGCCAGACCCTGTATATACAGAAACGTGAAATTCTTGCACCTTGTTTTTTTGTAATTGAATTCCTGGAATATATAGCTCAAGAGCTAATAGATGACATTTGGGATAAAGAGCTCAATTATTCCTCAGAGAGGCTGAGCTAAATATAAAATATTCTATATATGTATCTAGCTGTTGTCCATTTCTGCTCTATAAAAAACACTACAACCTTTTATTTCCACAGGACTATGAAAGGTATTGAGTATTGAGAATTGGTTAACCTAAACCTAACAGTTTACATAAACTCCACATCTTATTACCTGAGTGAACTTAGGCTATTTTATATCTCTGTACCTCAATTACTGCCTGAAAATGGTAAAATATTACCTATCTTGTAAGGCTATGTGAGGAACAGTTAAATACATATAAAGTGCTTAGAATGTAATTTAACTCATAATAGCTATTCAGTAATAATATTAGAATATAATCTGAGTTATTAATATCCTTTTAATAGCATTAGTTTTTATTATACAGATGATATAGTTATAATTGAAGATCATAATTATCAATTTAATCAGCCTACTTCTTCCAGGATAGTTTTATATCAATTCTTTATCATCATTCTACTTTATTGTTCAATAATAACAATGCTTCCCTACTGCGTAGGCTCTCAGAGGTAAGTTCTATCCCGATTCTAAAACTCTCTACACTTGGCACCAATTTAACTTATTTAACTTATATCCCATCTGTTTCACTTAATGTTGCCCATTCTCTTGTTTATGTGCCATATCTTTGTTCCCCTGTCCCACCGGCCAAAACAGCTCTTCCCCTTCCGTGCTCTCTTAGAGGCAATTCCAAAGCATTTCAGCGAGAAGACTTCATGCTAGAAATTACCTTCCTCTTCATTCTTTAATCAGAAATACTGGAGTACCTAAACTTTTCCAGGCCTTGCCAAGTATGGCAGGGAATTTGCCACCATGGTCCCTGATCTTGTTAACTCTACAGATTCAAAATAAACAGCCAGGTCATACTGGTCTGCCTAGATTGTTCTTCAAGCTCTTCACTAGAACAGTTCTATCTTATTATTCAGGCCTCAGTTCCAACATTATCTACTCTAAGATCCCTTTTTTTGGCCACTCAACCTAAAAAAGCACCCGTCCTACCTATAGCCAGTATGCATCATATTACCTGTTGAATATGTTTATAACATTTCCTATTATCTGAAAGTACCATTTGCACAGGTTGGATTTACTTGTGAAGAGGAGAGTTGTATTGCCTCTCACTCCATGTTAATTATCCACTGACAATAGTAACATGTTGGCACTAATACTCCTACTAGCTCCAGCGTGGGCCTAATGGCACATGTTCATCAGAATCATTTACCTACCCTTGCCAAAGTAAATAGTACAGGGAAAAGCAGTAACTCAGGCCCAAGCCATTCAGTGCAAGACATCCTCCTGGCCACAATGGCACAACTTAGAGTCAAATGTGTGTAAGGGAAAGGACAGGTCTCTCTTTTGCTCAGCACAGTGGGGTGTGCATATGTGAAATCTGAAAATGTTGTAGATATCTTGCTGCAAGTAGTTTTATGTCTTCGTTTCCAATACTATTGCCTTCTATTTCTTTTTCTTGCTCTAATGCAGTAAAAGTTTTCAGTAATATCTTGAGTATGAATGAGAGAGTAGATATTCTTGCCTTCTTCCTGATCTTAAGAAGGCAGATTCCAGTCTTACATCATTAAGTATGATGTTAGCTGTAGGCAATTTTATAGACTCTAGCAAAACAGAGGTAATTATGCTGTATTTCTAGTTTGTTACAATTTTTTATCTTGAATCCATGTTGGATGTTGTTGAATTCTTTTCCGGGCCATTTGATATAATCATATGATTTCTTTTTTAACCTATTCATACAATGAATTATAATGACTGACGTTCAAATATTAAACTAGTCTTGTTTACCTGAAATAAACACTTCTTGGTCATAGCAAATAATTCTTTTAATACATTATTGGATTGGGCAAACTCATATTTTTGAGGATTTTTGTACATAAATTCTTAAGAGATTGGTCTGCAAAATTTTGGTAATGCTGGCATCATAAAATGAGTTGGGAGGTGGCCTTCATCGTCTATTTCCAAAATAGTGCAAAATTTGTAAAATTGGTGTTAATTCTTTAAATGGTCAGATTCTTCAGTGAGCTAGAGATTTCCATTTTGGGAGCATTTAAACCAGCTGGAGCTAGAGATTTCCATTTTGGGAGCATTTAAAATATAGATTTAATTAAAAAAATATTTATAGGACTATTCAGATGGTCTGTTTTACCTTGGTGTAGTTTCAGTATTAGAGTTTGCAGTTTGCTAAGATTTGGTCTGTTTCTTCTAACTTGTCAAATTCACTAGCTTAAAGTTGTTTGCCTTGCTCACACACATTATTATTTTAGTGGCTACAGGGCCTGTGGTGATGTCCCCTATTTCATTCCTGATATCCGTGTTGTGTGTCTCTCTGTTTTCGTTGTTGTCAGTCTTGTGAGAGGTTTGTTAATTTTATTGATTTCTTTTGAAGAACCACCTTTTGTTTAATGCTCTCTTGTTCTCCTATCTTTTCCCCTGTCTTTTTTAATATTACTGATTTATGCTCTTTATTACTTCCTTTCTTCTATTTAATTTGGGTTTGTTGGTTTGTTTGTTTATTTTTAGGTTTTTAATGTGGGAACCTAGATGACCGATTGGAGATCTTTTCTTGTTTCTAACTTAAGCATTCAGTGCTACACTTTTTTTTCTGACATGATTAGAGCTGCATCCCACATATTTGCTATATTACCTTGTTTGTTTTTTTTCATTCAGTTCCATGTATTTTAAAAGAATTATCTTTAGATCTTTCTCTTTTATTTATGAACTTTAGAATGTTGTTGTTTAACTTCCATATGTGTAGAGATTTTCCTGTTGTCATTCTGTTATTAATTTCTAGTTAAACTCCATTACAGACAGAGGACTGACTCTGTATAATTTCAATTGTTTTAAATTCATTAAGGGTATGGCCCATGTCTAAGACTTTTTCATGGATGCTTGAAAAAATATGTATTACATTGTTGTTGTGTGGGGTGTTCAATATATGGAAATGTAATCCTCTTGGTCCATTCTGTTCAATTCATCTATATCCTTGTGGATTTTTTTGTATAGTAGTTCTATCAGTTGCTGAGAGGAGAGTGTGGAAGTTCTCAACTATAATAATGGATTTGTCTATTTCTCCTTTCCACTTTATTAGTTTTTCCTTCATGTATTTCATGGCTCAGTTGTTTGGTGCCTATAAATTTAGGGTCATATGTCTTCATGGTAGATTAATATTTTTATCATTATACCCAGTCCTTCTGTCTTGAATAATTTCCTTTGCTCTGACCTCTACATTATTTAATATTTATATATACACCTCTTTCCTTATTTTAAAAATCACTATCTAGCGTATCAGATGATGTTATAATATATTTATAAAATTCATGGGGCAAGTGCAGTACATTGCATACACCTAAGCCTTGGTTGAATTTTATAGGAAATTAGGGAGTTTACAACTATCTCTCTTCAAACTTTCTAGGATAGAAGAACCTCAAGGGAGATGTGCTGAATTTATCTGAGCTTAGACCAATTACGAAAAAAGAAAAGCTCTAATGAGCTGCCACTGCTGAATACCGAAATGTTTTTTTAATGTTGTTTGTAATATAAGAAGAAAATTGATATGAAGGTCAGAGTCTCTGACCAAGTGTCCAGTAAGACAGCCCAATATTGTATGAAATGGCTTGGGATTGAAAAGAAACTCTTTTTGGCCTATTGGATGAAAAAGCAAAGTGTATAATACTGCCTAGAACTGCTAATACTCCTCCAAGGTATGGCATAATTAATTTATGGGGATATGGAGCTGTTATATTTAATTGGGAGTTGGAGCAAAAACAAGTATTCTTAGAACAGAATGCTGTAAACTAAAGCTATTCTTCCATGACTACATAGTCCTAATGTTAAAATGATATTAAGAAGTGTTAGCTGTCTACACTCATGCCATCCAAATAATCACACATTCAGGAATGGTCAATGTCCTCAAATTGAATAAAGTAAGAACTATGACTATATAAACCAATATTAATATGGTCATACATTTTCATTCTCATATTCTAGGATGTGTCTATTCCCCAGAACCCATGAAAGAAAGCAAGTTATGGGGAATGCTTACTGAGTAGAATTCAGAGGGCTCATAATAATATAAATGGATATTGTGTGGCCATTAACTGTGATGGTGAAAAAAAGATGGTTTTAAAAAAAGATGCTTGGATATAATAATATAAGATTTACTATTGCATGTCCCATCCTTCATGATGCTAAATATAAATATATATTTTGCCCTATTTTTGTGAGTGGAATATAATAATGTAAAAGCTAATAAAACTGAAGATAAAACTGATATTGATGCAACAAAAATAAATAACCCCATTTAAAAATGGACAAAGGTCCTGAATAGGTATTTTTCCAAAGAAGATATGCTATTGACCATCAAGCATATGAAAAGAAACTCAGTATCTCTAATCATCAGAGAAATGCAAATTAAATTTAAAATGAGATATTACCTCATAACTATTAGGAGAACCACTATCAATAGTAATAATAATAATAACAACAACAATAACAAGTGTTAATGAAAATGTGAAAAAATTGGAATACTTGTGTGTAGTTGGTGTAACTGTAAAATGGTACGGGTATGGAAACTAGTATAGAGGTTTCTAAAAAAAAAATTAAAAATAGAAGTACCACATGAACCTGCAATCCCATGTCTGGATATACGTGTGTGTGTGTGTGTCTGGATATATATACAGATATATATGTATATATAAATAGATATAATCTCCAAAATAATTGAAAGCAGGATCTAAAAGCGATATCTGCACATCTGCATTCACTGAAGCATTAATCATGATAGCCAAGAGATGGAAGATGCCCAAATGTACATTAAAAGGTGAACAAATAAAGAAAATGTGGTATATCTGTGTAATGGAATATTATTCAGCCTTAAAAAAGAATGGAATTCTGTCACATGCTCAAATATGAATGAATTTTGAGGATGCTATGCCGAGTGAAATAAACCAGTTACAAAAGGACAATAGTGTATGATTCCATTTATATGAAATATCTAGGTTGATTAAAATTATGAAAACAGGAAGCAGAATGGTGGTTGGCAGGGGCTGGTGATGAGACAATATGGGGAATTGCTTAATGGGTACAGCTTTTGTTCTCGTGAGGTGAAAAATTTCAAGAGATTCATTATGTAACAATTGAATATAGTTGACACTATGGAACTATATACTTAAAAACAGTTGAGAGAGTAAATTTTATATTATGTAGTCTAGCCTTCCTTTTAAGTGAAAAAGATATGAGTGAAAGCTGATAGATTTGCTAAAATTTTGTTAGATTTTAAGAAATAGGAAGGAAAATCCAGTTCTATATTCATACTAAATGGTTGAAATTGGCATGGTAGTTATTTAAAAAAACTGATATGTCTTTCCATTTATTCACATAATTTTCATGACATCAAAGATGGAATTATGGTAGTTGATTATTATTATTTTTCCTACATTTTCAGTGAAGGACTGTTTAATTGCTTGAATGGTTTTGAGGTGTTTATCCCAACTTAGAATACCCAGTGCCATATTGGATAATGAATACTGACTATAACATATTTAAAAAAATATTTTTGGCAGAGTGCTTATTGAACATATGGGGATTTTCAAAATAGCTTTGAGGAAAATGAAGTATTAAAGAACACCACAAATATTTTTACCAGCTATCCTACTACATATTTAATTATCTAGCTAGTTCTAAGGAACAGACACACACAAATATTTAAAGCTGAAGCCATATTTGTCTGTGGTCATCAACAAATATTTTCTTAAAAAATAACACATATCACAAAATGGATCTGTGAATTCTTTTATTAATTTAAAGGATGTAATCATTTTTGGTGCTTTCCTATAATTCTTTAGGGTTTTGTGTATTCTCTTCACTTCTTTAGTTGGTTCATTTCAAAGACCATAAAACTTAAAATTAGGGGAAATCATCCTAAGTTTCTCAAGAATTAGCCTATATTAGCCTCTGGGAAGAATCCATCAGCTCTAGGTCTTCATTTTTGGTAGTTATTTTGTGTCAGTGGCAATTCAGAAATAGGGAGTAAAACTTAACCCAAGAAAGGTTAAACAAATACGTAGATGAGATAAGATGCAAGAGTGCTTTGGGCAACAATGCCATGAGTATACTGATGCTCAGTTTTCATTTCTGTTTCATTAGACCCAGATGGTGCAGTTTCTCAACATACCTAGTAGAAAGGCAAGAACAAGATGTTCACAAACTAACAGGCTTGCAGTGATGAAAATGTGACTGTTAATTGCAAAGTTTTACTTCCAGATGTTCAGGTAACTGAACACCTTTCAGACAGCACATAAAGCTTCACAGAATAACTTCAAGAAAGTAAAATAAGATGAGATAAAAAAATCTACTGAAGTTTGAGAAATATGAAGCCACCTTAAGAGAGCAAATATTTAAAAAATCTTGGTGACTGGAACATCTGGAAGATATATTGAAGATACACTAGGCAATAGAACAATGAGTTTAGGCTCATTTTATTAAAGATACAGTTTATGACAATTTATTTAACTTGACTAGTAAAATACATAATATTTTTCTTTTACTAGGTTGTTGGTTTTGAACATGAAAAATTTAAAAATAAGAACTTAATGTTTAATTTTATATTTATATTTGTTTAAATAAGTAAAATGATTCTCAGCAAAAGGAACATAATTCTTATCTTTTTTAAGTATTTCTATAGTTTATCATTCTTTTAAAAAATTCCTCCAATGCAGAATATTGCTCTATTTTTATTTAAAGATAGTTTCAAATGTCTGTGGATACATATGTCCTATAAAAATCCGATTCTTCATATGTATAAATATTTCTGTCAGAACCATTGAAAAGCTTGATTTTGTCTGGAGTAGATTTCTGAATATGTTAAGCAATCAAATATGGGTGACTTTTGGAGCAGTGTAAGAGGATCATTTTCAGAAACTGTGATCTCCAAACACTGTTGATCTATACCAATATAGTTTTAACTATCTACACCCAGTGTATGTGTGTTAATTTTGGTAATGAAGAATACACCTGTACTTCTAGCATTGAAACTATACTATAAAATATGTTTAAAATACTTAAAAGACTGGTTTAGGTAGAGATCCCCTAATGGGGATGTAGGGAAAAGAAAAGAATTCTCCTTCCCTCCCGTGGTTCTTTTCTGGTTGGTTAAATAATCAAATTAACAGAAGGCAGACTGATAAAAGAAAATCAGATTTAATCTCATGCACACAACAACCCCACATACATGAGAGGTTCAGAGACAGAAACCGGGATGGAGGTACACGAGACATTCTGAGCTGTGGATGAACAAAGTGCTTTGGGGCATCAAAAGCTGATTGCAGGATAAGAGCAGACAATTAGTAAACAGAAGTTTGCCCTGCACTGTGGATAGGTCAAAAGAGGTTCTCTCTGATAATCTCTTACTCTATGAGCTTCCCCACCTAGAAGCTCTTCCATGTAGCTAAGAAAAGGGACAAAAATTTCTCTTGAGCTTGAAGTTAAAGTTGCCCTAAACTCAAAGTATTCTGCATACTCCTGGGGCACATATTAGGGTCTTAAGAACTGTTCACTCTTAAATTATAGGTTGATATCTGAAGAATCTCAAATGCACCGCCAGCTTACATGTTGGGATGTTTGCTGACATCTGGGGTGGTGTGGAAACTTGGAGACCGGACTGGAAACATTTTGAAGGTAGAGGGAATTACCACTCTGTGGCTTTGTGGTACTCAAGAAACAAAGCTCTAGAGGTATTGTTTCTCTGCCTCAAGGCATATATCCTATTTTAAACTTCCGAGGGTTTGAAGGTTAAAAAGCTAAGCTCAAAACCTATTGATGGTTGAAATTAATCCCCCACAGTGTTTTGGGGCCAAGGAAGCAGAGATCTGCTGAGCTCTCAATCAAAACCCAGATGAAGGTGTGACTAACGCTCAAACTTACACAGACCCACCCTTTCTTTTTCTTTCAACACCCTTCCTGCTAGAATGGTTTGGGAAGGGAAATCTAATGTAATTCATCTCCTGTAGCTGTATAGGCAAACGATATTTTTCCTTTCTGTCTTCTTTCCAGATTGTCTGTTGTCCTTGGTTTCCAGTTTGATCATGATATACTTAGGTTTGTTTTGTTTTTTTAATCTGACTTCCTGGTTGTAACAAGATGTTTGATGTCGATTTTCATTTCCCTTTTTTGAAGGTATTATATGCTATTCATTTTTAAAGAGACTTTAGAACTTCCTTCTTATCTTTATACCTTTTTTATCCTGAACCTTAACAGTAAGTATATATGAGGTCTGTCCAGGAAGTATCCAGCCATATAACAGGAAAAATAGACATTTATTGAAAAAGATACAAAATACATAAAACATTGTATCTACGAAAACGATGTCTCAAAGATCCCTTTCAAAGTAGGCATCTTGGAACCTCGCACAGTTCTCCCAGCATCTCTTCCATTGTTCAAAACACTGAAAAATCCTTTGTTGGAATCACCATCAGCTACCCCATTGTATTTTCCTAAATCTTATCGAAGGTTTAAAATCTCTTCCCTTTCAAAGTTTATTTTAGTTTTGGGAAAAGACATATTTGCCAAATATGGTTCATTGGTAGCAGTTTCAATCAAGTCATTAGCAACTGTAGCCTGATGTTCCTTCTGCTCTGGTAGCAGAAGCCACGGAACAAATTTTGCCATGACATGTTTCATGCGAAGATCTTGTGTCAGAATCTCAGACACAGTAGTTTTTGTAATCCCCAGATCAGCTTCTAGTTCTCGCACTGTCAGTGCAAATCTTTGTTGATTACAGCTCATACACACTCAACATTCTCAGGTGTTCGGTTTGTTGCAGGCCTTCCAGAACGTGGATCTCTTTCAACAGACACTTGGCTCATTACATCATCCCTGAAAGCCTTCCGACATCTGAATAGTATCTGTGGAAGAATGATCAAGCTTAATGCAAAATTTGATGCAGATTTGTTGCTCTACTTGCTCAGTCTTTTTGAATGTGACAACCACACAGTACACATGCTCACTCAACAGGATCTACTGCCCCTACTGACTAGTACAGTGAAGTCATCATTGTTTACGCATGTGCATTTCAGTCTGCTCTCCTTGGCTGCCAGGTCATATCAATGTCATGCAAACTGGTGTCATTACATTAACAATGGCTGGACTTTTCCCAGATAGACCTCACATATATGTTTTTCCCTATATTTCAATTTGTCTTTAAAATTTCCTTTTTATGTTAAGACTTAAGTCTTCAGCTCGGGAACTGTTATTTAGTCTTTCCCTCAATCTTTCTTCCGTTAAAATATAATTTCTTCCTTTTTTTCTGCCTTGTGCAATCTTCTGCAATTGAGATGCTGAAGTTTCTTAATTTTATGTCTTTCAGCTTGATATCTGTAAGTTTTTTGTTTGTTTTGCTCTTTCAAAATTTCTTTGACTTTACATTCAATAATAATGATTTAATCTTCATTTATTTATTCTATGGTTTCACTCTAGTAAATTTTTACTTTGGCAATGATATTTTAACACTTCCTTATTCATACATTGATTTTTACTATGTCCCATCTTTTTTTTCTAATCTTATAGTTGCAGTAGTTTCTCAAGTCACTATGAAAGTGTCCTAAATTCTTTTATTTCTTGAATTATATCCCACTCTTTTAGCTTAATTTTTCCGCTTTTACGTCTTGGTCCTTCTATTTCTTGTTGCTAATTTTTCATAAAATAAAATCTTAATAATGTGTATATTTTTGATTGAGCAATAAATGAAATATCTTGACTTTCAAAAATGTAATGTTGAAGAGTGATCAGGCAAGGTGAAACAAGATCTTTCTACCATTTCTAAACTCCATTTTCTTATAGGTTCTTTTAATTTTCAAGTAACAATCCTCCACTAGAGAGATGGCTGCAACAACTCCAGGCTAATATAATACTATCTACAAAATGCTAGCTTTGCTTCTGAAAACTTTAGCAAATGCCCCAGAAAATAATCTGTTTAGCCTAATTTAAGTCACATACCATAAGTTCATTTTTGAAAAATTACCAAGGAAATACATGTTAATTATAACACATTTCAATCTTAAATCAAACATACTTCTCAAAAATAAACCTCCCACTCTTCTCTGATTTTAAACTATAAGATAATTTTGTTTTTTTAAAGTTTTGGTTTATATGATGTGCATCATTTTTTTCCAGTGTGATTTAAAGGGAAAATTATGCTTTTTAAAATTGCTGTCACTCTTTTTCATTTAACTGAAGCCTTAACATTCTGCATTTGGAAATATTATGAAATCACAAGGAAGCTTCTTATTTTATTAGAATGAATATCAAGTGATTACATAGCTATCATGGTGGAACACAAATTAAATGGCAATACCCTGTGAAACTCAAGGTGATGTTGTTTATTTACATCTAAATGAGTTCATTTTTGAACATGTATGAAATATTAGAGCAAACATGGAATGAATGGTAATTGTAAGAAACAATTATTTTTTAACTACAATTGGTTCATAAGCTTTCATTTATTATAGGGTTTAGCTTAAGTCCTATGAATTTAAAAAGATTACATATAACTTGGTACCTCAAAGAAAGGCTATTTTCCATGATCTAATCTACATACTATGAAATTCAGAAGTTACCCAAAATTCAAAACACCAGTACAGTTATAGATGAAATCATATTGATGTAGCATAGGAGGACCAGCCTATTGGAAAGAGGAATATTTTCAGTACAAAGAGATCACTACCAACCAGTGTGAAGGAGAAGAAAGAACCTTGAAGATCAGCATGAATCTGGGACAATTGTGTAAGAAACTGAAGAGAAGACCTGTAACCTAGAGATGAAAAAAAAAAAAAAAAAAGCCTGTTTCAGGAAAGGATTAAAGCCCTAACAACAGAGAGAAAAATTGCAAAAGAAAAATTGTTGGAGGTGATCATAGAAATAAGCTCTCTTTTCTTGGAATGAATTTGGCTGAAATTTTTGTTGCATCATTCAAAAAATACTTTGAATACAGCACTGAAGTGGTTTTCAGAGAGTCAATCTATCTAACAGCTAAAAGGTCTTCAGTTCCAAGCGGCAGAAGAAAGCCTTTTGTTATGTAATGTGCTATGCTTTATTTAGAACACTTTGCAGGCCTTGCAATGTCTATTGTACATATAGAGAGATTTTAAAAGGTACACAGGAACACACTATGTGATCAAATAATGCTAATTCAGTTTCCACCTGTGAAACTCTTTGAGGTGCAGGCTAGTAGATGGAAATAGTAAGATTATAGGAGACTCCTGACATGATAGATTTAACACACTGCTCTAGATTATTTTCAAGACATTCTTTACATTTGTGTTATAGAGCAATGTGTCATTTTGCTAGTTGTGACTGTAAGCAACTCACAGCACAATGCTGGTGGGTGGGAGTAGTGAGTGAGATGACCGCTGAGCTTCCACATTTCATTGTGGCTTTGTGTCCTGTCTCACATCACAGTATATAAGATTCTAGTGAAGTGCTACAAAACTGTTCTTCTTTATGAAAAATGACTCTGGAAAGAAATCCAGCTGCTAGTGGTAGAGAGTCATTAAAAGTATTAACATTTTTATCCAGAAATGACACTTTGGATAAATTAAAAATGGATTGTCAAATTACATGGTGGCTTGGAAATTTGAAGTTGTCAATCCCACCATAAGTTATATGTGAAGACAAGAAAAAGTGATTTGTGAATCTGATTCAGCAAATGTTCTAAATAGTCCAAAATTTGTTCTTATTGTGAAAGATAAAACTTTAGTAAAATCTGAAAAAGCAATTAACTTGTAGTGTGAAACATGTAATGTTAGAAGAAAATGTGCTTTTGGAGACATTTATCTTAATAGCTGCATAAATAAACCATATTCCCATAATACAGATGCATTAAAACCTGAAGTGTTATTGGCATTTTTCAGTTATATGTATTCTATTGCATTTGAAAAAACAAAATACATGCTATATTCTGGAATTTGAGAAGTTCTCAGAAAACAGTTTACCACAACATGAAGGTTCTATAATAGTTCACTTATAATTTGCAAGAAGTTTTCTTGGTGTAGTAGAAATTGAAAATGACTGGATTGCTGGGGGGAAGGGGGTATAAGGAGACTAAATGATATTGGAAAAAAATCTAATAACGATGAAATGAAAATGGTTAGAATCCAAGGATTCTGGATTATAGCCTTGATTTTGGTACCAGGTAGATGTATGATTTCGTTCAGGACATTTGATTTTTAGTGTTTGGATCGTTTCTGTAACTTTGGGGTGCAGTGGGTGGATTAATAAATCCAGGTGTGTCCTTTCTAACTCTGAGCTGGCATATTTCCTCTGATGCTCTTTGTCCACAAGAAATGTCAATGTCCCAAAGAGTCTACAGATAATTATCAGTCACATCAGCTGCTCTGCACTTTATGTGTTGGCAGCACTACAACTTTAAAGAGATTTTTCTGCCATGAGATGAGTAAGAGACTGGGATCCAGCTACTCTTTAAGCAGACTGGCTTCTCTCTGCCACATGCCTCGGAGTGAGTGGGATGTCACTGGCAAGCCAAACCTGATGACACAGAGGATTTGAACATTTGCCTAAAATACAGAGAAAGTTAAATGATATTACTACTGTCTATGGCTCCTTCTATGTGTAAGTATTCATTGATCTGTTTATGCCACTTAAATGCATTTTGGCATTCAAATCTTTTTTTTAAAAAAAAAATATTAGCCCTGGCTGGCGTAGCTCAGTGGATTGAGTGCGGGCTGGGAACCAAAGTGTCCCAGGTTCGATTCCCAGCCAGGGTACATTCCTGGGTTGCAGGCCATAACCCCCAGCAACCGCACATTGATGCCTCTCTCTCTCTCTCCCTCTCTCTCTCTCTCCCCTTTCTTCCCTAAAAATAAATAAATAAAATCTTAAAAAAAAAAAAATATATATATATATATATATATATTTTTAGGGAAAAGGAGATGGAGAAAGAAAGATAGGGAGAGAAACATCAGTGTGTGGTTTCCTCTAGCATGCCCCCTAAAGGGCACCTGGCCCGCCACCCAGGCATGTGCCCCGACTAGGAATCAAACAAGCAACCCTTTGGTTCTCAGGACTGCACTCAGTCCACTGAGCCACACCAGCCAGGGCAACATTCAAATATTTCTGTAGCTTTTTCTCATTATCATTTTATCCCTGAGAATAATGTTTATGGCATTTTTATCTGTGAAGAAACATAAGGGGAAAATGATGGGTTTGATTGTACAAATCATTATATTCTATACCCATCCATGACTTTCATTAGGGAGAATTAAAGAGGAGCAAGTCATCCAAAGCTGGTATGAACCCCATTCCTCCAGCTAAAATCACAAGAGAGAGGTCAAGATGAAGTTCCATTGTAAATTTTGTTTTAAATGGCAGAAATTAGTATCATACCCCTTGAAAACTGAGATATTTGATCACTGAAATAGGCTAGGGTTTTCAGTCAGGGTTCAGGGTCTATTGTGATCTGCCCCACTCTATGACCTTGACCTGCTCCACCGAGTGGACCTACCTGACTGCTCTCTGCCCTAGGTTCTCTATTCTGCAGTCTGTGTGGTGGGTATGCATCCGAGCACCCATCACTTGTCAATGAAGTCTGTCTCCTCACTCTTGCAAATATGATAGACCAGTCTTTGAGGACAGACGTGCTCACTTTTTCTACTTTAGAAACTAGGGCTCACCAGACACACAGTAGGTGCTTAATACATTCTTGCTGAATACATGTGTAAGTCACGCTCCCCAGATTCTAACTGGATTCTCTGGAATTTCTTTGCCAGAATTTTGCAACAGACCATGGTGGAACTTTGCCCAACAAATTAATTGCCAAAATTTAAAAAGGAATTGATGTTGCCATTAGAGAAAATGATTTTATTCTAGCTAATATTTATTCTGGTTAATACATAGAATTTGATTCATGCCAGTCTCTTTCCTATTTTTTTACATATGTGAAAATTTGCCTTTACATATGTGAATTTTTACATATGTTCATTCATTTAATTCTTACTCAAGCATATGTGAAAGATAACATTATTATCCCATTTTACAGATGGAGAAACTGAGGCACAGAGAGGCTGAGTAACAGCATCAAAGTCCTGCAATGACAGGGCCAGGATGCAAAGTCAAGCAGTCTTGTTCCTGTTAAGTTCATCTTCCTAACTATTATGCTTTGGTTCCCTGGAACAATATTTTTTAAAATAATAAAGCTGATTTAATTAATTAGGATGGGAACATATCTTTCAGAGCAATCTTTAATCAGTTATCCTAGTAAAAATATTTCTGTTGGTGTTAATTTTGAAAAATAATTAGCTTTATAAGATAAATGTAAAGGATTGCCCCCATTTAAAAAAGATGACAGGTTTCAATTTTTTTATTGCTATAAACTTAATAAATCTAAGGAAGTGTGCTGCTACTTAGGGCTCCCACATAGTTCTACTGTAGCTAAATTCATTGAACCAGTAAACAACTCAGGGAAGATTTGCAAATTCTCAGATGGCTAACCAGTTGTGAATTTCGATTTTTACATTGCCTCGTGGCCGTCCCAATCCTGTATGATAATGTACGTATGTATGTGAACTATGATAGTGTAGATTTCTGTGGTTCTGGAATTGAAAATAAACTGTACAGCCTTAAACAAGAGCTAGTGCCCACACATGCAAGTTGCTGCACTGCATTTAAGCAGTGCAGATACATTTATTATGGATCTAAGGCTGCCTTAAAAAATAAATGTGGGGAGAAAGGGATAAAGTAGATTTATGCTTGGCCTCAAGCCCTTAACTGTAAAACAGATTTTGAATTTGCTGTGTCCAGAAGTCATCACAGTTCTGAACAAATAATGAATCTGCATTTGTGCTGTGATTTTTGTCTGGAAAAGAAGAGTAGTGTTAACAGAGCTGGCAGACTTGAGAGAGACATTCCCTAAATTGTGGAAGGATTTCCTATGGCCTCAACTTCTCTTTGGTAAACTGATTATTGTAAACCAATATCTGAGGACCTGCCTGGATCAACAGTAGCTTAAAGTTAAATTCCTTGTAGTTAATAGGTTATATTTTCATTATGGTGATGGTATTTTTTTTTTTTTTTGCAGCTTTGGAAAAAATATAATCACTTAAAGAATGTTTTCTATATTATAATTAATTTTTATTAGGAAATGGAAATTTATATTACTAGCACAGAACATTTTGTACTAAATTTTTCATAGACACTGCATTTTACAGAGAGGCTGTGCCACACAATGATCATCTGTAATGGATTATTTTAATTTACAAATGATTGGTTGGTATTTAGAGAATATTCCAAAAATTTGAACTAGAATCTCTACTACAAATGGCATTAGTAGAGGCTAATATATGACTTTTTAAATTACTATACTTAAATATATTGTCTGATAATAGTGTTATTTAAATTGCTATACCTGACACAAAGAATTTTTTAAAAATAGGTTATTCATACAGTAGTGAAATTAAGGCATACCTGAGTATAATAAAATGATTTTCAGAAAACCAGAAAATTGGTGGGGTGTTCTTCTGGAAATTTCTACACAATTACCAAAATAGGAACTGCACATGTCTCATGTCATACAAACCAACTGACATGTTGAGCCTTCTTTCTTACTTGTCTGTCAGCATCTATTCACCCTACTGATTTATCTCTCCCTCCTGTTGTATGACTCTTATAATAAAAGTCTGTTTTTTCTTTATTTCTCTGGTTGCTTCTAAGTCCTTTTTTGCCTTCCCCTTCCCTAACCCATAAGTGATGGTGTTCGTCATGTCTATAGCCCAAACATCTCTCCTGAACTTTGCAGATATTTAACTCAGCATCTCCATCTCCATTCGAATGACTAATTTATCCTTTCCTTTCTTCAAAAATAAAAACAGACCATAATAGCTACGCTTTTTAGGCAATGTTCCCTGCATTTGATGAGTATACCAATAGCCATTCCATTGCTTAAATCAGAAATGAGGAAGTCATACTTCTTTATTTTTCTTTCCTCTTAAAATCAATCACCAATAATTCTATATTCTGCCTGTCAAATATTCTTACATGTCTCATTTAAAAAATTTTCCTCCGTGTTTTCCCCTCATGCCAGGAACAGTGTAGAGGAATTCAGAGTAATAGTAAGAGTATGACTTCCATACAATCCTATAATTGTACTGTACTTTCTATTTCTGTTTATCCTACTCATCACAAGATGCTGGATCTTCCAGGTTAGTTATTACAATTGTAGTCCTATCTCCATACTGCTGTTGCTATCCACTCATCTGATCTTAGTACCCACACACCCTTCCGCACAAGCCTTCCCACAACAAGTACAAGATCACCTATTCTGTCATCAGAAAGGTCCTAGTATTCTACCTGCTCTTGGAATATTGTCTCCCCATTGCCCTAAGCAAAAGTCAGATATCTAATGGAGTAAATTTTCCTTTTCATAACTTGAGGTTGTTTTATTTCTCACTCATCACTGTGTGTAGGTATACTAGTTAGAATTTCTCACTTTCCACTATTACTTACAATCCATTTACCTCAACCCCTTTTTTTGAGATTCATTTCTGTGGAAAAATGGCCTTATCCTTATCATTCAGACTGTCACCTAACAATTTTCTTTTCATCAAGTTCATTCACTGATGGCTAGAATTTATAGCTAATATTTTTCTTCCTAGTCATGCCATTTTTCTTTATAATTTTAATATGTACAAATTCTCCCCCCGGCCTTTCAGATTTCTACTGTTCTCCTTTTTAATAACATTTTTTATTCATTCTATTGCTGCCTTTCCTCCTTATGATAGTATATACATAAACCCTATTACTACCAATATCTCTTAAAATAGAGATTTAAAGCAATCCTCTCTAAGATAAGCAATATTATTTTATAGCATTTCCATCATATTTTTATGGCTATGTATATCCAGCCTCACTGAGATCCCCTTCGTGCTCACTCCAATTCCCATCTCAATATCCATCTTCTTCTTAGACCAGCCTTGTTTCTATGACCCATAATTAACATTTCTCTTTTGCAAACATTTCCAACTGGTTGGTGGACTATCCCTCTCTTTTACTCACCTGGGAAAAGAGCAGGTCTGGATGAGCCCGACCACCTCTCTTTTCTGTGTCTAAACTGAACTGCAGAGTAACTATGGAGAAAATCACTCAACTAAGCCAAGAATTTTTGCTATACCTTTTTATTAATAAATTATTAATTTTATTTTTTAAAATTTTTACTCAGTGTGGCCCAACAATCATATTATATTTCAAATAGGCTGATTTCCCCACTATCTGAAATTATTTTATACAATTGCCTTGAGATGGAACTGATAAGCTTCTCTCCAAATTGTTCCTGTTTCAGCTGGACTGACAAAAGCTTACTATATTTCCTGGCCTCTTTTGCAGTTAGATGTAGCCAGGTACCTGAGTTCTGGCCAATCAAATGTAGACAAAAGTTATTGACATCTGTCACTTTGATACCTAGCCCATAAAAAAAAATCTACACACACAACCCTTCTCTTTCCTGATCTGCTGGCTGAATGGAAAAGCACCAGGAGGACCCAGAAGATGGTGAAGCCACAGTTGGAAAGAACCTGAGGCATGAGTGATTCTAAGAAGGTAACTTTCTCCTCATGTGCCTTTTAGTTCTATTCTCAATGGATTAGATGATGTCCACCCACAGTTAGTGAAGGTGGATCTTTACTCAGTCTATTGATTCAAAAGCAGGGACACGCTCAGACACACCAGACATACTGTTTTACCCGATCCCTGGGTATTCCCTAGCCTAGTCAAGTGAAATCAATCATCACAGCGAGTAATGAGGCCCACACCATGCTTTCTCTTTTTACTCTGCTGTAGAGTCTTATACTTTTACTATTTCCCAGCTTAATGATTTAGGTTATTGTTGCTTGTTTGGCTACTATTTATACATTTTATCATGGGTTTTATTATATCTGATGAGACAACAGATAATTTTTATGAAGAATTTATTTTTTTTCCTTTTTTATTTTTGAAGGTAATGAGCCAGCCATTTATTTTATTTTTTAAATAGTTTATTTTTTATTGTATTTTCCCCATTACCACTTAACCCTCTTATACCTTCTTCCACTCCACTCACTCGCTGGCCCCCCACAATCACCACACTGTTGTCCATGTCCCTGAGACCTTTAACCACCCCTCCACTTGCTGTCATCTGCTCTGTATCTCTGAGTCTGTCTCTATTTTGCTTGTTAGTTCAGTTTTTTCATTAGATTCCAAATATGAATTAAACCATATGGTATTTGTCTTTCTCTGACTGTCTTATTTCACTTAGCATAATGTTCTCCAGGTCCATCCATACTGTTGCAAAGGGTAAAAATTTATTCTTTTTTATGGCTAAGTAGTATCCCATTGTGTATATTGTACCATAGTTGTTTTATCCGCTCATCTACTGATGGATATTTGGGCTGCTTCCATATCTTGGTGATTGTAAACACCACTGCAACACTCCACTCACATCTCAGCCCTTCCACACCTCTTCCATTACCTCTCTCCTCCAGTCAAGGGCAACCCCTTGTAACCTCCAGTGACCTCCTAGTGCAAAAATAAACACTTTTTTGACTGGCTTTCGTTGATCTTGCAGCATAATTTACTAAGATTGTCCATTGGCTTGTTCTTGAAAGTATATCCGCTCTGGGCTTACTTGAAACAAACCTCTACTAATTCATTGGCAGCAATTTTGCTGACTGTCTCTTGGTTAGATTTTTCTCCTTTACTTCTGAAGTAAAGTTTTCTTCCAAGAAAGGTCTTGAGCCATTTTCTTTTTCTCCATAGTCATTTATTCTCTGGCTTGAATACCAATTACACGCTGAAGATTTCCAGATAGCATGGACTACTACTGGGAGCTCCAGAATTGTCTCTCTGCCCATAGATATTTCACATTTTTCTGCAACTTAAATAGAATTTCACTTTTTCTTTTGCAAATATCTATCTTGCATTTCTCATGAATTGTGCATTTTAGTGAATATGAATGATAAATCATATTCCTGCTCATCTATTTTTTGTTAAAACATAACTCGTGTACAAAAGATATATACTTAATATATGTACAAATTAGTGGGTATTAATAAACACATATGTACATGTTGAGCCTCAGAAATATGTCAATATTAGCTTTCAAATCCTCTGTGTTTCCCTCTCAGATGCACCTCCTTCCCAGCTCCTCCATGTCATCACAATCCTGAATATTTTTTGATTTCCCTTATGGTTATTGCATATATGTAGGTATCTGAATATGATTGTATAAATATGATTGTGACAATCATTTATGATGTATAAATGACTGAGATTGTATTTCTCTCAGTCTCTGTCTCCCTCTCTCTCATATATGTATATGTTGGGTTGGCCAAAAAGTTTTTTTTTTTTGTAATATGGTTTTAGTAGTGCTTTAGTAGTCTTTAACTTCATTTGAAACAACTTTGTTAGATTGTGTTGTGACAGTTGTCATATCAGCATGCATTAAGAAAACATCAAAGTTGGTAAATTTTTGTGTAGCTATTTTAATATTGAAGATGGAAGAAAATACATAACATTTTTAGCATATTAGACTTTATTTCAAGAAAGGTAAAGATACAAGTGAAACACACACACACACAAAGGTTTGTGCAGTGTATGGAGAAGATTATGTGAATGATTGAATGTGTCACAAGTGGTTTGCAAAGTTTGGTGTTGGAGACTTTTCGCTGGATGATGGATGCTCCATGGTCAGGTAGACTGTTTGAAGCTGATAATGATGAAATTGAGACTTTAACTGAAAACAATCAACATTATACCACGCAGGAGATAGCCAACATACACAAAATATCCAAATCAATAACATTATTGTTGAAAATGAAAAATGCATCTCTTATTTTGTGGAAAAACCACATGAACTCTTTGACCAACTCTATATAAACACATACATGTATATATGCCCATACACATGCATTTGCATACGTTCACACACATTTGTTTTTTTTTATCCTTTGAAGAGAAGCCTCGGTTGGTGTCGCCACTTGAAGTCTCTAAAGTTTTGAGATTGCTTTAATATAAACAAAACTCATGTCATCCTCAGGAAATTTTTTTTACAGTATACTAAGCATCATATATATATGTCATGGGTATTTGCTCCTGAACACTAAGGAGCATGAAGTAGCAGTTTATTATGATTTAAATGCAAGCTGAGGTTGACTAAGATTCCCAGTTATGAGAAGTTTGAATCTCTGTCACTCTATGGCAGAATCTCTGAGGTTTTCAAGGTGCTAAGAACACAGGAGGGTTGTTCCTTAGGCCATGGTCAATCCCATCACGCCGTTTCTCCTTGCATGAACGACCAAGCAGCATCTCTTTTCTCACTTCTGTCACGCAGTGAGCTCAGAGATAAATCTCACTCATGGCAGACAGAGCCATGGAGAAACATTGCTGCTCTTGCCAAGGGCTCAGATTTAGGACCTAGGTTTTCATGGGCATCATCCTCCACCTTCCCTCTGGCCTGCTGAGTACAAATGGCACTGAGTAGCACCACTGAAAGAACCCTACTAACACCACAAAACCTCTTCTTTTTCTAGGCTTATAGAAGACTAAAAGTGCTACCTTTCAGGTCCACTACGTGTGCAAGCTCAGTAGCATCTATATACTTTTCTCTCTTTCACACACACACACACACACACACACACACACACACACCTGGGTGGTGGAGAATTGCTGTCTCAGAGGCTGTCTCCCTATTGGATCCTTGAAACACAAAATTATTGATCCCACAAAGAAAGAGCGATAAAAAACCCCTAAACCTTTCATTCCTTCAATCTCTTACTGTGATGAAATTAACATCTTAAGGAAGAATCTGTGTAGATAATTGTCTCACCTGAATCCCTCTTGTCTTTTTCCCCTAATGATGCACCATTGGCCAACCCACTGTTGTGGCTCTCAGTGCCAATGTCCCATGGCAGTTATTTCTACAAGTGCTCAGACCTCATCACCTGTGCTTCTGTGGTTCTAGCTTCTCTGGATACTATTGGAATTAGTGATATCATCCACTCCTTCGCTGTGTACTCTGTTAAAAATTCTCCTTTTACCCTTGGAAAGTATAATGTCCTCTCCCTCTGTCTGCCTGCATCTTTACTTTGCTGTCTTCTATACTCTTCTCCCACTCAGAAAAAAAGGGCCCAGAAGAAATAATAGGGTCTGACCTGTCTTTTAGATGAAAGAAAGAAGCTTTCAGGTTGACTTTTACCCTAAGGCCCATTTCCTACTTCTTGAACTACGATGTCAAACAGCATCTCTGTTCTCTACCCCACCTAAAATGGTACAAAACTTTACATCATAACTACTTCCTGATCACTTTGCTGCATCAATAGGTTCTAGCATGCTTCCTTATTTTGCCAAATCATGAAAAGATTTTAACCAGAAATTTATACTCATCAAGGAAAGCTTCCACATTTGTTATCTGGCTCTACTCGCAGTATGAAAAACAAAACAAGAAAACAATGGCAGTATTTTCTGTTAACAATAGACTCAGCTCTTACCTAGTCTGACAAAGCTCAGGGAGGGCAATCTTGTCGTGCTTATGCCATCCATTCTTAGGTTTTTTCATTTTTCTACGTTAGAGAAAAGACTGAGGAGAAAAAGAAAGCAATGAATTTGGATCCTGGGGTTTTAGGAATTATCTAAAACATTGAAAGTTGTTTTTGCACTAGAATAATTGTCTGGTTAACTAAATTATCATTTGTTCTAGGTATTATTTTCTTCCACAGAATTTTCCTCTATGTACAATCTGCCTACTAGCAAATGCTTAAAATTAAGCTCCGTGACACTTTCCTATCAATAGTGTGTTTTAGCCCTCCACTCAAAGAGGCTACAAGTCTTTTATTCTTTAGAAACATCTGAGTGAAACTGTTCAATTTCTCCACAATCGTCTTAACATCTAGATCCTTAAAAAGGAGGATGAGTGTAAAAGTCAATTATCAGTGGTAATTTATTTTCGAGTCACGAAGCCGTGTATTACATTGAGCTGTCTTATATGAGGATGTCCTTGGCTGAAACACATAGTTAGCACTGCTTTCCTGCTGATAGGCAATTCCTGTTTTTGTAAATTGAAGAGAGTAAATATGGACAATTGTGTTGCTTGTCAGCAATTGACATTCTTAAAAATTCCATGTAAAATTTCTTCCAGGGCAAGTTGGGATGATAATATCTACTTTGTAACTAAACTATGGGAAAATGACTCAGCTGTCTGAACGTACACTGAGCACAGACATTCCTGGATGGCACCACTCTGTTATTTCTTACTCTATTAGCCTTGTATTTTTAGGTTTCTGATCTTCATTATCAAAGAAGTTCTCTGGATACCAGCCTTTGATCCATGTGCACTGAAATGCAGATAGAAAGTATATCATAAATCTAGCTCAAGAGTAGCAATGATATTTATATGTTTGAAAAGTTTCGCTGCTCTTGGTTAACCTTTTTAGCTTTCAAAATCCAGTTTTCTAAAAATTAAATATGAAATATGTTAATAATACATATTGTAGTTATAAAGGAATGATGATACGATATGCTCCTTTAATATACTGAGGCTATGATATTCAATGAACCTCTAAAGTAATGTCTTCTCTTTGCTCTCTGCTGCATGCAGAGAATGACTACCTCCACCTCACCTCTGCCCACTGTACTACTTTATCCCCTAATCTCAAAAAAGACATGACATAACATCATCTCTTTGCATAAGACAAAAATGTATCCTTTTGTTGTAGAGAGGTTCAAAAAGTTAGCCACACTCTATATGATTTTGGTTTTTATTATATAACAAATGCCATGACCTGTACTGACAGCAGAGCCACATCTCCGTACTGCAGATGGAAAATGAGAGAATTGGAACTCGCTGTGCTAAACTGCTGAGATCACCATCATGCATTATTAATTAAAATAAATAAGAAATAAAAGAAAAATGACTTTTGCTCCTGCTATTTAAAAGGTCTACAGTGCATTATCTAGTTATCAATGCAATTTCTTTCACCACATCACGCATCCAGACTTAAACTATGTTGGTGGAGAAGTTCTCTCTATGACCTTGTCACTTGAAGTCTTCATAAATTCCCCCCACCTTATTATCTTTTTCGTATTCACTAGAAACTCACTTACCTGAATCTTATGCTCACAGTCACAAGACTTGGAATACAAAGTTTAAGCTGCTCTCATTAATGGCTTATTTCAAAATAACTGAAAATACTAATTCGAGTGAATCTGTCACTTGGAAAACTTAGACTGAGTTCTGCATCGTGGAAGGTGACGTTGGCAGAAATATTTAGGCTATATTAAATATTTAGGCTCCATCTACTAGATTCCAAAGAAGACGACTGAAGTGGTCAATTGAGCAAAAAAGCACATTTTTGAAGGAGAAGGAGGAACAAGAAAGGAAGGAAAGAAGGCCAACTAATTAGGTTTTAGTGAGTTTACCAGTTATTAGACTAAACCAAACAGTCTTTCAGGTAAAAAATAGGAAAATCTACACTCCTGTATATTTTGGTGATTTTAAAATATTTCTGCAGTCACTGACATTCCTTTTTTGAAAGGAGGAGCATAATTTCCTATCCTTGCATGTGTGCTAAACTTGTGAATCATTTTTAATGTAAACAGAATGTGATGAAAATCAAGGGTAGGCCATGAACAGGAGAGCGGTTGCCTGGTCCTAGCTCTTTCTAGGGGAAGCCGGTTGCCGTAAGATGAGAACACTCAGGCAGCCCTGTGCAAGGTGTATGTAGACAGCTGAGGCCTCTTGACAATAGCCAACGCCAACAGGCCAGCCATGTAAGTGGGCCACTTCAGAGTTAAATAGTTCTGCCCCAGCCCAGAATTCAGATGACTTCAGGTTTGACCCTCATCTAACTATGACATCACGAGAAACCTCCTGAATTCCTAACCCCTAATAGAAACTGGAAGAGATAAAAAATATGCATTGAGCTTTTAAGACAAAGTTTTGGGGTAACCAGGCAAGGACACTTCAAGAAAATAAAAATAAAGACCAATATCTTTGATGAACATAGCTGTAAAAATTCTCAACTAAGTGTTAATGAATTGAATTGAACAATACATTAAAAAGGTCATACACTACAACTACGTGGGATTTGTTGTGGGGATGCAGGCACGGTTCAGCATTTACCCATCAGTCAGTGATACAACATATAAACAAAATGAAGCTAAAAAGCATATAATGATCTAAATAGGTGCAGAAAAAGCATTTTATGAAGTTCAGCATTCTTTCCTGATAAAAAGTCTTAAAAAATGGTGTATAAAGGAAACGTGCCTCACTGTAACAGAGGCCGCACATGACAAGGCTGCAGCTAATATAACTTCCAATGATACAAAGCTGAAACCATTTTCTCTAAGGAACAAGGCATGTCTATCCTCTCACTGTGTTCATTCAACTTAGTATTGAAAGTCCTAGTAACAGCAATAGACAATTCATATCTAGTCATGATAAAATTTTTAGATCTACTTTTGAGTTAATGATAGAGATACATGTCTATTGTATTTTAAGTTTCTTATTTTATATGTCTTTTACTACAAACTTGGTTCCTCTATTTCTCCATTTAAATTGCAAATGAAAAAATGTAATGAGGACAATTAGGAATTAATATTAAAGGTGGCTTTTGCAAATGATGGAGTGGGGCGTTAAACACACATTTATTGAAGGCCACCTCTGTGCCAGGTACTGGGAACCTAACAGTGAATACCAAGGATATTGTAGGGAAGTTAATCTGTATTTGTAATTAATTTATGCTATCATATGAAGGACCTGGAGTGATTACCCATATTTTGGGTGGGTGCATTTTATAGTCTGAATGTAGCTTACCTGGCTCACTGTAGTGGGGGAGTGGCCTATGTTATTTATGTTATTAACTATTTTACCACATTTTTTGCTTCAAGTTTTCTTTCTTATTTTTCTCCTCTAAAACATACGTGCTTCTTATGGTCCAGTGCATCTTATAGTCCTAAAAATATGGTAAGCATGTTCACATTGTAGCAAGTGGAGAGGCCCTCCGCATTTAATCTCTTTGCCTGTGCTACTCAAAGTTCTTGTCCATGAGGAGGTCCACGAGTGTCCTGAATGGAAATCAACACACTGCTGCCTTCTTTGGAAAACACTTACTGAAGAAAAAAATTTCAGCTGAGATTGAATGTGTCTTATAATGTAGGTAATTTAAATCTGGGATAAGCTCCTTATCTCATCGTGCACCGTCTACTTAGGTCTTTATCTTTTGCAGCCTAGTAAGAAACAACTTGCAAATGGGCAGCTATTCTTCTGACCTCAGTTTGAATTGCATCACTCTAAACTATATTCTTGCCTTGTTGAGAGTTACCAAGTGTGGACTCAGTTTGCAAAAGCTGTAATTTGAGTGCATGCCTAGGAAACAATAAATCTTATTATAAAAGGTGTCAAGAAGCCCAGCTCAGAGTAGACTCCAGGGGGAGAGTAATTGTTTATGTCATACCTGCCACATGTGGCAGAAAAAAACCAAAATCCTATGAGGGTAATTTTTGTAGAACTAATTTCAGTTTTTTAAAATTTTCTTTAATCTTATATAATTTTTGTTGATATCATCCATTATTTCTTTGGTCATTCTCTTCTAATATGTATATTTGTTAATAGAAGATAGGTTATAATGGTAATTATTAAAT